>NC_139710.1:43672047-44239547 GCF_964188405.1 Protomyctophum parallelum
CCAAGAATTCAATATTAAAGTTGTAATTCAATGGTGTAGCTTAGTTTAAAAACGTTGAATGAGCCAGCTCCTAAACTGAGCACATTATAGTCTCACACAACACACGCTGCTTGAATACAATGAATAGATAGCCTATCATCTCACTGCTGCAGAAATCAGTTAGTGTTGGTGTTCATATCATAGCTTATCAAGCCAACTGAGCCTGAGAGATGAATCATCTGATCTAATCAAGGCAGGCACACAATAGTTCACTGTTCTTCAAACAACTATATAGCACACACTTATAAAGTGGACCAAGTTGGCATTTAAAGAGTGTATTTTCAAAGAAAACAAGCACTAAAGCTTAACAATTACATTGCTCCAATTAGTGCAATACCCTGGCAGTGCAACACTTAATTGATAAATAAATATTCAAACTCCACAAAGCAGTGGATTGAGAGCTATCTTTGAGCATATTAAAGTGGATTAACATGAGAGCAGTTAATCATTATACAAATACACACTGGAACAATAATCCCATTTATGCATTTTGACTGTTTAACACATCATCAAAGTGCATAAATAAAATCAATGGAATCCATCCACATAGAATACAAATAAAAGATCAAAGAATACTAATTTTAAAAAGTGACACTTAAATGCATTTTATTCTGTGCTCTTATACTGTTAGTAAACAGGTGAATGACCTTTATAATTTACCAAACATAATTTGCATAAGGCTATACCAGACAGTGAGGCTAATAAAACCTCTTGATGTTTAAACTAAAATCAAGTGTCAAGCAAAAACAAAAAGGCATCATCACATGCTCTGTAGACAAACACAAAGAGGACTGTTGCAACCACACAGCTCGCAAAAGCTTTTTACAACCAGAATTTATGCCTGTTTGTGGCTTTCAGAGGGCTGTGTGTGTGTGTGTGTGTGTGTGTGTGTGTGTGTGTGTGTGCGTGCGTGCGTGCGCACAGAAGGTGGAGTATGATGTCAAAGAAAAAACAAGCCTCAATTCAGATGTGAATGGAGAGGACGTGCTCTGTGTTGCTTGGACATGTCATTCAGGATGTGACTGTGTGACATTAGTAGGCAATGTACAGTAAAATCCTCTGTGTGAATTTATTTATTTTAACCTCTGAGTGTACAAATGGACCCGTACGCAGGATTTTATAGAGTAGGCGCTGGCACTAACGGAATGAAAAACACAAGAAGGTTGCAAAGTCCTCAAACATAGTAAAAGAAACCAAACAAAAGTCCTCACTCGTTCAACATTCAGCAAATAAAAAGGAAAAGGAACTAGCTCCTCAGGAAAAGGAACCATAGAATAAGAGAGGAAAAAACATACTCTCTCTCCCCATGCCTTCGGCCTGGTGGAGACAATTATCTCTTAAAGATGACCCCTCCCACCCCACTGCCCTCAGGATGCAATTCATTTGAACACTTTCAATAAAAACATTTAACTTCGAACCTCATTCTCCTCTTCCAGAAACAGCAAAGCATAAAATAAAAAACAATCATATTTACATTAATACAATATACACAATATGGCTGTATAACTTAGGTTACACCTGGTTTATTCTTAGTTGCACGCTGGTGTCTCGCACTGAAAATAGCAAATCTGCAGACTCACAACGCTCTGCGCTCAGTGCATTGTGACGCAGCATGAGCTTGTAGATCTGCTATTTTTGGTTGCAGGACACAATCCACAACCAAGTATAAATCATGCTGTAGTCTTCACACTGTCAGAAAATACTTTTCTCCGGCCCTGCAGGGAGTCTCTCCACAGTGGTGAAGATGCAGTGCAGTGCAGTTCATTTCTGTTCGGGTCAAACACACATTTCCTGTGTGATATCAACCAGACACACTACACCCTACACTAAAAGGAAAGATCCTCAGTCAGGACTGTCAATGGTTCAACCACAACACTGTGTTGAAATTGCTCTTAATTGAAGTCCTAGGGCGCACACAAATGCCACACAGTTTAGAAGCACAGATAAATGAGCGAGGGTTCACTTACTGTACATGTTTTTTAAATTGTATGTTTGTTACTCCACTGTGACACTGTAGGATATAGTTGTTTACCTTTACCGTCCGTAGTTATACATGACGATGTTGCAGTTAATGACACCAAAGGCCATACGAGAGTGCAACAGAAACAAATGGTCTTCACGCAATCCCCTTCCAGGTGAGCAGGTATTATGGGAGGGCAGGTGCTATGACCTCGCGTTGCAGGTGCGATGGTGCTGGATTGGTACATCATGTGTTTGAAGAAACTGGACTAGACTCATCTGAGGAATTGGAATAATGACGACCATAGAATTGATTATGCTGGGTAGTATCACAAAATGTTTACATTTCACACATGCCTACAGTAAAATCCTCTAAATGCATCCATTTGTAACCCTGAGAGTATGCAAATGTAACCAAACTGAACTCATATAATTAACTTAATACTGATTATATACTCGATTTTACTGTGTTTATAAAAACATCAGGCAGACTTTATCACTGTTTTCCTAAGTTACTCACTAAACAGTATTACTCCATTATTACTCCATTACTCCATCCATGGTCTCACAACTCATTCTCGCTACTCATTAGACCACATGTTGAGCAGGATGTCATCAACAATTGGCAATGCTATTAGCTTAGTGGGAGGAGAGGGCTCTGAATCCCTCTCCACTGAGTGCTGCACGACTGTTTGATTGCCAGCAGTCAAGTAGGGCATCTGAATAATTCACAAGGACAAACTGGGAGATGACAATGGCTTCTTCGTTTTCTAACCCAGCCCACAGTCTGAATAGCCTGCTTTTTATAGTCTTCTCAGACTACTTAAGCGTGAGCAAGTATAATAATTATTCTTCAGTGGGAGCACAGACTAGAATAGAAAACAATCAGCGCATGTACTGTAGTCGCTAGATGGTTAACAAACCACTCACCTTACTTTTCTACACCAGTCCATCATAAAGTGATAGTGCCTGAACAATAGACGGATCTGCCTTTGACCCTTCCTGAAACTCCTGCAGGGTCAGCTTGCCGTCCGCATTCTGAATCAAGAACAAATGACAAGGTGTGAAACTTAAAGGCATTGATGATTGAAGACGCTTATACACTTTATCGCCAGCAGGGGGCAAAAGAGGTTCTGAAGTTAAGTCACTTCAGTCAGTCCTGTTCCACACTGTTAGACCGATCCAGCTCAATGCACTTGGACAGTAGCCCCCTCTGCTCCACCCATACAAATGAAATGACTGAGCGCTGCTGTGTTGTAGAGCTGGTCCAATGGGCTGAGCTTGGCACTGGTTGGGACATGCAGCTGACAAACACACACCCAATAAGACTCTGTCTCATCTTTCACTAAGCTAAGGAGGCTCTGGGAGCCGAGAGACAGGGCATTACCACTCGACATTGGTAGTGGAGGAAGGTATCTGTGACGTTTATATACCGCAGGCAGAGTTAGTGACACTGCGGTGGCTACAGCTAACAGCTCTTCATTTTACAGTGCCAGTATCAAGCCCCAAGAGTGGCAGTAGAAGGCACATTCAGTTCTCTTCATTGCGCTTGTTAATAGCCTTTTCTTTTAAATGGTAAAAAAGAAAGAAAGAATGTTTCATGCTCGAGTGTTTGAGCATGCAACTACTGCATTAATCACCTTTTGTATTTTGTGTGATATTACGGTACCTCAATGTTGGATATTACTGACCTTGTCCATCATGGCAAAAATACGGTCCACTCGCTTCTCTGGAGTATTCTCCTCCTCTGGTAACTCTACAGTGTTCCCCTGGGAAAGAAAAGCATTACAGTATATACTCTATATAGCCTTGTGATAATTCTTGTTCAAGTATAAATATTAAACCAGTCAATGTTTGGTATAACTTACCACCATCTGATAAATGGCATCCACAATGTTGAGCATCTCATCACGAGTGATGTAACCATCGTTATCGAGGTCGTATAACTTGAAGGCCCCTGCATAGAGACAATCACTTGAGTGGAAAATAGCTTTGAGTTTTGCCAGTGCACTGTAATGCAAAGTTTTAAAAGATGATTTTGTAAGTGTATTTTGTAAAATGCATACCACTGCCAGTTTAAATGTAATTTACAGTGTGCTTTACAGAGCAATAAGACATTTTGTTTTTGTGACATAATTAAAGGCATTTGTGGGCACTGTTTTAATGAGAAAAGAGATAAACTAGATCTAGCTATGGACATACTTGTGACAAGCATCATTATGGAGAGTCACATAGGCATTATGGCCTATGACATGTAAAACCATAGTAGGGAATAGCAAAGAATAGTAGCAAAGTATTTCATGTACCATGTTGATGTCAAGAGAATGCAGACCATGTTGGAAACTAACCCTACACCTAACTCTTACTCAAATCTTAACCAAAATAACTATGCCTTATCTTAATTTTAGAACTGCATATTTGAGTTGACACGGTTTAGATTCAGAAATGTTGAGATTCAACATCTCTGTGGTTTACAGAAACGTACAATGTCAACATTTCATGCTGGCAATTGGGTTGCTTTAACAGTGGAATCTATACTGGGACCAGAATTATATTTTAGGACCCCAATTCTCACACCATGGGGGCCTGTCCCTGAGGTTACAACAGCCTGCTGTGGCCTTTCTTCAGCCACCTTTAATTTGCTGCCAACCTCTTTGTTATGCAATGTATGCAATCTAGCCTGAATCCTGTCATTTAAGTGTCAAAATGCGCTAGGCTAGGGGGTGTAATGGTAATGGTCAAGCTCCTCACATCTCAACTTCTCATCCAGGGTCCCCCGAGAGGTTACTGACAAGGCCTGGATAAACTCTGAGAACTCGATGCGGCCATCCTGCAGAGTGACAGAAGGGGACAGCAAGAAATAAAGATAGAATGTTAGATGGGAAGTGTAAGTGAATGGCCCAAAGACAAGAACACCGCCTGTACTTTTCACCAAGTCATTGCTGTTTTCTGCTGAAAATGGGGCCAGACGTTTGCACCATGTAAAGCTGCTATTTCTGCCCTGCACCTGGCTCTCTCCCGAGGCTTAAATATGTCACCTCTGGTCATTAGTAAGATGGATACTACTGGTTCACAGCAAAGTTAAAGCATGCACAGTTAACCACTGTATAATGCCAAGATGTTTTTCATTGATTGTACATCATAAATGGACTTCATGGATAACACTATATGGTCAAATATTTTCTGTTCTGACTTTGGTTACTCTTAGTTTTGTTGAAAAACCATCCAAAGCAACAATTCTTAATTTCTAGAATCCACTTGGATTCCTAAAATCATAGCCTGCAGCATACTACTGAGTCTATCATGATGTAAGATGTGCATATAAATGGCTGTTGAACACTGAGTGAGTGAATACGAATGAACTAGAAAAGTAGCAGTTGTAAAGATTTCAATTTCAAACCACCCTTGTGATGCTGTTTAACACAACAACATCAACCAAAGCAACTCTAAGGAACTCGTTCAAATGTAATAATAACATGAACGCATGAAAATAAATGCCTTTCATGTATAAATAAAAACATCTTCTAAACCATAAATTGACTCCATCTTAATGGAGGTATGGCCTATTCATTTCTTCACATGCTAACCATACAGGTCTAATTTAGTCACATAACAAAAGCTATTCCAGCACCCTAATTCCTGGAAATAGGCCTATTACCAGGAATCATAAGGCCTAAGGCAAGCTATGACTCTTGTCTCGACAGCAACCTCAAATCTCTGCCAAAGGCGAGGCTGACTATCTCTCAAGACATCTGACCAGCCAGCCATTGTTTTAGAGACAATGAACTGACAAATGATTGTGAAAGTCAGAAAAGTCAGAAAAAAATATAACTTATTACGATAATTGAGCTCTCTAACTATAGGGTGCCTATCACTAATGAAGGTCACAGATAAACATCAGACAGTGGGTTTGTCTGATCTCCCCGACTCCAAATCAATAAATGCCTGTGGAGGGAGTGACATACCATGCCACAGAAAAGGTTTGATTCTTCAACATTTACACCATTCATATTTGTTTGGAAATGATAAGGCAGCTTGAGAGCTATTTTAATGCTTCGACATGAAATCATGATCCATCTTAAGATATTTGCTTAATACGGAAAGGTTAAGTTTCTGAAGAGAGAGACATCTGTTTTTGTAAAAAGAAAATACATTACACCAAGCTGACAGCATACAATTTACAGACATGCAAAGTACAAAGGGCTCAGACAGCACAAGTAATTACGCAGCGCAATGAGTAGCATTTCTATATTTGTTATGAACAACAAGAGAACTGTCTGGTCCTTTCATTCTGTGAAATGTACAGTTGACCAGAGAGTAGGTGGTCATGTTCTCACATGACGTCTCATTAAAGACCATTAAATTAACACTTCCCATGAGGCTTTACAGAGCTTTTAACATAACTTCCCATCCACATCAAACAGCAACCACATATCTAATCTCTTTATATCCGATGGAAGGAAGACCAACTCCTAGCTACTTAATTACAATTATTTATTAAAGACAATTAAAGTAGAACATATACAAAACAGGCCAAAAAAAACCTTATTTTCATCAAACACGTTGAAGACGAAGGAAGCAAATTTTGTTGGATCTCCAAAGGGGAAGAACTGTTTATAGATCTTCTGGAAGCCCACAGCATCTAGCTGCCCACTTGGACAGTCCTTGATGAATCCTTTGTACCTGAGAGAAAAAAAAGAAGGAAACAGAATGAATTAAAAACATTTCATAATGCAAGGAGTACACAGGGCTACAGCGAAACTGGAGATTTGTTAAATTATTAACGACTTAGACTACAGCATGTTTGTAGCTTGTACAAGCATTACTGATCCATTTTGATATAGCAGGCCAGATCAAAAACTTACAGCACAAATCTATTTGTCTGGTTAGAAGATAAGACGCACACGCTAATCCAATAGCGGGAGCAGAGAGTGTTTAAATCTAATCAAATTACACTCCAGTCTTCTCTTGATATGCATAACTGATAGATATGCCTATGAGCTTCCTCCAGCCCCTGGAGATGGCCTATCTAGAGAGTGACTTAACATCTCAGTTCTGCCTAAATATAGAAGCATTTCATAAGCAATTTCAAGCACAGTCACTCAAAGGCAGGCAATTTCCCTGTACAGCTCAATACAAAAACACTGCATTAGTGGTAATGGTCCAGGGGAAAAGGAAGAAGGTGTTGAGAGAAATAATAAATGTGAAGAGGAAATGAAGGAAATTGACAGAGACATAATAATAACCTGTCTAGTAAAACAAATAAACAGCCTCCTCATCAATGTAGTGGTAAGTTCAAACGGTTAGCTTTACTTGCTCATCTGTGATTGAGTCAAGGCGGTCCAGAATGAGGCTAGGCTGTAATTAAGGAGTCTAATGGAGAATGACGGCCAGGATAGATCTCTTTCCTCTTACGGTCTAGCTGGCGTCTCACTATAAACTCTTTACTTTTAATCTGCCTGGTAGATAATGAAGGCAGATCCATGGTCAAAGAGACAGAGAAAAGCTTGGTGGAACAGCTGGGAAAAGGCAGTTCAGCGAGGAGAGAAGGGAACCATGTAATTCTCACATTTTCATTGTCTGACGATATCCAGGGAAATTAAAGCCTTGGCTAGGACTGCATGGAATTAATTGGTATTCAAATTACAGGATGCACAGTGCATATACTATAATCCAAACATGACCTATTTGACCTGATTATTTGTCTCCCTTTCTCTGTATCTAAATAAATCTGAATGAAAGAATTAATACAATCATAGCATATGCCACCTAGTTGAGTAAATTAATTAATGTGAAAACTCTCTACATTGACAAATACCCACATTCATTCCCATGTCCCACTGTTACTCTCCTGCATTAGCCAGTCCTGCTGGGTGCAAGAATTTGCTTAGTGCCTGCATTTTAAAGTATTTTTGTGATACGGTTTGACCTGTTTTTCTTTATTTATCCAACCCTAAAATTGGCAGACTACAGACAAAAACCTGTACCACTAATTAATTAAGAGAACATTTAATATATGAAGTAAAACATATGGTACAGTAATTACATATTTTGTGTGAGCTCAATGTAAGAAGGACACACAGTTGGCATGTACAGTTCGATTATTCATTAGTGTGCCAGCATAAAGAAAAAGTATTAATTACTGGCAATAGCTTCTATTACTTGGCATAATGTGGCATAATGTGGAGGTTACTAAAGTGTTGTGCAGGACATTTTTCTCGTGCTGTCGAGTTGGCAGGAACATCACAGTGCCATGACATTCTGTTAGTGATTTCAGGTGGGTCCCGAGCATACTAATGATGTTCTCTTCGAAGAGAATGGAGCAGCAATATATAATGCACAGCACAGGCATTTATCTATCTATGCTAATTCTTCTATATCTATGCCTCTAATCACACACCATCTGGTATTTCCGCTGGTATAATGTCATCTCATCCCTCACACTCAGACATGGTGTGCTTGCTGCAGCAGAGTAAAGAGTACAGACAGACCAAAGATTCGTGACGAGACAAAACCACTTTAAACCCAATTCATTTCATATAAAAATGGTCTGGAGTGTTAAAAATGGACCCAAATGGATCCTTATGTTTCTTAGAGTGAAATGAATGCTCAGGAGTTTACCATGTGCAAGCAGCCCCTGATGAGACAGGCTAGCCTTAGCCTAGCTCATCGCCCAGTGTGTATAGGCTGACGGTGTTGCTGTGCGACAGTGAGTGTGAATGTGTCCTGGCTCCTTACTCGCCTCCTAATTGAGGGCACGAACAGTAGCAACCAGCTATAGCTTATAAGTGAGGCGTAGCTCCTTTCATGCATGCATAGTCAGGTCATGATAGGCAAAGCCAAAGCTGGAGCACTGAAGTGTGTTCTTTGTTTAAGCTTGGGTCATCATCATAATGATGATGAAATGTCTCTTGCCCCTGTGCCTGCTGTGTAATTGTGCCGTCTATGTTTACTGTGCAAAAATGTATGTGCACACCAGCATACCTCAACTGTAATGAGTCTCACCAGTGACCCCTGTTCTGCCACTTGCCCCGGCCAGAGGTTTCGCTGTTATGTTAATTAATATGTACCGTATAATCTTTCTTGACATATTACAATAATTATATTGTTGCTCTGTTGGGGCAGAAACCTTGTAGGTACAAAACCGTTACTTTTCAAAAAATGTAACTAGAATAGATCAAACGTAGAAAAAAATCACACCCGTGTGAACTGAGTGGTGCAACTCCCCTCTCCCCCTGCCCCCTCTCTCTCTCTCTCTCTCTCTCTCTCTCATTAGCAGGCAACAGTGCAGCACTATCTCGCTCTCTCTGTTTCTGGCACAACAGCGCCACATTTGCCCCTACTGGTACTCATAGTCACACACATAGGTTAGGACAACCTTAGGTGCTGTTCTTTGGAGTGGTTGCACCACTCAAAAATCAAAACATAAAACGATTAAATCTGGAGATACAAGGTTTCTGCCCGACAGTGACGATAATTGCGAACGCAGTGATTGCGAACGCAGTGATTGCGAACGCAGTGATTGCGAACGCACTGAGCACTAACTATGAGACCCTGCAGATCATGTCTGTGTGTCTGTCTGTCCCGCTGTGACACCATCCGCCCACCACCAGAGGGCGCAGCTGTAGCACACACACACACACACACACACACACACACAAACACAAACAACCACACACACACACACACACACACACACACAGTAGAAAACTTAAAAAAAATTACTAACTAAAAAGAAAAAAAAAGTACGTAATTTATTCTAATTGTTATTGCAATTTACGAGCTGCGTTCACTTCCCGCGTTTGTGCGTCTTACTTGTGTTATAATAGGTACAGGGCAGGCTCAAAAGCAGAGAAGAAAGTGCTGACTTCTGCACATTTATTAGGCCATGCACAGATGAATGGAGTTGTAGGTATTTCACAGTTAGTTACACACATCAACAACCTTATGGAGTCTCTGTCGCCATGGAGTTAAGTGGCTAAAAAAAAAAGTCCCTTTAGCCCCTGGCCCAGCATAACTACTGCTATCAGTATGAGCAAATTGAACAAAAAGGTTGTTGGGGAATGCATCATGGAAGTGTTAGTACTGCATCAGTGTTATCAGGCTTCAAAGTCACTCAGTCTTGGTATCATGAAGGCTTCAAAGTCACTCTATTTTCAGAAGATGTCTTGTATTCGGCGCCAACGCATGTGGGAGAAAACAGCTTGCTTCAAGTTCAAGTACACTATCAAGAACACTTTAAATATTTAATTATTGGGGTGGTACAGCCAATTAGTGCACTAACCATATTTCTAGTTGCAAGGACTGGAGTTTGAATCAAACTCCTATTATGTCTTGAATGGCTCTCTACTTCACTCTCCGCTCTAAATAAAGCATAAAATGCCCCAAAAAGAATCTTTTAAGTAAGTAAATAAATCATGAGCAACAATTTATGAATAGTCAAGTGGGTCAACATAAGACCCCGGCTATTCCCTATTTTCGTCAGAGAAGACATCTCAGTGTACAACTCACTTCACCTCACTGTTCAGGCGATAGGAGGAATGGATGAATGCAGTAATGGAGGAAATCATCATAAAAAATGAATGCTTACCACTGCTGTACTTCTTTCTCTGTAACTGCAAGAGAAATGAAGAGTGACATTAGCTTTGACAGGAAAACTTTGGGTGGCCTAGAACAAAATGTTGCTTGCTATTGTTAGAAGCAACAGTAACAGCCAAGTAGTCAGATCGTTGATCATATTGGCCTAATCCTATCATCTTTTAAAGTGAACCAAAAACATGAATGTTATTAATGATGCAGAGAGTACCATTGTCTATCCAAATGCAAACTTGTCAAATTCACAACTCGCTCATTAAGTCTCGTTGGTGTGTTCTGTATAGTAGCTCTACATATTACTGTACATAACTCAGGATTAACATGAAAATCACATGGCTCTGATTAAAGGTAGAGTAGCAGATATGGGACAACTTCTGATATTGAAATACTAGGCCATATCTAAACAACAACAATTAAAAAAAAATCTTTTCATATAATTATTTAAAAACAATACTTAAAAGGAGAAGTTTTGAAAAGGTGAAAAGTTAAAAAGGTGACCCTAGGTAGCAAAGTGGAACTGAACAGTGAAGGAAGCTGCTCAATGTGTAAGCTGTATTGCTTTGGGTATTGGCCTATAAATGTACATGCAAACGTCTAGAATAGACAGATATATTTGCAATGCTCTGTAAATCTCTCTCATGTAAAATGTTAAATTATATGTATATTAATGATATAACGGGTATCATTGCATTTGTTTATAGGGAGTTTAGGTGAGTTTACCAGGCTGGGCTTATTTTACTGATTTAGCTGTTAAAAAACCTTTTTCCATCATTTATAAAACATATGTATTGTTTATAATATTTCCCCCCACAATAGACTACTATACAACATTTAAAATGATCTGTTGCCGTGCCTTTAATAAATGATCCAAGCAGTAGTGGGCAAGTGAAAACAAAATTCAAGGGAAAAGAAGGTCAGGAATAGATTAAAGAAAGAGATCAGTTAAGGGACCAGGATATGTTATGCCCACACAAGCATTTTATTATCTTCTAGTAATAATCAAGCAATCCCTTTCGGGTCCCCCCTCGACTCTTAACTCTTTCTTAAGTAACCAAAAGCAATTTTCCTCCTCTCAACCCCTGGGCAAACAGCTGAAAAAAAGCGCTGGAATCAAGGCCATTAGTTTAACCTGGTGGTCCGATGGGAGTGGCTGTTGAATACAACCTGCTCTAAGGCTTTGGATAAAGGACTTCCATTACCACCTATGTTGATCATGATTACAGGGTCACCTTCTGCACGCCAATCTAGAGGCCTGACATGGTCAGAAATCCCAGTCAATGCGTTAGAGGTGCATTACAGGCTGGCACGCAGAAATATCCTGAGGGATCAACTTTAGATGCTATACCTACATATACAACAAATAGAAGCTCATCATCATGGTGACTAAAGGATTATCATCTCCCTTTAAAGAAGACACTGCCGTGGCATAGATATCACCTTTGAATCCATTCCACATATACATAGTTTGACGAAATAAAGTGAAGTGTTTCTGTATGCAGTCACACCAAAATGAAACACAACCACAGTTATTACCTGGCTTCAGTTGTGTTTACCGGTCTATTGAGGCACTACACTGATCTGATTCTGCTTATCAAACATATTGTATTCAAGATAGGTCTTCTGCTGAAGATAATTTACAAATTATTTCAAAATATAATATCAATTGTTTAGGACCAGAATAGCCTGACCTTGTGCTATAGCCTACACCATGAACCATTCTAGACTTCTCAAGTTGTGTGAGACAGCCAGGTCTGCTTTCTGAACCTAGAGTCAGAAGAACTGAATGTGGAGAAGCAGCACTTTTTTATATCTATGCACCACATTATCTGGATTCTGGAAAAAGGTCGAAAACTGCAAGTCTAGTAAACTCTAACTTTTTCAATTATGTTTATTATTGCATTCACTTGTATTATGTTTATTTTGCATGTCTCAATGTTCTATCCTAATGTCTTAATGCTTGTGTTGTTGAATTGTGCTAATATACAAATAAACTTGCCATGCCATAACCTAACGCAGTGGGGAGCAGAATAATACAGAGGCTATAAATAAGGAAGCCAGGTCAGGTAATCTCTGCATACATTTTGGCCTCAATTTGCTTTGCTCAGCGTTTCAACCAGAAAGCCCATTATGTTACCCATTCCTAGGCAGTAAATGCCAGGGTCAATCTCACAACTGTCAGCCAAGTCAAGCAACCATTAAATTGGCCTAAAACGTCAATGGAGCCAAAAAATGGGGGCAATTCACCAAAGCAAAAACAATTTCACCAGAATGTATTACATAACTCAGAGGCAATGGTCAGTAATGTAATCAGCCTATGTAGGAAAAAACAGAGCCCACTCTCTGCCTGTTGGCCCTGCAGGGTGTGCTAGCTACAGTAGCTACACCACTCAAACTTGCATTCTGCCACTATTGAGACCTTCTGTGGATCATCTGACAACTTCAGAGTGAAATAGCCGAGCTTGTAGATCTGCTATTTTTGGTGCACTGAGCTGCACTCCATGGCATGCAAGATTGCAACCAAGTATAAATCAAATCAGGCATTATGCTTTGCATTGCCACTCCAATACATGAACCTACTCTACATACTGTGGTCAGTTTAATAGCATAGTTGGGCTTTCCACAAGATTTCAAGGCCACTAATTTGGTATTGGTACACCATTTTTCAGTTGGGGTAGTCTAGCTTGAAGCACAACTGGTATAAAAATAATCTTTCACTAGGAGCATGAAAACATTAACTAACCAAAGTCTCAGCTTTGGTTTGTTTCTGAGTAGGCAAAGGCAACTGTTGCTATGGTTCATGTCATGAGCAAACTAATAATGATTAGGTCATACAGGTGTTTCAGCTTTTCCAAAACTTCCACAAGAGGAAGGACACAAATGAGCAGCATGCAGATACTGTGCGGAAAGTAAAATCAGAATATAACGTACCTACCCAGAACGGTGAGAGGAATAGCAGCCTGAATTTATTAAATTAAATGTAAAGATTACTTGTTGGTTGCCTGTGAACAGGGGGCATTGTTTACCAGGGCAAAAGTTACTTCGATTTTCCTGCCAGTTGCCACTGAGAACTCAACACAAATGGCTAAGCTTTTACGATCAAAAAGAAACAGTAGACTAAAATGGCAGACAACATGAGAGAAAGAGGCAATGGGATACAGGGTGAATTTGAAATGATAAAGGTTCACAGTCACACCAGGCCAGAGCAAGGGAGACTGATCATGCTGGAAGGGGAAGCTCTGTGTCTCTCTAAGCAATGCTAACCCGATAACATCCTAATGATACTATTCCATTCCCTGCTCAAAGAGGGTAATTAGGAGATAAAGGCAGAGATAGAGGGTGAAAGGCTAAAAGGAAGAGAGAGAGAAAAGAAAGAGAGACGGATAGACAGAAAGAGAGGGACAGGCAGGCATGACGAAAGAGATGAGAGAGAGAAAGAGCAAGTAAAGTATAGTAGCAAAAAACACCAGATCTCAGCACGAAGCCCAATCTTCCTCCACAGTAATTTCCTGCCACAACAGCCTTCCTTCGTTTGCACCACGGAGAGAGCCACCACGCAAAGAACACTGTTATTAAGCAGCCATTGGCTGTCAACTCCCACCCAGCACCTGCACACTGCAGAGCAATAACAAGCAACGGGAATAACAAAAGCAACAGATTGATATCATTTTTTTTAACAATGGCCACAAAAAGTATATTTGTATTTGTAGTATATAGATTTTTTAAATCTGACTCATTATCATTTCTTTTGAAAGTAAAAACTGGCCAGATAATGGCAAAATTGGCCTATTTTTAACGCTGTCATTTTGGACTCAGTGCTGGCTCAAGTGAGACAACCCACTTTGTAATCCAAATTGTTCTCTCTCTCCCTCTCTCTCTCTCATCATCTCTATCATTCTCCAGACTATGTTATACAACTAAACATATAAATGTCATAATGTATTCTATGTGAAAATACAGTTTTTGATCATTAGCTACCAGCTTTACTGCTGATGCAAAGGCTTCAGTGTCTCTATATTCATAGATCACTTCAGCATGATTGAAAAACGGTCTGATAAAACTTTTGCCAAACCCGAACCAATCAAAATTTGTTACACAGGTGATTTTTAAATCTGCAGTCAGCTTATTCCCTGCTGACAATTATAGCCTTGGTCTGCAAATAATGATTCTGCAGACATTGCACAAATTGGCTTTGGAATCCCTCAATTACAATTCATGCCTGCAGTCAGGCCTGCACACCTGTGTGAAGTACAACTGGCAGAATGTAGCCTAATTTGGAAATGTAACATAACATGTTACAGTACACACTACTAACACAGTACTTTTGAGTTGACGCAATCACATACTTACATTTAGCTTCTTGTACCTGTATGAGTAGTGACATATAATATAAACCTTCTAACTGTGTTTGCTTTATTAACATTGTCTGGTTTAACAGAAGTAAATTTAAGTTTAAATTGCACTGCATTGACAACAAGCTCAACAAGGAAAGGACAGGAAGCTACTCACAGTAGGTTTTCCTTGTCAACTCCTCCACAACCTCGGGTTTGAGCTTGCTGTTTGATTTTCCCATTGTCACCTCTCCTCCACGCCTCTGGCTCCACCGTGGCACACAGCACACTTACTACCTCCACTCCAGACTGATGCTCTGCCAAACACATACAAAAATGTGGGCCAGTTTAGGCGCAACGACAGGAGCGAAACAAGAAACACCTTTTTTCTGCTTTGGGTAGCAAAAAGAAAAACCTCCCACTCAACCTAGATAAGTCTAATGTAGTCAGTGTAGTCCACTGTGGATGTAGCCATGGTGTTGTAAAAGATTTCAGCCTTGACACCCCAGAGAGTCAAGTTAAACCCCAGGGGCTCTAAGAAGTGACAGCAAGTTGTTGAGCCTATAAGTGTCGAGTGCCTGTCTTCAGCCTCTCCTTCCTTCACAGCCATCCGTGGGCGAGTGTAGCGTTGTGATGCGTTGCCACCTTCGTGCCTGGTTACAGGAGTCACTCTGTCGCTGGGCTCTGCGTGCTCACAGCTATTACAGTCCTTCTCTGCCCCCCCCCCCCCCCCCCCCACCACTGTCTCCTTTGCTCTGGCGAACTTACTGTATAAGTGAATCCTCCCTGTAGACAGCTGAGATAAGGAGTTGTGTACTGTCACTGACATAATAAATGAATACCGGCAGACATAATACTTTACAGAAACAACAAATAAAGAAAAGAAAAAAGCTTTGAAAAGGTATGGGATGAAAAAATACATCTGCACATTTTAAATTGAAATGCAAATTGAAGAGTGAAAAATAGATCCGGTCTAGCTCTTAAAATAAGCATGTGAGCTGTCTCCTCAGCTTGTAGGCAGAGGGATTTAAAGGTTGACAGTTCTCTTGTCTCCTCCATTCTGACTCATAATTCTCCCTCCTTCCTGGCCTCACGGCACCACAGTATGATGATTTCCTCCTCTCTGTCACAGCAGACAGGAGATGAGGGATAATGGAATTTCTTTGTGTCTCAGGCCTGCCTGCCTTCTGCATGCCTTGATGCCTAACTACAGCAACTAGAAAGCCTGTAAGAAAATGATGTACCACTAGGCACCTTCACAGAGAACATCTGCTGTTTTGTCTGTTCATCCATGCTGAGGTTGTCTTGTCACTCTGGTAATCAGAAGCTTGTATTTTATCAATCTTGTGGTACTGCTTGGTATAATTCAATCAATATGATACAAAAAAGACGGATGGGTGCTTTATCCAGAGACTGAAAGTTGACTTTCTGTCTATCAGAAGACTTAGGGAGAGCTTAGCTGTGTAGCAGTTGTGTAACACCTTTACAATTAAATTATAAATAATTTTAGCATTGCATATTTGCTGTCGGGATAGATTAGACTGTGTTAATGTAGCTTTAAACATTGAATATTTTTCTGTTTTTTATTATGCCTTCTTTGGTATAATTAAAACGCTAATGAATACACGAAGCACACAAGACGCTGTTAGATGGATAGTGCCAGAGAGACGGAGCTGCTTCTGTGGTGTGTGGCACACTGTGCTAACCCAGAGCCTCTAGCACCAGAGTCATCAACGTGCACACTTGACTGACAACGACCTTTGATTCTCTGTGGCATTTGTGTGTGTGTGGCCACTGGTCAGGTAGGTAAGGTCAAGCTAGGATACACGTTACGTATTTGAGTGGAGCATTTTAATTCCGCCAGCCAACTGTCAAAAAAACTATAATCAAGCCGTAACAGTTTATCATTACAAACTGTATGCAATAATCCACCTTTACGTGTTAACGTTAGCCATGAACTATGTTGTTGGTTTACTTACATAGCCTGCCCTATTCCATCCCGAGTCCAGTCAAAAAACGACTGGATATAGGTGAACAATAAATTGGTGAGATAAAAAATATATCATTATTTTACTTTGCAGAGAAAAGAGCGCTTTGTCTGTGTAGTGATACATGCATGTGTAACAAAGACATGCGGTTGCAGCAGGTGGTGGGATGTTGTTACCTTGCAGCGCCATAGCAACGAACACACAGTTTACACAGTTAACAGCTACAGTATACTACTATACTAGACAGCAAACTGGTCGCTCCGGCCGGGTGTAAGGTCTGACCGGAGTTGACAAAGAAAAGAAAATGCGTAGAACTAGAAGGATAAATACGGACTGTGCAGCGTAACCTGATATTACCTGTGGTTTAGGCTACACGTAGAAAGTAAAGCGTCCCAACCAGCCCAGACAGTGAAAACGTGTCCAATGTTGTCTTCCGCGATCCTGCCAGTGCCTCTGTGTGGATGTCCGGACCGTTGCTGGCTTGCTGCTCAAATGTGCCATGGGAAGCTGCGCTTGAACAGAATGTTACACCACAGCGTGTAACCTACTGAATACGGTGACCCCAGGGGTTATCGTTTTGTAAACTGCTGTAAAAAATTAGTCTTCGCCTATGAACAGACTTGGTTGTTATTACAGATCATGTGACAGGCAGGTTAGTTAGTTGATATTTACCAGTTGGGCAAAGCCTGGAAACTTACGCTACCAACTAATTCTAGATTTAGACACATAAATCGTTAGAATACGGGTTGCTGTGTAACTCGCCCTCAGTGCCGGTGAGTGACGTAGTTGGCTCAGTTCAGAGGAGAGTCAGGACCGGCCAGGACTCAGGAGACTGACGTCGCATTACCAAGACTCAGGTTTGATCTCTCTAGCCTCTGTCTCTGTAGCTTTTTGTTGAATATACACCAAATTGAGACTACATCCATGTGTTGTAAATAAACTACCGGTATGCTATAAAAAGCCTAAATTGATTACAGGAAAAGGACCGGTAACAACAAGTCACCTTCTCCTGCACGCCAATCAACTTCAAGAGAGTGGTCTGAAAAAATCTGAGTCAATGGGTTCAAGATGGGTAGCCTACCAACAAAAGTACCAACCAACCGGGTGGCACTCCGAAGCGAGCAGATCAAAGCAACTCTGGTTAGTCTGGAAACGATAAACACCATTAACTCACTCTGTATGACGCTAAAGTAGCATTTAGTCAGCTTTCAAGGTCAGGGATACTTTACAATTCCACCTGTCCAAGTAGGCCACATTACATTAGCCTTCCTATGCACACATACAAACACCCTTCAGAGAAGGCTTCTCTGTGGTCCTTTATTGCAGTCAATTCAATATTCTCTCAGGGTCAATGAAAGAGGGAGAACAGCCTGGCCAATGGAAAAATAATAGATGATTAAAACACATTTTTTATGTGAATTTCACCCGCCCCCCCCCCCCTTCTCTCTCTCTCTCTCTCTCTCTCTCTGTACGCACACACGCACGCATGCACACACACAAGCGCGTGCGCACGCACACACACACACACACACACACACAATGAATGAAAGGGCCTAAGAGCAGACCACCGAATGAAAATAGAGTGCACCTTGGTATGCTGGGAAAGGTTACAGTAGGCTATCAGTAACATTTTTCCACATATATGTATTGCTGAATCTGTCACTGTTTCAAATTATTACACAAAGAAATGATAAATGAGTCCAAAAGAAAAAAATGCCTAGATGTTCAGCACAGTGGCGTTTCCAGGAATTGCATTTTGGGCAGGCAAGATGTGTTAATTGTCGTCTCCCCGCGCACAATCGTAGCACTAAAGGTTTTCAAAGAGATATACCTGCCAGACAAGTAGGATGAAATGCATGCATTTACATTCCAATGGGTGATTGAGGGTCGCGCTCTACCGCAACGGCCAATCAGCTGTCCACTAATAGTTCTCAGGTCTTGTTTTCGTCCTCTCTCTTTTCTCATTGTATGGAATTTGGCCAGGCCAGAAATGGATTTGGACAGGCTTATTGTAGATACGCCTCTGGTTCAGCATGAATTGTGCAATGGTTGTGTGAGTCCCATCCTGTTTGCCAGTTTTCAGGTCATATAACTATGTAAGTAGCATTGGGAACCATGGTTCCTGAGTCATGTTGTAGCCCACAGGTCAGGAGTCTATCTCCTGGCTGTTTATGGAGCGTGAGGCAGCTTGATGTACAAGTACACCCCCTGGACACAGCCTAGTCTGTCACAGGGAAAAAAATAATTAGTATGACACGACCAGGGAGCCCGACCTTCCATAGTCCCCTCCAATGCATGGCTTTTGAAGATTACGTCATATGGCAGCCAAGTCTATGGGATTTTTAATGTTTGTTTAGAGCACTTACGATGTAAATCGTTTAGCCAATATATGGACTTTGAGGATATTACAATATTTGTATAGAGTACTTTGGTGCTGGGAGTCTGGTGCAACGCACAGGTCCTGGACCTGGTGAGAGCAGGAGTGGACCTGGTGATACGTAGGAGGGGCCCGGACAAGAGTCAACCCACAGACAGAGCCTAGTCTGGCAGAGTAGTTCCGGAGCGGCGGATTGTGTGGCCCTGGTCTTTCTCTAGTGGGTCTGATCGAGGGTAGCTACTGGGACGTAAGTCGGGACTGGATCACTGGGTCTGGGTCTGGGCTGGGTCACCTGAGTGAGGGGTATGATGTTAGCGAGACCCAAAACCTCCCACGATACATCCCAGAGCCAGCCAAGTCTATGGACTTTAATGTTTGTTTAGAGCACTTTAGACTAGAGCCAGCCAAGTCTATGGACATTAATGTTTGTTAAGAGCACTTTAGACTAGAGCCAGCCAAGTCTATGGACTTTAATGTTTGTTAAGAGCACTTTAGACTAGAGCCAGCCAAGTCTATGGACATTAATGTTTGTTTAGGCCAGGGCACTAAGTCACAACGTCATGTGGCCGATATAAATATAGTGGGCGCCCCTCACTTCACGCAAGTGGGATTTTTTATTCTTACATAATTTGGGAAATCCAAACTAAAGTCAACAGTAAGGAGGTAGAATAATTGATTTACACACTCTTCAAAGGAAAAAACACAAACATGTTTGTTTACTGTTGCTTGATTGATTGATTGAATAATTAATTAACAATTTTGGAGAATTACAGTACATTTCAAGCACAATTCAATACAAGACCGTTAACTGTGGACGACACCATAGAGCATTACACTTGCAGTGATGTAAATAGGTTTTCAATGTAATGAGTCCCAGGATGGTCTTTTAGATGAGTCCCAGGGACATTTGATGAGTCCCACTTCAACGACATTAGGAGTCATATTTTGCCATTTTTACAAATTGCACCATTTCATTTTATATGGTTATAATGTGGTTATATTCATGTAGAAAACAGAAGCGAAATGATTATTATAACTAAAACTAGCAAAATAAACTAGAATAAAAAAAACAGTAGTACAGTAGTGCATCCCGTGGATGCAGAGGTCGTTATTTTATTGCGTCCCTTAACTATATAAACTGCATTTAGGGATGCAAAATGCACCCTATTTTAATCTCTGCACGGGTCCATAGGCTCTGTTGTTGTGACCACTTATTCTATTACTGTAAATCTGTAACCGACCACCCTTTAATTTCTCTCAGGTCAGAGCATTTCACCCACATCACACTGATCGCAGTATCCATGGACTATTGTTTCTCTAGCCATGCAACTAACTGGGGGGGGGGGAGCCACCAGTGCCAAATCCATTCCTGGCATGCTTCAGTGTCTATATTTCGCCACAGGCCTCCTCCATGTCCTCTACCTCCCATAACTCCTCTTCCTCTTCCATGTCCCCCATATCCCCTTCTTCTTGTCCTCTGCCTCCCATTCCTCCACTTCCCCCTCCTTGTCCTCCATCTCTCCTTCTTCCTTCATGTCCTCTACCCTCCCCCTATCTCCCCTTTCTCCCACATCCCTTAATTCTTCCACCTCCACACATTCTTACAGATATGAAATGCTCTTGCTCCATTCATTGCTCATTGGTCTCTATAGCGTTCATACATTTTTCTTTTTTTACTTCAGTTGACTCCTTAATATGTGTTAAAGTACATAATGAAGTGCAGGCGCTGATTTTGCAATTAGCACTTTCTGTGTTGTGTGATTTACTAACTGGTCTGGTTGGAAGGAAACTAGTTAAATGAAATTTGAATGATATGTAGAATTTGGCCAATCAATTGATAAAAACTGTAACCAACAGTGATTACCCAGACAAACTGGCATACATGTGGTGTAGATAGAAGAGTCCATGGTTCTATATCAATATGTCTTTATCTGTATCTCAGCTGTTTCTCGCTCTCTCTCTCTCTCTCTCTCTCTCTCTCTCTCTCTCTCTCTCTCTCTCTCTCTCTCTCTCTCTCTCTCTCTCTCATTCTCCTTTCTCTCTCCAATCCATCACTATTATCTTGTCTCACTCCTCACTCATTCTCTCGCCTTTATCTGCTCTGTCTTTTCCGTTCTTTCTATGTCTTTATCTCATTCAATTGATCATGAATGGAATTCAGGACAGGAGGCCAACATTTGGCCACTATGGTAAATGGATTCAAAAAGTAATCTACCTCTTGCACTATTTATAATGCAATTCCTCAATGGTGGATGGTTATGCGAGACAATCAGCCTCATTCAATGTCTAGCAGCATTTGGCTGGTAGCTATAGTGTTAAATTAAGATAGTAATACAGCAATAGGTCTGTCTGATTATTTTGTTGTGTTTGTACATTGTAGTATCACTATGATGCGTGGGCATGCTGGAAAAGAGGAGGACTAAGCATAGATCATGTAGTAGACTACCACTATGCTTACACAGAACAAGTATGACATCATTAATGGTCTCTGTTCACACAGCGAGGACAGGGAAGGGATTGAGGAAATAATTAAATATTACAAAGATTCTCACTTTAGCCCCTTTTGGAACCCTGTACCTTTTTTTGATTTGGGCTTCTTGGAAAAGCCCAACACAAAGTGGAGTTTGCATGTTCTCCCCGTGTCCCCCTGGTAGGTACCCGAGGGTTACTGCGGCCATCGGCTACAGTATGTAAAAATCACACCCGTGTGAACTGAGTGGTGCAACTCCCCCCACCTCTCTCTCTCTCATTAGCAGGCAACAGTGCAGCACTGTCCCTCTCTCTGTTTCTGGCACAACAGCGCCCCTACTGGTACTCATAGTCATATACTGGTGCTCATTAACGTCACACGGACACATGACACATGGTGAACATTGCTGTTCCTTGGAGTGGTTGCACCACTCAAAAATAGAAGACCACATGACTGAATGGCATTGGCGTGTTTGAAAGTCGGCCAGTCATAACATAGTTTTAAGCCAGCTCACCTCCAGCGCTCTCCTCCAGAGGTAGGATATTGTAATGTCGCTGCGCTGCGCTATAATAGGCAGCTGTAGGCCTACTACAGCTACAGCTGCTGTAGGCTACTACTACATTGACTTCCATTAGGCTATGCCAAGTGCCAACTAACACCATTTGTCCTACGAATCATTTTAATATGACGATATCATCAAATTAATTATTAACCATTCATGAGTCCAACTTTAATACCTCTGACGAGGAACCATACATGGAAAAATAATTCTGCTTCCGTCCTCTATATTTCAACCTATAAAACAACAAGCCCAGAGGGGCGAAACGTTGTTGTTTTATAGGTTGAAATAGGACGGGGAGCAGAATTATATAGTGTGCGGACATTCCACTGTTTTCTTCATTAATTGTGATCACTTTTTGGGTCCAGCACTGTATTAAAAAACTGGGATGTGCATAATTGTTTCCCTTCTTTACATATGAAATACCTAACGTGTCCAGAACAAATTAATTCCCCAGGCATGATTCAGATATTAATCAGAGCTGAATTAATCAATGCAGCTCTGATAAAAAAAAATCTGATATATTTTTTGTGCAATTGTTTGCACACTTTTATAATATAATTGCAGGCAGGCAAACAGTAACAAGACAGACAGGAAACACTGAACAATTCTACAAAATAAAAGCACACAAGGGTAATGCAAAACTCAAACAGGAACTAGGAAAACAAGAACACAATACTTCATAGTATAAGTAGTATAAGTATAATATAAATCAGAGGAACACAACAGAAAAGTAAAACACAAACCATAACTGGAAAACATGAAAACCAACACATGTCACAGATCGTGACAAATTATACCAGGCGACACCAGGCGAATGAATCGCTTGGGAAAGAGGCGAAATGAGATACACGGGCGAAATGAAGTCATTACGCCACCTTTGGTGAATGACTCGGATAAATACAATATCATTACGCATTTCATTTACACCTGGTTGTATGTTTCTGTTGTGAATTTGGCCCTATGTCTATACTACCTCCCCCTGGTCAGCCTGATACAGAGGAAAGGAACTGGTAGGAATAACGTGTTCCGTCCACACACTATGTCCTGCAAGGCTGCCGGGGAAACTCCCCCCTGTTAGGTGATAATAAAGCGGCCTGTTCACTCTTCATGCATTGAAGGAAACTCCCCCTGTTAGGTGATAATAAAGCGGCCTGTTCACTCTTCATGCATTGAAGGAAACTCCCCCCTGTTAGGTGATAATAAAGCGGCCTGTTCACTCCTCATGCATTGAAGGAAACATGAGCTCTCCCCAGGTTGGCTGAGGGAGAGTAGCGCCCAGGTAGGGGTGGGCGATAAGGTGATAAATATTGTATCAGGATATTCAGAGATTTGCAGATCTATAGGCATACCTTAATTTATACTTTTGTAGAACGATGGTTTTCTGTTAGTCAAAATTATTAAGTATTTTGGTCTAAATGTTCTGTTACTCCTTTTTCTTTTAGGTTCTGTTACTTTGTAGGTGGTTGTACTGAACAATAACCCTAAAAAAACGCATGAAAAAAATATAGTGATACTGCTTGATAAAAAATATTGTGATATTATTATTGTAATATATGTTTTCCCCTGGTGTGTTTGTAGTATCATAGTGATACTACAAACACAACAAAAGAATCAGACAAAATACATACATACCGGTACATGGATGCACCTGGGACGTATCCTCAGTGATGTATCCCAAGGTCATCGGGGTTTCGGGTCTCCCAACATCATACCCCTCAGCCAGGGTGATCAAGTCCCGATTTACGTCCCAGTAGCTACCCTCGATCAGTCCCATTAGGGAAAAACCCAGGGCCACACAATCCCTTCCTCCTGAACTACTCTGCCGGGACTGGGAGGTACCATTCTGGTGCGTGGAAGGACTAGGCTCTGTGGGTTGACTCCTGTCCGGGCCCCTCCTACGTCTCACCAGGTCCACTCCTGCTCTCACCAGGTCAGGCCCTGTGCGTTGCACCAGACTCCCAGCACCAGGCACTTTATTCAGAATGGTGGATTCTCGAGCCGCAACGTTTCCGCAGGCTCCACCTTGCCCTTGGTGGTGCCGCAGGCTCCGCTTGAGGCTTGAATGGCCCTCCTAAAGGCCTCACCGTGGGTTTGTTGGGCTTCTTCCTCACGGAAGACACAGGCTGGGGGGCGCCAACCCATACTGCTCCCCAGACTGACCTATTACTGTATTAGAATCAGAATCACATTAATTATCAATTTCCCATGTATTTGAAATACCGTTTCCCCTCAGTTATTGGCAGTGCGACATAAAACGTAGAACCTATTTAAGAAACTTATAAGCTAAAAACTAAAAGCAAAACATGGACAAACATTTAAAAAGAGCCCCAGTATGTATGATGACATGGAATTCATATAGAAAAGTAAAAAGTTACCAACACCACGCACAGCCTATGGATAAATAATAATTATTATTACTATCTTAATTTAACACTATAGCTACCAGTCAAAAGCTGCTAGACAGTGAATGAGGCTGATTGTCTCGCATAACCATCCACCATTGAGGAATTGCATTATAAATAGTGCAAGAGGTAGATTACTTTTTGAATCCATTTACCATAGTGGCCAAAGGTTGGCCTCCTGTCCTGAATTCCATTCATGATCAATTGAATGTGATAAAGACACAGAAAGACCTGAAAAGACAGAGCAGATAAAGGCGAGAGAATTAGTTATTATTATGGGTGAAAACATGGGTTAGAAAAATCGTGGGATAAAAAAAAATTTGGAAAAAAAACATAACCCCTCTTCACAGCAGGGGGAAACACTCATACATTATACTGTATTTGAAAAATCTATGTCATGATTAGTGATTATGTGTTTCTGTGCCATGTTGTCATTTGCTTAGCATCAGTCATTATGGCAGCTTCATAAATAGTCAATAGCAGAACTTTCCATAATAATGCAGCATTAATGAGTCTGACATGAAAGATCCTGATTTAGGCAAGGCAGTGCCTTCTGGGCAAAATGCTGACATAAAAAACAAGCCAAGGGATTTCAATATTTAGTTTCTCCGTTTTGTCTCAATACTGTGCTTACTAGACAGGGTTTCCATGTGAGCTGTTTAAATGAAAGATAGCAAATGCTGTGCCATTTCAAGATTAAATTGATCACAGATAATTTATTGTTATGGCTTCACCTTTCATTGACGCTTATTATTTATACAATGTATGCGGCCAAAAGGATTAGGTGTACAGACTATTGTACAGGACAGTGTGTGCACTGTGAGTTCTGTGATTCTCCAGAACCAGTGTGACAGATAGAGGGAGAAAACAAGGGCAGCTGATGAATGAGAATCCTTTTATATGCAGTGCAAAACAGATCCAGTGTACAGAAATGTATCTCAGTGGAGGAAAGAGTAACAGACACAGAGTGTGTGTGTGTGTGTGTGTGTGTGTGTGTGTGTGTGTGTGTGTGTGTGTGTGTGTGTGTGTGTGTGCAAAAAACTTTCAACACAATGTTTCTTGAAACAAACCGTATATTCGTATATTATTGATGTAGCCTATGTTAACATAAGTGACCAGTTATGATAAAAGAAAATAAACTTTGCTATTATATTTATTATTATTATTATTACACTTATTATTATTATTAGTAGTATTATTATTAGTATTATTATTATACCTTGGTCGTTAGTATCACCACACAGAAATGCAACAATTAACTCTGATTAACCTTTTCTCTTTTCAGTAATTGCTGCTCGAACAACATGTTTTGGAAGACATCAACTTGGAAGCATCAGTTGGACACACTTGGGCATCCCATATGGCTGTATGTATAATTCAGACCATCATGAATACACAATCCCAGCTCCTTCCTTTCATATAAAGCGTGGGTATGCAGATACAATGACACATATCACAGTCTGTAGCATTGCTCTGGAATTCAGCCTGGGCATGGAGGTATTTTTTTAGTGGAACATTGATGCTGGTTTAATGCCTGTGAAACGCAGCTGTTAATTGAGAGTGACAACAGACAGATATCTGGCAGACGAATGGCAGATGGGGCCTGAATCCCTGGCATTATGGAGATAAAGTATACCCCTCAGGAAAGAGAGGATGGGCAGACATGGAGAGAGAGAGAGAGAGAGAGAGAGAGAGAGAGGTGGGTGAATGTAACGAGTTCAGTTTACCCTATAGGCTACAGCCTTACTGTGAAAATAACGTTGCTGCAATTCCATGACACACTTGTGTAATCATTAAAAAAAGTGTAATGTGTGTGTGTGTGTGTGTGCGCGTGTGTGTGTGTGTGTGTGTGTGTAAATTACTTGTGACATACAGAATTATGAACAAAAAACTCATACTTTGAAATGAAAGATAGAAAAAGAATGTAACCAAGAATTACTTATTTTTGGTCACTTATCTGCCCATAGGTAAACAGGTCAATTTGATCCTCCACAGCGTGTACTCCACAGCGTGTTACATGATAATCAAAAGCTTTTAAAAACAGTCCTGGTTTTAGAAGTTTAAGTCTTCATTGTTGTTATTGGTTAAATAAATGTTTGGTTATTAATTAGCTCTGGTCCATAGCCTTCTACTGCTTCTACGAATGAAACGCATTAGAGCTATGGACCAGAGCTAGTTATTAATATGCTGTCATAAGGGGCTTTGAGGTTGTCTGTTACCTTCTTGAAATCCAGTGAGAAAGGTCTGAGAAGTCTAGCACAAATAGAAGCATGTTGCCCTCTAGTGGTTGTAAAGTATTCGTGAACTAACACTGTAATGCATGATACAGTTGAGTAGTGTGTATTCATTCATTACATGATTGTGGCAGTAAAAAGGTTCTGTTCAGTATTGTGGTTTTAGATGTCAAATTAATTATACATCCTATAAGCTATCAGTGAAATTCCAATTGCATCCTGCAGCACAACCTTCATGAATTGTTATGGATTTCCTTCAGCCCAAAACGACTATTAAGAAATACTCTTGAACAACGGGACACAGACTATTGATTTTTATTACAATCAAACAGGAAGTGACTAATTAATGAGTCAAAGCACCCATAAATGAACCGAACCTTTTTTTCTCCATTGATCTTTCCTCCTGAAAAAAACACACACACACACACACACACACACACACACACACACACACACACACACACACACACACACACACACACACACACACACACACACACACACACACACACACACACACACACACACACACACACACACACACACACACACACACACACACACACACACACACAGAGTGACGTGTGCCACAGATCAACTTTGTCCCTAGTGTTTTGGTAAACACACTGTCCACTTCCCTGCAAGGCTGGCTCCAGTTTGACTGAGAGCCGGGGCGAACCACGTCGTATACTGTATCAGAGATTTCCTCCCGGCATTAAAGCAGGTTGTCAGGTAGACCAACAGGAAGGAGAGGAGATATGGTGTTTATGATGCTGCTGTGTCTGCTGTCACTGCTGCCTGGCTCCACTGCTCTAATGAGATCTCCATTGGTGGAGGAGGTAGGTCGAGAATACGTACAGTACAGGAGCCACAGTAGTGCTTCATGAGACCTCTGCTTGGGACATCTGCAAAGTACATTGAACTCTTCAACTTTCAACAGTTTATTGTCCTCGTGGTACATGTACCTACAGAGAGACATAACTACATTTTAACACGATCTCTGTCTTATACGATAGCCCTATATATATATATATACTGTATATATATATATATATATATATATATATATAATGTAACTATATATATACTGTGTATATATAACCTTTTGTGAAATGAGATGAAACGGATGCAAGACAGGAATAGGCCAAATGCTGTTGTTTTTATGGAGATCTAAAAAAAAGATATACTGATATATATTTCACTGTGTGTGTTTGTGTTTCTCTCAAGGTTTTTCAAAACTCTCACAATCAAAGGGATATGGGATCTCAACCTGACACTGCCTCAGGTACATTCGTTTGGCTGAACTATACTGTATAAAGCTTAATTTATGCTCTGTAGTATGACAATGTCGCTTGCCAAAAAGAACTGGTCTACAAGCTATTAGCTTTTACATCAGCTCTTTTTGGCAGCGACACCCGTGTGTGATGGAGCGTAAAGGAAGCTTAACAACTGTTTGAAGAAATGCATTCAATGCTGTGGCAACTGTCCTGCTATTACTGTCATAAGGAAACACTGCATTATACGACGCAGTGTGCATCTGAGGACTGTCCCTTTAGCTCATTTACATAAGATAAGGCACTCTGGAGAAGTAGTAGCTCTGCTGTGAAATCAGAGAGAAACATCCAGGCACACAGGAAAGAAATACCAGTGATTTTCATCAGGACAAGGATGAAGAAACGACTCTGGTCGAAACATGTTGGCTTTTTAACTTTGACAAGCCATACATTAATAAAAGCATTGTTTTTATTATACATATTTCCTCCATTTTGTGCCTTTTTGTACACCTTTTTTCTGTGTCATTTTGTACATTCTTGTTGATCCAGAAGCACCTTCAAGACCAATAGTCTTCTCAATTCTCCGTTAAGCACCTGTTTTTCCGCCTCCTTTAGCTCTGTGCTATAATTTCTCTTTAACCACAGTCAGCAGGCGGTTTCGCAGGGCCAATGTGATGCCTGATGTGACACATCTGGAACTACTGGTGGTCGTGGGTCCTGATGTCCAACAGGCCCACAAACAGGACACTGAGAGATACATCCTCACCAACCTTAACATCGTGAGCTCACACACACACACACACACACACACACACAGGTATATGACAAATAACGAGAAGATCTGATCTACAAGCTCACAACACATCCCATTGTGGTGCGTTGTGAGCTTGTAGATCTGTTCTTTTTGAGTGGGGCAACCACTCCAAAGAACAGCAATGTCCCTATGTCCTTGCACGTGTCCCTATGTCCCTATGTTTAGAGTACCAGTAGGGGCAAAAGTGGCGCTGTTGTGCTAGAAACAGAGAGAGAGAGAGATAGTGTTGCACTGTTGCCTGCTAATTACAGAGAGGGAGAGGGGGACAGGGGGAGGGGGAGGTGTCTGCTAATTCCCCCACACAGTAACTCTGTCATTTCTTGACCATTTCGGACGCTGGGCGAAACGCCGGAACCGGGCTGGCACCCTGGGCGAGTTCCTGTGGGTCTGGAAGTTACGGGGACCCACCGGGGACCCCCACACAGAGTTGCACCACTCAGTTCACACAGATGTGAATGTTAGAAAAGAATCTTCAACCACTTATCAGGAGTCGGATTACCAGGGCAACAGTGCCAGTAGAGAGCTCCAGAATTCCCTTTCCCGGGCAACATTAGCCACTTCATCCTGGGAGATCCCAATGCGTTCCAAGGCCAGCATGGAGATATAATCTCCCCATCTGGCCCTTGGTCTGCCAGGGTCTCCTCCCAGAGGGACGTGCCAGAGGACCTCCCTAGGGAGACGCTCAGGAATACTAGATACCCGAACCACCGTTAAATTGTTAAATTGTGATATTATCAAACATACCAGAAGAAGGGAAAAAGATGTTGGCGATAAAAAATAAATCACCAGAGCGCGATTCCAAAACCAGAGGCATGTAACCCCCCCCTCCCCATCACACACACACACACACACACACACACACACACACACACACCTGTTGCATGATTCAAAGACTCGCCTGCCTGCTCTGCACTCCATGTAATTTCCCCACAGGCCTCGGAGCTGTTGAGGGACATGACCTTAGGGGCCAATATGAGGGTGCACCTGGTACGCATGATCATCCTGTCAGAGCCAGAGGTCTGTCCTCTTCTCCACAGTCACATTCAAATTCACTGTCACATGCACTAAATACCATGATAATAGACTGTAAAACATAAACAATATACATCAAAAAAGTACTTATTTCTATGGTTCAACAGTTTATACCTACAACAATTTAAGGGAACAATTTAAAACACATGCATGAACATATGATATAATACAGAAAATTAACAGCGAGATTGGGGCATTGGGTTGATAGACTGTCTGTTATGCTTATGGCACATAATGATAAGAATCATTTATTTCCCTTTAGTTGTTGTGGTGGTACAATATTTATCACTATACATTTGCACATACGTGAAATTCATCTGCTGCATTTACCCATCCAAACTATTAGCAGTGGGTGCTATTTATACAGGGAGGGAGCAGTAAGGGCCGGGGTTAAGTGTCTTGCTCAGGGAAACTTCAACACAGACTGGGATGAGCGGGGGCCCAGAGGACCTCTCTACCCACTCAGCTACTAATTCTTTCCTCTCTCTTCTAGCCAGAGATCCAAATGTCTACCGACATTACTGCTTCTCTTAGAAGTGTGTGTGACTGGGGTCGAAGGATCAACCCTTCCAATGACACAGACCCATTACATGCCGATCTTCTGCTTTACATTACCAGGTACTCAATTGGACTGGCTCTAGATGTGTCTGGAGTCTGGCTCTACGAGCTTCACTCATAGGTTTTATTGAGACATGATTATTCTAAGCACACTAGTAAATAATGAAACATTTGGTCATTTTGAATCCGTTTGTTTTTTCCATATTTTCATATTGCTGCTGTTGGGTGGGAACGGATCCATTGTAGTTAAATATTTATAAAACCCACAGACGTAACCACTTTCAAATTAACTTAACTAGTTATAGCAGATAGCAGATCTGGCGATTGACGAAGTAGGGCATTCATTTACGAAAATGTGTGAACTGAGCGGTTGCTCAACAACAACGCTGGCTGGCAGCAGTATTGCAGCTGTTCGTACTCAGACATACAGACATACACAAGCGGCCAGTCATTCGAGCGGTGTGGCACCGCTCAAAAACATTATGTGGAAATATAGACCTCTAGATCTTATATTGTTATTCTATCAACAGGTATGACCTGGTGCTGCCTGATGGGAACAAACTTGTCAGGGGTGTGGCACAGCTGGGCGGGGCTTGCACCAGTGACTGGAGCTGTGTGGTCACAGAGGACACAGGCTTTGATCTGGGTATCACCATTGCACACGAGATTGGACACAGGTAGAGCATAACTCTAATAAGACTGGCATCCCTATTTATCTACATTTTTTAAACAAATATGTGTACATTCTAAAATAGCGGAAATAGATGATCTACAAGCTCTGGACTTGCAGACTGGATAAATTCGCTGCATGACACCGTCGTCCAATGAAGTATAAAATATAAAAATATGGCTTATATACCGTCCATATGGTTAATGAAAGATTTATAATATGTATTTTATTGTTGTTGTTGATGATGTTTGCATCAAAGCCCAAACATCCTGTTATTAACTTTTTTAAGTGTCATGGTTTATTTTTAACCAGTTTTGGAATAAACCACGATGGTGTAGGAAACACCTGCAGCACGAGTGGGTTCATGATGGCCACTGATGGAGGCTACAACAGTGTGGATCTCACCTGGTCCCAATGCAGCAGGCAGCAGCTGTACACCTTCTTCAGGTGGGACCACCTGTATTATGCAGCTGTGCACTAAAATGACACCCATTCATCATGTGAACTGCCACCGTTCAAAGTGGCATTTTTCTTCAGCATTTCACCAATAAGACATGGAGCATACACAGTAAACTCCCACAATGTTCATTGAGAGAGTAACGGGTCTATTTGGTTATATTTGTACTTCTAAGGCAGTGGTTCCGAAACCTTTTTGCTCGAGACCCAAAAGACAAATTTGGTGTCTCCCTGGGCCCCAAACTTACAAAAATACATTCTGAGCCTTATTTCAAAAATAGTGAAAACAGCCGATCTGCCAGCTCACAGCTTGTATATTGGCTATTTTGACTATTTCATAAAGGGTTTTTATATTCATGGAATTGTTTTTGAGTTTTTGGTTATTATACAAATATAATAAGTTTTGTTTTGGCTGAAATCCATGAATGGCAACAGATCGCTCTGTTCCCATTGAAATGCATTGGCAGACTCCCCCACATAGGCAGAATTAAAGTTTAGTGTGACCGCACCCTTAGGCAGTATAAGATTAAATTATATTAGATGATACATTCATATTAACTTCCTTGTGTTGTGGGCTGTGCTGTTTTACATTTGAATGTTTTCACTAAGCTACTTTTAACACCAAGGGATCACTGTCCCCAAGAGGTGACATCACTTACCGTACACACTTTAGTAAGGCTCAAATAGTAACTCTAAGAATGACAATTTCTACAGTAGTTCAAGAACCTTTGATAAGCAAGCCCCATAATTATTCACCTGGTTTATTTTACGTGTCTATTGCACTTGTGGGGGCTTTTCATGTGACCAATCTATGAATGTAGACTGTTGCCCTTATGTAAATTAAAAAGTGTATCCACCTTTGTGAGGCACATTAAGCAATAAGCATACAATCTAATTAGACTGATGTGTATGTGAATGGTGTTCCCAATCCCAGTCAAAGAAAGGCTCAATGTGTACAAGATTTGCCTGCAATGGGAGGCTCCCTGCAAGGCTTTCCTCCAGGGCTATACTATGGAGTGGATGACCAGTGTCGGATAGCTTTCGGCAACACGGCCAGGGCCTGCTCTTTCACTAATACTGACATGGTAAGGATCACACGTGATGCCCAGTCTGAGGTGATACTGAGCATGTCAGTCATTATACTGTCGAAAACTATATAGATCTACAAGCTCACAACGGGTCGCGTCGCATTGTGGGTGGCGGGTTGTGAGGCTACACAGTACAGTATTGATGTTTTCTGTCTGTTCAGCCGGTGTGTCGTGTCCTGTCCTGCCACGTTAACCCTGGGGATGACAGTTCCTGCAAACGCCTTCTGGTTCCACTGCTGGACGGAACAGAGTGTGCACCTAAGCAGGTGGTGATCTATTATTAACAGTGGCTTAAAGTAAATAAGTACATTTACTCAAGTACTGTACTTGAGTACAGTTTTGATGTAATTTTACTTTACTGGAATATTTCCAATTTTTAATCATTTTACTTTCTACTCCACCTACATCTCAGACTCAAATATTGTACTGGTTACTTATTAATTATTTGATTACTATATTTATATTTAATATTTAATTATTTGAAGACTTTTGAAGATCCTGATTATTATTCGTATTACAAAACTACTTTTCCCATCACTGCTTATTACCAGCCGGTGACCATACGTCTGCTTTTACAGTTTGGAAATCCTTTGTTGTGAAGTTCCACTGTGTCTTGGCATTTTATCAAAATGTTTACTCTAAATCTGTCAGCAATACGAATAGTAATTTACACAGAGGTTTTTAATGAGGCTTATCTTCCCTACAGTGGTGTGTGAAGGGGCGTTGTGTGTCCCCAGACCAGCTAAGCTCCACGGTGGTGGTGGTGCATGGTTCTTGGTCCAGCTGGTCTGCTATGACCCCTTGCTCACGGACATGTGGTGGGGGAGTCAGATATCACCTGAGGCAGTGCAATAACCCAAGGTAACAAATATATGATGCCAGTGTAATAATACTACAGTAATAACAATGTGATGGTAGTACTTATTCTGATATGACTAAATATATGGGATTTATGCATCAGGATACTTGTCATGTGTAATGTTCCAGACCTGCGTTTGGAGGGAATTATTGTGAGGGCCAGGACATCGAAGCTGAACTTTGTAACTTGCAGGTAAGTGCCCGCTGGTTATGTTGACAATGGGCCTCTATACAGTCAATAGGGTTTACAATTTAGACATTAGACTGATAGACAGACAGACATGACAAGGATTTTAGCTGTTGCTCGTGGTTGTAAATAGCCACCATGACTCTGCGACACTGTCAATCTCAGACACCTTACTTAATAGATAGATAGATAGATAGATAGATAGATAGATAGATAGATAGATAGATAGATAGATAGATAGATAGATAGATAGATAGATAGATAGATAGATAGATAGATAGATAGATAGATAGATAGATAGATAGATAGATAGATAGATAGATACTTTATTGATCCCCAAGGGGAAATTCAGGTTATCCCAAAGCTCGTACAGGCATGTTAGTTAAAAAACACATCACAAAAGCAGGGGGACACATGTTAAAGACTAAGCGGGAATAAACATAAAAGCATTTAAAAGGTGACAGTGGGGATGATTAAAAATCCTTTGTTATTGCACTCAGGCCCATAAATAACTAAAATCTAAAAAAAAAAACCTCAGTCCAGTTCATAGACCTAGCGGCTGGCCTTCGAATTGAAGAGCCTAATAGCTGTTGGTACAAAAGTTCTCTTGAACCGGTTTGTGTTGCACGGCACTGAACGGAACAGATCCCTGCGGTTGCTTTTCCGGCCCACAAGGATACTGTGGAGCGGATGGCTCACATTGTCCATTATGGCCTGCATCTTGGTGTTGGTGCACCGCTCAACAACAGACTCCAGTGAGTCCGGCCTCTCCCCCAGTACTGAGCCGGCTTTCTTCACCAGCTTGTTCAGCCTCTTAGCGTCCTTGTCCATCACGCTGCCTCCCCAGCACACTGCAGCATAAAAAAGGACACTTGCCACTGCCGACTGGTAGAACATGCGCAGAATGACCCGAGCCTCCTCAAAAAGAAGAGCCTACTCTGTGTCTTCTTATACACAGCCTCAGTGTTCAGAGCCCAGTCCAGTTTCTCATCCAGATGGACTCCCAGGTATTTGTAGGACTGCACCTGATCAATGGCTGTCCCTTGGACCATGACGGGCTGAAGAGGAGCAGGCTTTTTCCTGCGGTAGTCCACCACCATCTCCCTGGTCTTGGAGGTGTTCAGCAGGAGGCAGTTATTTTTGCTCCACTCTCAAAAACGCCCTTGTCACCTCCCTGTATTCCTCCTCCTGCCCACCCTTGACACACGCCACGATTGCTGTATCATCAGAGTATTTCTGAATGAAACAGGACTCCGTGTTGTATTTAAAGTCTGACGTGTACAGTGTGAACAGGAAGGGAGCCAGGACAGTCCCCTGGGGTGCCTCCGTGTTGCTCACCAAAGTCCCTGACACACAATTCCCCAGCCTGACATACTGTGGACGTCCTGTCAGGTAGTCTGTAATCCAGGTTACAAAGGTGGGATCCACCCCCATCCCATTCAGCTTGTCTCTGAGTATGGGGGGTTGGATGGTGTTGAAAGCACTTGAAAAGTCAAAGAACATAATCCTTGCGTAGCGATTCGGCTTGTCCAGATGACAGTGGACTCTGTGCATCATGTAGAGGACAGCATCCTCCACGCCAATGTGTTCCTGGTATGCAAACTGCAAGGGGTCAAGTATGTCACTGACCTGTGGTCTCAGTTTACCCAGTAGCAGCCTCTCCAGGGTCTTCATGATGTGTGACGTGAGGGCCACCGGTCTGTAGTCCTTTGGCTCACTCGGCCTCCCTGCCTTGGGGACCGGTACAAGACATGATGTTTTCCACAGAACCGGGACCCTCCCCTTTTGAAGACTCAGGTTGTAGATCCTCTGTAAGGGCTCTGCCAGTTCGGCTGCACACACTTTCAGGAGTCTTGGACACACCCCGTCTGGGCCTGCTGCTTTTCCAGGGCGCAGCCTCCCTAGCTCCACCCTCACCTCATCCACTGTGATGAAAGGTGGTGATGGTGGTGCAGGTATAGCCGGCCTTGCAACTGCAGTACTGGCGACACTGCAGTCCCGAGCAGACAGAGCTGGGCCTGATGGTAACAGGCCATCATCAGCCCCTGTGCTGAACCTATTATAAAAATGGTTGAACTCATTGGCCTTGTCCACGCCCCCTTCAACGGGCTGGCTGTTTTTGGCTTTATAGCCCGTAATGGTCCTCATCCCCTTCCACACCTCTCTGGTGTTATTGTCCTGCAGCTTCCTCTCAATTTTTCTTTTGTAAGCCAGCTTCGCCTGCTTTATTGTCCCTTTCAGCTCACGTTGTACACATTTGAGCTTCTCCCTGTCTCCATCCCTAAAGGCCTCCTTCTTTTGGTTCAGAAGTGCCTTGATGTCACTGGTGATCCAGGGTTTATTATTAGGGAAGCAGCGTACAGTCCTGGCTGGGACCACATTGTCCCTACAAAAGTTGATGTAGTCAGTAGTACAGTCCACCATCCCATCAATGTCACTCTCCTGTGACTCCAGCAGTACATTCCACTCTGTGCGCTCGAAACAGTCCTTCAGAGACTCACTGGCCTCTGGTGTCCATCTCCTAAATGAGTGGGTGGTAACAGGCAGCCTCACTACACAGGGTTTGTAGTGGGGCTGGAGAAAAACTAAATTATGATCTGACTTGTGGAGTGGAGCCAGTGCCACAGCACTGTATGCACCCTTCACATTGGCATACATCAAATCAATAGTTTTCTCCTTCCTGGTGAAACAATCCACATACTGTGTAAAGCCAGATAGATGAGACGATAGTGTCACGTGGTTGAAGTCGCCAGAAATCAGCATCAACGCCTCAGGGTGTTGTGTCTGTATCCTAGCAACAGTCTCGTGTATGACGTCACACGCAACAGCCGCTACTGCACGTGGATGGATGTAAACAACAATGGCGACGATGTGTGAATATTCCCTTGGAACATAATACGGTCGTAGACCCACTACCAGCAGTTCAATATCCTGACAGCATATATTGAGAGGCCCGAGAATTTGTCTCCTTGTCACCCACCTTCTCCTCTGTTCTCAGCTGGCACCTGGCCTGATTCTATCTATATAGCATTCTTAGCATTTGAGGTCATGCTTATATACAGTACTTTAGAATCGTGTATTTTTTCCCCTTGTGATTGTAGCCATGTGAGAGCACCGAGTTGGACTTCATGGCAGAACAGTGTTCCAAGACAGACTCCCAGCCCCTCTACCTGTTGCCAAACATTGCTTCTCTGTATACTTGGACTCCTGCTGTAGGCTTTGTCACAGGTGACACCATAGGATAATAGAACATGAATTGTACTGCTCTCCAACATTTCAGCAACAAAGAATATTATAAACATACAAGATATAAAGGAAATACATATAATAAACAAAATGAAAGATATATAATAACTGAGCAGACTAACTTTACTTAACCACTTCAAGAAGGTTGAATTTGTCACAAACTTTAAGTACAAGCAGCGAGATGTCACTATTCATTGTATGAGTATATCGGTGTGAATAATGCTATTAGTATTGTCTTGATTTACTTGACCTTTTATGTCTCATCACCACCAGGGGATGAACAGTGCAGACATATGTGCCAATCTGAGGGAGAAAACTTCATAGTAAGTCGTGGGTCTCAGTTTGTGGATGGAACGCGGTGTGAGCCACTTGTTGCATCACCCCTTGGCTCTACAGCTGCTTGTCTACAAGGAAAATGCCAGGTAAACATCTTACCAGTGGTGGAAGAAGTACTTTGTGTGTATGTCTGTCTGTCTGAGTTGACCCACTGACCCCTGCAGCTGGGCCATTCACACTGAGCAGTCAACTGATTGGGGTTGATTGGTACACACGCACGCATTCATGCACACACACACACACACACACAGTAACTATAACAATAAAAGTATAGTTGCCCGCGTAAAAGACCTACAATAAGCGTTTTACTAGAGTAAAAGTACAAAGCTATTAATTGTCAACTCAGTACCAAAATAAAAGTAATAATTATGCAGAATGGGCAAATTGGCCGAATTAAAAATGCCTAATGTGTTTATTGATTTTATTATAAATAAAATCTATTATATTATTATTATTATTATTATTATTATTAGAAACAGAAGACAGGGCCTCATGCCCATACAATTTGACTTACTTACTTGCCTCTGCGATGTAGAAGTAAAAAAAATATATTGAATTGAGGTCTGGTCTGACATGTCAGAGAATTAGATACCATATATCATACTGTGATACTCTTAAACCAATAATTTTGATTAATTGATTGGTCTCTAACAAGCTGTTTGGCTGCGATGGTGTACTGCATTCTGGGAAAGTAGAGGACATCTGTGGAGTGTGTGGTGGAGACGCCTCGTCCTGCATTTTCACTTCCAATGCCTACAACGGTGGCCGGGCCAGAGGTACAGCACGAAATAGATTATAATGGAAACTTGTAATTTTTTATTGTGCGTCTGCATTCCTACATTAACTGCATCTCTTCTTTCTGTTAGAGTACGTTACCTTCCTTTCTCTGCCAGTGAACGCCACACGGGTGCACGTGGTCAACATGGCGCCTGTCTTCACTCATATGGGTGAGAGAGGTTTATATGAGAGAGGGATTCAGTGGGTAATTACTATTAATAGAACAGAACCAAAGGAGCTGGTGTTTACCATTCTCCATTACAGCTGTGATGCTTGGGGACCATCAGTATGTTGTGGCTGGGACGGGTGGCATGGCTCTCAACACGACCCACCCCTCCCCACTGGATGACCACCATCTGGCATACAGCCTGTATCTGACCCCGGACCTTTTGCCCCAAATGGAGGAGCTTTGGCTTCCTGGGCCACTGCAGCAGGAGACACACATACAGGTCATAATAATAATAATAATAAATAGAGCATTATAGTTATTACTGGCAAACTGCAGGTTGGGTTCAACTGATCATGTTCAATAATATTAAATCCAGGAATTGAATTTAACCACATTAACCCTGACATCCCTATTTGAAATAATAAAAAGAAAACATAGCAGATCCACAGTCTGACGACGTTGGTAGCTTGAAGATCGGCTATAGTGTAAAATAGGGCTTAAGTAATTAAATTCAAATTGCATGAATGAAATCGGGGAAATTATGCATGTAAAACATCTGACCTTTACATCAGAGTCATATATTATTGTTTTCAGGTCTATCGCAAATATGGAAAAGAATATGGAGAGAAAACAAATCCAAACATCACATACCAGTTCTATGTACCCAACAATAATGATTATTTGACAGAGATCAAACCCAGCAGGAAATGGGTTGTCCTCACAACACCCTGTTCTGTCACTTGCGGCTCAGGTAAGAAACCGTTAATATGAAACCAACAAAATAGAAAACCACCCAATATACTCTAGTATGGTTAGAATGAAATAAACAAATAGATCAAACTGCAGAAGAAACCATGTTGAAATTGAACGTTTATGCCATCATCTTAACTATAACTATAAATGTACTGTCTCTGTGTGTGTGTATACGTCTGTAATCCACGTAACTCGAGAACCGTTCTCACCACCGACTTCAAGTTCGACACGCGTTCCACACCCCCACATGGAGTGCAGTGCCCGGTGTCGAGTCAGTCGGACCCACGGTTGTCCAGAACCGCCACAAAAGGCCTATGCCCAGGCTCTGCCCAGTGTCCATATATGGAGCTGGCCTGTTCTGACATCATTCTGACGTCTGCATAGACTCCATATTTGGGCATGACTGACCAATAACTCCATATATGGGCATAAAAGGGACACAGACATAATATCTGGGTGGGGCATGAATTTCCAACTTGCATCGTTACAAGTAGGCCAGTGCCCAATGGGCACAGCTGTAATAATTCTGAATGGAAAATGACCCAAACAAGCTCCAACAATCTGGTTTAGTGAGGGGTTTGGTTTAGTCATGACAAATACCAGATTAAACAGATCATGCCACAATAGGCAATCAGGCCCGCGGGAAGTACTTTACACTAGCAGGGGCTGAGCGTCTAATAGGGGGGGGTGCGCGCAAAAATGCGCGTGCATGTGCCTCGTGCACACGCGTTTTCGCGCATTTTCACACGGAAAAGTGGCTTTTACTTTCCCTCTCCACACGCAAGTTATATGAACAAACTGACAAAATGCATCATAAAAAGGCATAGGCCTATTTAGGCTACACATGACATTGACAAGGCACCGATATCAAAACAAAACATATAAATTATAGCCCTATTATACAACAGACGAGCTGACAGCGCAGCGCGCTTGGGCTCGGCGACCCGGGTGTTGTATCGTCATAATTTCTCCACCAGGCCGAAGGCATGGGGGGAGAGTATGTTTTGCACTCCGTCCATATGTGTGTCCTTCTGTCCACCGTCCGTCCGTTATCAGCTAATCTCCAGCACAGTTGGCCCGATCCATGCCAAACTTTGCACACACACTCCCTGGATGCCAAATATTCCTCAACGGCCTGTTATAGCGCCACCATGAGGCCGATTTAGGCAAAACACATTTCTGTAGATTACTCGTATGGCACCCTTTTCCCATTGGCCTATTATAGCGCCACCAGGAGGCCAGTCAGGCCACAACCTGACCTGCCCTGGTGGAGACCTGTGCCGATGGGCTTTATCAACCTAGTTCATCATAGATCCTAGCCCCTTTCGGGACCCTCCATAAAGCTTTTCTGAAATTTGAATGAGTTTTATGTAGGGTCCCTGCTCATAACTATATTTTCGTATGGGAATTCTGGAACGCGGACATAAATATTCTCTCTAAGATCGTATCTGCGGCGTTTGACGGCCTTTTTTAGTTTAAGTTATTCTGAATTTGTGAATTTGTGAAACCGCTGCGAATATCTCCTGTGGCGCGGAAGCCGTTTGTTTGACCGATTTGGTCGCTTTATTTCTTCTTGTTTGTTTACCGTTTATTGTACCGCCTCCCGGTGTGCGGTTGGCTTGTGCGGCTACGTCCCTGCCTCTGATCTGCTCTGTCATAGCTATAGCGCCACTAGCTAGCCAGATAGGCGGTACAATGAGGTGTCAATAAACAAGGAAGGAAGAGAAGAATCAAAGCGACCAAATCGGTCAAACAAAGATTAAAAATACTTAACGGCTTCCGCGCCACAGGAGATATTCGCAGCGGCATGTATGGGTACTTATACTTCACATATTCAGAAGCCCTCACACAAAGAAATGTCGTCAAAGAGCGCAGCCAGGCGTTATCCACGTTGTTTATGTTTTATGTATGTCCGCGTACCAGGTGGCAGGATACTGCTGGAACAGGACCCAACGGTTTGTGTCGTCAAAAAGTCAGAAACTTCAGTACCATTGGGTTCTGCTTGGAGGGCTACATAGATCCCTCCCCGTCAGAATCTAATATCTAACATTAAATTGCAGCAGCATTCAGCAGTTCAGTTGGCACGGCGGCCATAGTAATTAGTAAACACTATATTATTTCTCACTGCAATAGTGACTATTAGAGAAATAATATAGTTAAATAGTAAATGCTTTACCTTAAACCCCAAATGTGCTCTTGCTCTCCGGGGTGGTTCATTCCCTCATCATGGAATTTTCACTCCAACGTGTGTTACGTTTCCACTTTCCAGAATGTCATTATGTACGTGAGGCGAGGGTAATAAGGGTAGTCGCCTGGCTCATGGCTGCAGGTGCAGGGGTAGCCCTGGTCCAAGGCTTACAGGCTTACGCTGTAAGCCTTGAACCAGGGCCAGGCGTGCAGGTATAGCTCGGCCCCGGCAGAAGACTGCTGCTGCTGCTGCTGCTGCTGTTGAAAGAAATCACTAATTCTCTTCTGACGTTCTGAGCCATGTTGACAACAACAACAACACACATGCTGACCGGAGAAATTCAAATTCGTGCGCCCCGTGCGTAAAGGTAACCGGAAATAGCGTCAGCAGCAGAGCAGAGATTATTATAATGATTTAATTAATTATTTTTACACAGAAACATAATATGTGTCTTATAGCATCATATAGCATCATTTAAATGCTTAATTTGTAGTTTTAATGTGCAAATGAAACTTTTTTTCAATACTCTAGAGGGTACTCTTATTTTGAAGAGATCGTCCACCGGAAGTCTTAAATCTGCTCATTAGATCTGCTCACTAGACGCTGCCAGCAGAGGCTATGATAAATATAAAAACAAACCCAAAAAGTCAGTCAAGTGTAGTTTAAGAATACTATTTATTTTATCCTTTTTATTTATATAAAGAATAACGTGGCATTTCTATTATTCATATTATTATTATTTTCTTTCCCCTTTTCCCCCCTCCTGTTCGAGGGGGCTGTACCTCAGCCCCTCCAGCTCCCCTACTTCCCTCAGCCAGGCAATGCAAGTTGATCAAATGACCAAAAAACGGTGCCTTTTCAATTCATGTTTGTGCTCTCTTTTCTCACAGGCATACAGAAAAGTATGTATGTGTGTGTAGATGAGGATACCACCAAACATTTAGAAGAGCAGCATTGTACTGATCCTCCTCCATCCCTGACCCTACAGACAGCATGTCAGCTCTCAGCCTGCCCTGCAAGGTTCACGTACACGCACACACACACACACACACACACACACACACACACACACACACACACACACACACACACACACACACACACACACACACACACACACACACACACACATGCACTCTTCACATTTAATACATTTAATTTAAGGGCTCCCTAAAAATCTGTTGATTTAATATGAATTTACATTATTCATTCATTTGGCTTTACATTTACTGTGATGTCAGTGGGAGGAGTAGTCAGTGGAAAATGCTACTTAGCACTACAGAGGGATACAACTACCAGTTTTGAAATTACACATTTATTTTGTATAATTACACATGGTCTTTTAGAAATATAGTTTTAAAATCTGTAAGTGGTTTTCTATTCTTTGTACAGTGACCATTTGGGGGTAATTAAAAAGTAATATCTACGCAATACATTATAGTCTATCAAGACAAGCAGGTGTACATTGTTGTAGTGCTTCAGCAACCTCTGGTGGACACATTTAAAGACAGTGTCTTACATAAAATATTCACAGACAGCTTCATTACAATTGTATTGTTACTTACTTTGTAAAATAATTAACTAAGGACAGCAGTGAGAATCAGTGAATCAATAAAGAATGAATTGTGCTTAAGGCTGGGACAAAATACAACTCTGATGTATAATAAGTGAGAGTGAGAGATGATTTCTTAGTTTTATGACTACAGGTGGGAGATGGGGGAGTTTGGGCCTTGTAGCGCTTCATGTGGTGGAGGAGAGAGAGAGCGCCCTTTGAGATGTGTACAGGAACAAGGAGCTAATATTGTAAGGGTCCCAGCCTCTGAATGCCCATCTGATTCAACCCCAAAGACCGTTCAACAATGTAACATTCAGGACTGCCCAGCCAGGTATACAGCCTCCAAAAGTGCAATTTTCATGTTGTCCATGTATTAATATACAACACCAACAGAATTGGATGTACTGTATAAAATAGAAAGTTCTGTATGTTTATGTGTTTAAAAAGCTGCTCTTTCATATTTGACAGATGGAATGTGTCAGAGCCAGGGATGTGTTCAGCTGTGTGTGGGCCAGGAGAAGCGAAACGCATCGTGTCATGTGTCCAGTCAAAAGGTGGACAGGTCGTCAAAGTGGATAATAGCTTCTGTCCAGAGCAAATCAGACCCCCTGACGCTGTGCCTTGTGTGGTGGATGTGTGTCCTATTGGCTGGGAGTCTAAGGGACAGGTACAGTGGATGAACAGTAGAATATTGTACAAGTCTACATTCTGCAGAATCTTAAACAAAACACCTTATATTGTCCTTACCAGGAAACACCGCTTATAAAGTCGTCCGGTTTAATGCCACGCTCTGGACAGGCTCCTGTGTACGTCTGGAGTCCTGTTATCAGCCAGTGTTCAAAGAACTGTGGCAATGGTAAGTGAGGGCACTGGCCTTCTTTCATTCAGAACCGATGTCTTCAGCTAAAGCAGTGGTTCTGTCACGGTCCCCCAAATATGTCCACAGACCCCCATTTTAAAGGTGGGGGTCCCCTGGAACCCCCTCAAGAACCCCTGGGGTTCCCTGCCTGGACCCCACTTTGGGGAACCAGTGAGCTAAAGATTAACCAAAGCCTGATATTTGTGTAGGAACCCTGCAGGTGTGGTTTTCCTGTGTGAACCACCAGACCAGACTGGGAGTGGCTGAGTTCCACTGTGACGACTCTAGCAAACCACAGCCTTACTCTGAGCCCTGCAACACCTCCCCGTGTCCTGCTATGTGAGTCACCACCAATGCAAGCACAAACAACAGCATTTTGTGTATTTATCAATAATATGTAATATAAGCAACATAAATCATACTGTTCATACATACAGTATATCAACGTAATATGTGTGCATTGTGTAAAATATCAGCAGAAGCATGTTTGTGTCAGCAGATGGCGATCTAAGCAAGGAGTCTGCAGTGTGACATGTGGGGGAGGGGTGGTTAACAGAGTGCTGTACTGCACCCGAGAGACGGGAGGGGAGGGGGATGAGGAGGAGGAGGAGGAGGTGGTGGAGGATTCAGAGTGCAGTGCTTCTCACAAGCCCACAGCAGTGGTTACATGCAACACCAATAGTTGCCCAGCGAGGTAAATCACATACAGAATATAGAGACGTACTCACAAATGCCACAGAGATATAAAAAAACAGCAACTGCAGAGATGGGCTCGCTCGCACGCACGCACAGCACAGCACACACAGCACAGCACATCAGGATAATAACCCCTCCCAATACCAAAATAGCATCTCACACTGTGACCCATCCAGGTGGAAGGTTTTCAGTACATCACCTTGCTCAGTGTCCTGTGACCTGGGCGTAGCTCAGAGGACTGTGTCCTGTGTCCAGTTCATCCAAGGGATGGAGAGGGTGGTGTCAGAGGAGACCTGTCATTCAGCCATTAAGCCAGCGACCACGGTGCCCTGCCTAGTGCAAGTCTGCACATTCAGATGGGAAGTGAAAGAATGGAGCCAGGTAATGCTTACTGTGAGACAAAATGGAGCATGCGATGGAGGAGACATGAAGTACCCCCCCCCCCCCCCCCCCCCCCCCCCACACACACACACACACACTCCCCAATACCCTATTTTGCCCTTTAGTGCATTATATCTCCATAAACAGGAAGACAACCCTAAATCTCCCACATTTTCTGATGAAAGAATGTATTTTGTAATTTTATGTTACTCTTCTCCAGTGTTCAGTGTTGTGTGGATATGGGATCCAGTCCAGGGCTGTATCCTGCATGGGGCCTTCTAACCCTGCTGAGCCCCTCAGCCCCCTGTTCTGCATGAACATGCCCAAGCCAATCACCATCCGGGGCTGCTACACGGCCAGCTGCAGAGACCTGGAGCCCACCACAGACCTCGCCCCCACCCACACACCCTCACTGCACGCCAGGGTGGAGGAGGCTACACCCACCATGGAGGAACGTCCACCATCTCCTACTCTGAGGCAGCAACCAACTCTGGCAGCAGAGTTGGTCACCACCACCCCACAGACCATCTTGCCCACCCCCACACCTAAAACAAGTTAGGTGACACTATCACAAAAAGCTGAAGCTAATTGGTGTGACGCTTTTTTTTCATCATGTTGTTTTCTTCTTTCCAGGTGTGTGTGGCCAGCTGCTCCTGGAAGAGACAGGTACGCTTGACTTAAGGAACGTGACAGGGCGCTGCACCGTGTCCATAGGTCGACCTCTAGATGAGGTCATTCACGTCAACGTGGAGACGAGCTCGTTGAGCTGCAAGAAGAGTAAGCATGTATACAACAATCCCTTATAGCAGACATGGATGTATTGATATATGCATTATCCTATCAGTAATGGCGCTGCGTTCACACTAGCCGCGACAAAGCAACAAGCTACAATGGAATCCAGTGAAATGAAGCTACAAACTGACACCACAATGACCACATGAGGCACTACAACAAAAGTTCAGCAGACTTCAACTTTTTTCTGTTCTCCAATGATGTAATGAAGTGTCAATCAATCAATGCTGTTAACGGTTCCGTGATATTTTACCCTGCAGCAGTGCAGAGGAACACGCCCTGCCGTTTTGTAGCTTTACAAATAGATAGAATGAACAAAGCAGAATAACTGTGTTTTGCATGTAGAGGAGTTCCTGGCCTTCTTTGACCGGCTGGTGTTCGTAAGAAAATGTGAGCAGGTGGAGAATACTGCACTGATCTCCAGAACTAATGTCCTGTTGGTGGGCCAGAACCTCCTCACAGCAGGAAATGGGGTCCACCTCACCTACAGCTCTCAGAAGAACTCTAAGAAGACCCATCATGGTAAGATAGCTTCTGTGTGGGCAATGGTGCGAGTGTTGTTGTCCCCTCACCTTTAGCTCAAGTGATACAGGAAGTGTTCTTCCATTAAAATCCCTTAAACTGGTGGTGCATGGGTGGGGCAGAGGCAAAGTACCTGGCCAACACATTGGAGACTTGGGGTTTGAAATCTGCTTTTCCTCCAGCTTGGCCCGGGATCTACATTACAAACACAATTGGTCATGTTATTTAGGAGGGAAGCTGGTGGAGAGACCAATCTTTGTCCCTGCATCAGCGACTCCTCAAGGGCACCTGTCAGCAGGGCTGTTGAACTGTGAGGAATAGTATGTTCCTCCATACGTGCTATGTTCTCGCAGTGAAATTCCTCACTGTCAGGTGAAAAGCGGCAGGCTATCCAGGCCATGATGTGTATCAGAGGAAGCATGCAGTTTCAATACAATCCCTAGGACCAATCAACATAAAGATCAACCAGTAGGGGTCAGCAGTGACACAATTACGCAATTATTTGGAAATGAGCATAATGCCTATATAAATGTGTGATTACAATAATTCCCCCAAACTGTACACTCACATCTCCACAAGCAAATGCTTTGGCATTTGCATCCCTATTAGCCCGTAGACTACTCCTCCTTAATTGGAAGTCGGATAAGACACCTTCTTTTCAAGAATGGCTAAAATAAGTTATATCATTCCTGCCTCTGGAAAAACTCAGGTATAGAGTGGACAGAGCCCAAAAAACCTTTGTCCTGGCTTGGAGTGCCTTTGTGGAATTTGTTGAGGACTTTTCCTTTCAGTGAACTGTAACCCCTGTCTTGACTCTCTTTTTGTGATTGTCCCGTTGCTTTGTCACACCACCTTGTTTTTTTAGCCTAGGGGCAGAGGGGGGGTTGTATATGTTTGTGTGGTTTGTGTAATGTCATGTGAAGAAATGTAAAAATAAAGTTTATAAATTTGTGATTACATCAAATGTTTGCAGAATAAATGCATAAATTATGAAATTATAATTCAATACCAGTTGACCGCAGAGAGATGTCTTATGTTGTTTTTTTTTAATCCAGACTGTGACGTTCAGCTGTTTGCACCCAATGGGGTCTTTGAAAACCCCACAACGTCCAGTAGTAACCACACATGTCGAGTTCTGATCAATGCCCCACCCTCGGTGAAGATCAGAATCCAGGCACTGAGCATTGGACTCACGTTTAACAGGACCAACTCCCACTCCACATACATCATGGTGAGAACAGGTTCTTGGATAGATATTGCTATCAGAGATTTGTGGTGTGTTGAATTTCACTGTAAAAAATAATGTATTTTATTTCTTCCATTGACATTACTCAGATCCGTGACATGGATGTCCTAAAGACCACTGTGTTTAAAGGCCACCAGCTCTTCCTCTGGCGCTCCACTGGGAACATGGCGGAGATAGAATTCCACGGAGAATACCTGCATTCCAAAGGGAGCTTCACAGCTCAATACTCATTTGTGCGGTTTTGATGTGGGATTCAGCAGCAGCTGAGGAAAACAACAGCTTGCATAATATACTTTAAGAAACTAAAGGTTCTTTAGTTTGAACATAGTCGTGTTTGTTTAAAATGTATTCAAGCCTTTCCGTTGAGTAGTTTTTCCATTTCAGATTCAAAATGATGTACTTTAACAAATATTGAAGAAAAAATTCAAACAAAACCACTTAAGTCAATTCAGCAACAAATCAATTTAATAATCATATAATGTAGAACTATACAGTTCCACAATAATAAAAAATATATAGTTTCTGTCAAGATGGCAGTGCTTTGACAGTGCTTTACACACTTTATGTATTCATATTAGCCTTTTGTAATATTCCCTCAAGTCAAACGCAATGTGCAATGTGCTTTTCAGTTCTCCCTGTCACAAGTTTATGGCAATGTGTCTTTCTGCCACTGCCGCCATTGCAAGTGCAGTTGCACCTTCTACACAGCCCGACAGGTCAACCCCCATGCCAGGCCTCTGTGTGGGCTCACTGCTTGGCCTTGTTTCTGTCCTCCAGGAGAGCTCTCATGTCCAACAGAGCGTCCTCTATAGCTCTGGAAAACCTGGCGGCATGAGTCTCCTCACAGCTGTTGAAGGCAGTGATTGCAATGTTGATGTGATCATCCATTGGGTTGTAACACACTCCGTAGCCATCTGGCACCATTGGACCAAAGCACATCGCACAGTCTGTCTTAGAACCAACCTGGACATCACAGAGACATGGATGATCATTTACCAAGTACAATAATACTGCATAATAACATCATGACACTCTTGTCGTCAGTATAAAGAAGGTTTGGCCAACGTGTACTGACCAGGGGGGCAGTCAGACAGATATTTTGTTCAGCCACTAAGGAAATCGGGATTTCCTGAAAATTCATATAATGGCCTGTTGTGGCGCTGTCATTGGGCTCAAAAAAACCCATAGCTCCATAGAGATCCATGTATTTGGGCCCAACTTCACCTAGACTGTATTACCTTAATAAACATGGTCATGAATACTTTCTGCTTCCAGTCACTAGTTTAAAGTCTAATTTCTAATATTCTTTTTGGAAAATTATGGTCCCATTTATTTAAAAAAAATGACCATAAAGTCACGTATGTTCTGAGGGGCGTGGGTACCGTTACAGTCTATGAACGGGATCCCCCACCCACTCGAGTCAAAATAAAAACCAACGAAGAAGAAGGGGGGAAGTCCCGCCTTGTTGTCTGGGCCAGCCAATGGCTCAGCTGGGCCCAAACGGATCTAGAAAGATGGCGATTTACAATTCAAGGACTGACAGGTTTCATTTTACGTCCATATCAGACCTGGAGAACGCTTTGTCCATATTTTTTTTACAGTCTATGGTACTGACCAATGAAGTTTTTCATCAGGGTTACAATAATGCACCACAGCATACCATTACTTTTGTAACACATTACCTGACTGGTCAAGAGGTTGTAATGCTGAGCCACAGCATAGGAAGTATCCATGAATATCTCAGGCATAGAAGTCAGGTCTATAATACCCTGCAGCTTCAACCCAAGAAGATGTCTTTCAATGGATTGCCCATGAATTGCCTGGTCATAAACAGAGACAAAACATTACAATGAATACCTGATTTCTGAATAAATAGACATTATCTATAAGATTAAAAAAACAAAAACAAGGCATCAGTTCTTACTTTGGACGTATTCTCCCTGTGAGTCTGAACAGCTTTCTGTAGCAAGGCTACTTTCTCTGTGTTCTGTTGGAAAGTGAGGATGAACTAAATACTCATTGTCCAGCCAAATATATACACATGCATTTAAATGTCACATCCAGGCCCCAGGTGTGGTTTTACCGGTTTGGCCGAGTCTTCCATGGCCTGGACAAACTTTAATGAATCCTTGGTAGTTGAATGGATCACATCTGTTCGACCATATTTGAACATTCGTAAGGACGCTGTCTCATAAGTGGGGCAGCAAACTTTATACATCCTGTAAGTGAAAAATAGTACAGTGAATATCTGATTGCAATACACACAAATAGAATATATAGAACAGAAAAAGACGCTATTAAAAAGGCAAGTAAACTCACCTGAAGTAGGCAAGCTGAAGAGCCATTTGTACAAATGCATCAGCATTCGTCTTATGCTCTCGTAGGAACGTTCTTCCAAAATGAGAAAACATGAGCACATTCACATCCAAATCCTGTACCATCCTAATAATGTAAAGAAAAGATTGAGTTACACACAAATATAATTTCGATTTGACAAAAATAATTAACATCATTCATCATAACCCCTTCTATACTTACATATTCATGTTTTGTTTGGCATTTTCAATGTCCCTCTTAACCTCAGGAGTAATGTTAAATCGCAGCTTCAGAGGCATGCCCAGGGGAATCATGGGAGAGCGCTTCATATCAATTCTCTGCCTATTGAAAACATATTAAAAAGAAATAAATGAAAACAATGGTTCTAGTTCCCCAGCTACTGGTGTAAAGGATAATAATAGTTGTGTAACCAATAAATTAACCTTACATGAAGTTGACAACATAATCAATGAGATACACGATGGGCGGCCCTTCAGCAGCAGCATGTTCATACACCAGTCCACATGTTCCGTCTTCCCCAATGATGAACTGAGGATGGTTTACAAATATATATAACATGTCCCATCTTCACCAATGATGAACTGAGGATGGTTTACAAATATATATAACATGTCCAATCTTCACCAATGATGAACTGAGGATGGTTTACAAATATATATAACATGTCCCATCTTCACCAATGATGAACTGAGGATGGTTTACAAATATATATAACATGTCCCATCTTCACCAATGATGAACTGAGGATGGTTTACAAATATATATAACATGTCCCATCTTCACCAATGATGAACTGAGGATGGTTTACAAATATATATAACATGTCCCATCTTCACCAATGATGAACTGAGGATGGTTTACAAATATATATAACATGTCCCATCTTCACCAATGATGAACTGAGGATGGTTTACAAATATATATAACATGTCCCATCTTCACCAATGATGAACTGAGGATGATTTACAAATATATATAACATGTCCTGTCTTCACCAATGATGAACTGAGGATGATTTACAAATATATATAACATGTCCCATCTTCACCAATGATGATTTACATATATATATAGTACACTGAAGCTCATTCATTACCATTGGCAGATTGTCATCCAACTGCATTTTCAAAATTCTACAAAGTATGCAGGGATGAATTCTCTGGGATGTATATAGGCTTAACTGCATACTTTCAATGGGGAATTGTAATATAGCTTCAAACCTATGGATGTTTTTAACTTACCTGCAATGTTTTGTCAAACCAACGGTTGCCACTGTTCCAGCGAGCCCCTCCTCCATGCAGCATCTGGGCTGCCACACGGCTTCGATACAGGTTATCTGACACACGTGGCATTGGTGCATCCAGACACACCGTGAAGATGCTTTTCTGGATGGCACGGACAGACTCCTTGTTTGTTTTATCTAGAGAGAAAAACATAAGTATCATAACATCCAATAGGCAAACATTCTACGGAAGATTGCTATCTGCTATTATGCTAGATATTGGTCAATATTTCATTAAGAATGCAACATCGGTATCGAACCGGTTCCAATATTTCTTTCACCGATATTGGCTTTGAAATGGAAAACAAAACAAAATCAGCAATGATGTAATATATCAGTATCGGACGATTTAATCCTGCATATTATCGGATCTGCCAAAATTTCAATATCGTGCATCTGTACTTTCTGCTTCTCTCCAGCCTCACCCTTCAAAAGGTTGTTATAGGCCTTGCTCCACGTGTTGCGGTGCTGGGATGTCAGGATGCCAATGGGCTCCTTGTTGGTCTGCAGAGAGGAGTTCCAGATCTTCTCAAGTTGCATGGAAATCTGGTCCACAGTCAGCCGGGATCCATTGCTATCGTACACTTCCAGTACAAAAAACTGGAGGGGTAAACCCATGAGGATGATTTAAGAACTAGTCAACAAGTTACCGAAACCAATATGAATGGAATTTAAGGGCAAATGTAATTTATACTTTGTCGGAAAACATTGTCGCTCACCGAAAATGTGCAATGTATGACAAGTTACAAATTAGGCTTAAGACTGGCCACAGTTCCATTCAAATGTGCTGCTGGTATTTTGTAAAGGATAGAACAGGAGAAAAACAGCGCCATCTAGAATACCTGGAAATTGTGTACCACGGTGATGTGAGCCGAAGGTGAATTTCCAACAATGTGATGTACTACGGTATCTCTCTTTGGTCCAGGGATTCGGCAGGAGGACAGGATCTGGTAATACTGGTCCATGCACAGAGGTTTGCCACCCAGGTATTCCACAGGCAAGGTGTTACTGCAACAGTTTTATTCCACTATGTATATTCAGGCTTATAAAGCAATAATTGAAAATAACATTTGTCAAAAGATGATTATGTATTAAAGACATTCACTGAAACTCACGTGTCAATCAGTTTCTTAAAATCCAAAACTCCTGCAATCAGCTTTGCAGCAAATCTACAGAGAAAGAATGATTGTGTTATTGACATACAGTGGATGGTGGCCTTTTCTCTTATTTCATAGGAATATACAAAATATTCATACAACACAATGCCCTAAAGGATCTGCAAATACAATATTCAAGAATCAGTGGGCCAACAAATGTACTATGATTAACTGACAAAGAATATGCCGTATGAACGTAATAGTGCCTCTGACTGGAGGACTGACAATGAGAAATAGCCTATCCTTGAACTAAAGACCTCTGACAGCTGTAAAATAAGGTAAGAGTATTTCTTCATGGGGCTATAATGTTCACTGTATATCTTGGGTCACAGTAGTCCACAACAACAAAAAAAGCTGAGCAATGCTACACGCAGCCAAAGTCCCAAAAATAGCCGGCAAGAGTAAAGTCTGTGTAAAGGTCAGCTGGAAACTATATATAGTGTAGTACAGTACCAAATGTAACTTTATTGCGTTAGACACAGAATGGTTGTAATTATTGTACTGGGCAGAAAACAAACATGACTTATTAAAACCAAACTGAATCTAATTTTGGTGGCTGGTCATAAGGAAGATTTACAATTATTTGTGCGCCGTGTCCCACACCGAAAAACACAGCCGATCTACAAGCTCACAATGTGTCGCAGTGCGACAATGTGTGAGCTTGTAGATCTGCTATTTTTGGTATGCAACACCCACACAGTGGACTGTGGCAGCAGGATGCCCACCTTATCTGTCCTTGGCGATCTTGGAAGTGCATGCGGGGCAGGACGACCCCTGGGCTGGTGTAGACCGCCACAGGCATGCGACAGTCCAGATAGGCTGACTGCATCCACCACTCTGACAGCTGCAGGAAACACAACACAGAGTGCATGCATAAATACAGTATGTCAGGGCAGTCAGGCAGTGTTTATAGACAACCACTGGTTCAGAATCCAGGATTGTTCTGATCAGGTTACAGAAACTAAACCAACCAATTAGTTGTGCTTCTAAAGCCTGATTTATACTTCGTCGCACAATGCTGCCGTCGCATTGTCGAACATAGCCGATCTACAAGCTCAGAACGCATCGCGGACTGGTAGAACATAGCTTGTAGGACTGCTGTTTGGTGCGCGACACCATACGACGGAGCATAAGCTTGTTGCTGCAGCTCAACTGGGCACACATCTAAGTTGTCTTCTGTGATATATTGAGTACAGGCTTTGTTCCAGTGAATGCACAGCCATTAAATAACCACTGCATTAGAGGGCATTATTCCTGTCAGCTTGGGATTCTGGTCATTTGAAGCATTTCATTTGTATAAAATGTAGGCATAATTCAGCTATAACATCTCTTCATCCAACATTACCATGTTCGCTCATACCCAAACTTAAGCCACTTCTACAGACTACTTCTCTGCTTCCCATTTCTTAAGTGTTTTACTAATTTGTACTATTTGTAGGCGACACACCTGTCGTCTACAAAGGCGACAGGTGTGTAGGAGAAGACCAAACGAGGGCCCAAACGTCTTGATGATTACCAGTTTTATGTCATCTCATTGTCACATTATATATAATGTATTTTACTTATTGGGTCCATGAAAGAAATTGGACATGTGGCCAAAGTATTATAGCCGGTTAACTAAAGCAACAAATGTTCCGTGCTGACATTTCTTTCTGAAAATGGATCTTGCACTGTACTGCCATGCAACAGCTTCCTACATCAAATTCATGCGATTGCTTTGGGTTGCATGCAGTTGATTAACACGTTTATCACTGTGACCACTGTTCAATTAACCAGACATCTCAGTGGAAAAGAATCAGCCCTTTGCATAATCAAACTGATTATGAAAGATCTTGCAACTGTCATAATGAGGAACAGTCTAAGGCGCTTTGGGAATGTGTATCAGCCTGGACACTGGTCCTGCTCGTCTGTAATTAAGACTACCGTTTTATTAGCATTAGCAACCATATGTTTGGTTTTGACTTAACCTTCAGTATAATGTGGCTTGTATCATGGTTTTGCTTATGCAAACTGTTGTATGTCGTTTGTATGCAACTTGTATGTTCACCATTGTGTTGACACTATTGCTGCGGTCTCCAAACTGGGACTTCTGCTTCAATAAAGGTTAAATAACAGTAAAATAATATCTTATTAATATCTTACCCAGTTCTCTGTCTTCTGTGCTCGTCTCTCCAGGAGTTTCTGTAGCCTCTCCCCTACACCACCATTAAGAAAATCTTCCATCATTTGTTGGGTTTGTTCCAACTCCTCCTCACTGACAATGGGCTCCAGCATGGCCAAGTATCGCTCGCAGGTCTGCCGCAAAGGTGGGACGGGCAACTTCGGAAGATCATCCTGATGAAGAGCCTCCTGGGGTACAAGGGACTCGCACCTCTTTGGGATTTGTGTCACCGGTTTGACCATTCGAGAGGGCTTCACCATGCACGGCCTCAGCTGGAAAACATCTTAAGTCAGTCAGTATTTGCAGCTCTCATGACTAAAGCGGACACAACAAATTATGTATAGCAATAGTAACAGTGAGTACAACAAGGCAATACTAGAAAGGTGTAATATGAGCGACAGCACTTTGATCAAATTTCAGTTTTTGAACGAGAACATGAAATTGTGTTAAGGTTAAAGGCAGAGCAACAGATCATTTTAAATTCTGGATATTCAAATGTGAAAGAACTGTACTTAGGTTATAATTTGGCATTGCCATAAACAATAAATTGTTTTGAGAATTCAGAATTTAAGATTTTATCTCTCTGGCCTCAGTCAAGGCCATTGCGGTCTGCAGGTCAGTTGAAACTTGAGGTCACAAAGAAGACGATTTAAAGACAAGAGGTGACCGAGGCTTTTCGGTCATAGAATGACATGAATGAGCTCCCCTCTCATGTCAAACTGGCCTGCACCATCGAGACTTTAAAATCTCGCCTTAAGACCCAACTTTACACCTTTGGCTTTGTGTTTGTTTTGCTTCGTCGTTGTTCTTTTTGTCTCCACCAGGCCGAAGGCATGGGGAGAGAGTATGTCCGTCCGTCCGTGTGTGTGTGTGTGTGTGTGTGTGTGTGTGTCCGTCCGTCTGTCTGTGAACAGCTAATCTCTGGCACCGTTAACCTGGTCGATGCCAAATTTTGCACACACTCCCTGGATGCCAACGATGAACCTCTGCAACCAGAATTTCCAGAACGAACTGTTATAGCACCACCAGGAGGCCGCTTTGTGCAAATAAGTTTTTGGACAGTACACCTACAGATTTTGTCCAAACATCACGCAAATTGGTACACAGTCTCTCTAGAGCCATTCAACGAAACAGGTCTTTCAGATTTCTCAGACTCCATCCCGATTGGCTAAGATTGGCTTCCAAAGTTCGCAGGAGTGCTCAGTTTCAAACAAAATGCTGCAAATCATGAACACATCGTGTGATTTCCGTGAAAATGTGCACGCACATTCCCACTAGGCCGAGGAAGAAATGCCACGTGAACATTTTCAACTCAGCCTCATGAAAAGTGTTTTTACCTCTAACTGCACAGATCTGTGCAGTTCGAGGAAAAACCTTTGCCTGGAATTTTTCACATCTGCTCTTTATAGCGCCACCAGGAGGCCGACATATGTAAAACACATTTTCTAATATTACTCGTTCAGATTTTATCCAAATTTCACGCAAATCGGTATACATGCTCTAGTCTCCATAGTCATGTGATCAAGACGCGTTTGTTTGATTTTTCATAATCCACCTTCATTGCCTATGATTGGCTTCTAAACCTTTCAGGGGTAGCCCGCTTTGTACAAATTGTCACAACTACTCAACGCAGCGTCCGATTGCAGTGAAACTGTGCATGCATATTCCCACTAGGCTGAGGAAGAAATGCCACGTGACAATTTTCAAATCAGCCTCATGGTGGCGCTACAACAGGCCAAGCCACACACACACACACACACACACACACACACACACACACACACACACACACACACACACACACACACACACACACACACACACACACACACACACACACACACACACACACACACACACACACACACACACACACACACACACACACACACAAAATTATATTACTCCTAAACATTTTGCCAAACATCACACAGACTCCTATCCTCCTGGTGGAGACGTGTGCCCAGAATCAGAAGGGCACTTTTTCTAGTTTACTGTGTGATGTTGCTGTTGTCTCCGTATTAGATTCACAGTGTATTTTCCTTTTTTAGCTTTCTGTACAGTACTTTGTAAACCTTGAGTTGTGAAATATGCTATATAAATAAAGCGGATTGGATTAGCGTAGGAAAAATGTGTTTGAACAGCTAAATCTGCCCCACCCCAAACATTCAGTTGTGATGTCATGAGTGGAGGTAGTGAGGTAGTCCACCATGGTAAACTCACCTAAACTCCCTAAACAAATTATATATATATATATATAAATATTTTACTTTTACTGTAGTAGAGGCTTCTAGAGGACTAATATTTATCTAGTTTTTATTTAAACACTTCCTCCACTCATGTGCCATTTTAGCATCACCTTTTAAATAATTCCATATAATTTAACTAAATTGATGGATCTGTATTTAAATATCAAAAGTTAATCGTTAATGGTTATTAATAGCAGTGGCTTTTGGAATATTACATCGTTAAATTACCTCAAAGCGGATTGATGACTACCAGAGTAATCCAACTTTGAACTCTCATTACATTTTAAGACAATACAACCCTGGCATTGAATAGAATTGGTGGTAAATTTGGTTCAGCAAAGAAGCCCCTTTGAATAGTTCTTCATGTGGAGTGAAAGGCACACTCCACTAAAAGAAACTTATGGCTATTGGCTACAGTAACTTGACACCAAAACAACTGATTCATATAATACTTGTTTGGCCACCTGGCGTTAACACGGCCAGTTTATAAATAGAATAGAAACTTGTACACTTCCTAAGTTCCTGAACCTTTAGAATGAAAGCTAAAACAAACACACACGAGATCCGTCGCATTGCAATGCTGGCCCATTATGCTTGTAAGCCAGTCTAGTCAAAATCACTGTTGGTAAAGTAAGTTGACACGCTGAACTGAAGGCGTCAACCTTTGAACATGACATTGAAGTAACACCGCTGAAATTGACATTAGAGTGACACCGTGCGGTATAGCTAGTAGCTACTTAAGTAAGCTAGTGGCGCTGTCCAAATAATTGAAAGCATCCAACGGTCAAATTTGGAGTGTACAATCAATGCAATAAAGCGTGCCTCCATAGTGCTGCTGTCCAACATGGTGCCCCACCCCCTTCCCATCCGCAGTAGCATCCTAGCATAATAACAAACGAGCTGAGCTTGCTGCTACCAGTTAGCGCATAAAACACTAGATACAACACTACACAACACCCGCAAATATACCGTGAAGCAAAACAAAAATGCATAAATACTCACCGCCGTTCTCACGAAAAGACCCAACATTGTGTCAAATAAATGCACTTGGGGCTTTGACTGTCCTGAGATTAATAAACAGTAAGATGAGGCTCTGAGCCCCTCGGGCTGTCATGTCTCAAGGACAAGCACTAGTAAAGAGCTAAAGAATTGAACTGGAGGAGTTTGTCAGCTTTCCGCCCCCCTCTGGACTTTACGAGACACACAGCTGAACTCCACACAACACTCATGGATATCAATCCAAATAACCGTGCCGTGCGTGCATGCGCACGAGCGTGTGCCATTTCAAATCATGTAACACACGCACACACACACACGCGCGCTCGCACACACACACACACACACACACACACACACACACACACACACACACACACACACACACACACACACACACACACACACACACACACACACGCACGCACACACACACAAACTTAGATTTAAAAAAAAAAGACATTTCGCCTCATAGTTTAATTCCCCCTTTATTGTGATAAATGAAAACCATGAATTCCAGTGAGACATGTTTGCCATTTATAGCCAATAATGCATCAATCTTAAAATAACATCGTTTTTTATTGATTAAATAAGAAATTAGGCCCTGGCCTGATATGAATAATACACTTGAAAGTCGATTTGGTGCATGAGGTTGCACAGTTCTCCACTAGCCACATGATGGAGCTCGTCCAACATCTCACTAGACAAACAGCAATAAATAACTGATATTCTTTGGAAAAATACAAATCAAATACACACTCCAATGTCCTAACGAACCATATAGAGCTCACCATGAGACAAGGTTTAAATGAGAGGTATTGTTTATTGATCTGTAGAGTTATGTGGCAATCTTACGTGATGCGCAGAGTAAGTGTTCATGTGCTAAAGTAATGCCCAATGGCCAATGGGTATGCTCAGTCTATGTATCACATTTAATTTCATTAACAATTTTCAATAACAGAACAGAGAGGGAATTACAGTCGTGTCATGTTTTATTTGAAAGGAACCAAAATAATGAAACGATACATAAGACACAAATCAAAATGCTTCAATAGCTCTGGTCCAAGCACTGCCTGTTAACAATGTATGTCTCAAACAAATTGTTTGAGCAGTGAATATTTGCTCAAGGTCCGTGTGCTGCCAACTCATAAACTCAGTTAGTCCACCTGAACCCAACACTGAAATCAGGTTAGAGATGTTTGTTGTGTCCAACTGTTCCGAATCAGAATGTGATTCATCTTCAGTTCTCATTCTTTTACTCGGCCATGGCCCTAAGTCTGGCCAGTAAAACTCTGGGTCAACAATATGATAATTTGAGTCAATCTTTCGCTTTTTACAGTAAGCCTGTGCGCCCTGCGGCGGCTGCTTCGGTGGCGCGCAACAGTCCGAGTGGAAGTATCCATTTGTGACCGTAGTCACCACATGCGTGTCCAAGTCCAGGACAGTTTTTTGGTTGGCTTGCTGTGTGTTCGGGGCAGGTAAGTCCCAAGAGGACTTGTCTCCACAACTCCAGCAAGCTTCCGACGACAGCATGATGTTCGAGCTGGAGTCACTCAGGGAAACCATGGCGCAGGCTGATGCGTCTTGGTGCGCCGCCTCTGCAGGGTGGCCGCTCGGCTGGTGCGCTCCGCAGTGCCAAGAGTCCGACTCATCAGCCCCACTAAAGTTGCAGTAGAAGTCATCGGCCAACTCCGTAAAGCTCCCCGTCAATTCTAGGTAATCTGGCTTTTCTCGAGTTGCCGTTACATTCTCGTACTGTTGTGCCCTCTGCGTTTGCATAAAGTCTTTGCTCATATAAAACTGCCGGGCGTTTCGAAGTACGTACGTTACCAGTAAGTTCTTGTGGAGCTTGATGCCTCCTCTCTGCGTCCTGGAGCTTTGGATTTTCCTCAAAGAAATGGAGATCAGATTCTGTGCCTCAAATGCACACTCCATCCTCGAACGGACCACCGTTCTTATCTCTTACTCTCTTAAAATACTTATTCCTATTCGAAGAAATGTGTATGTTAGCTGAGATTTCCACTCGATTCGTGTAGACTGTGCTCATAGCGCTCCATGTCTTCCCAGTAAGGGCATGGATTTGCAACTCTCATCTTTCCTCGCCACGCCTTCAAATACACATTGTCCAATAGGAAGGAGGCGGCGCTTCTGTTATAAGCAAATATCACTACTAGCCTCATTCAGGATGCACATAGGAGTGGGCATGCTGCATTTCACAAAATAGCTTCTACACGATTTAATGCCCAGAAAACTGTCAGTGTTTTATATAGAATAAAATAGAATATAATCCAACAGCACATAATAGAAATGGACAAAATAGAACAGAAAACAGAAGAACAGAATAGAAACAAATGTGATAGAATAGAGCAGTGTTTCTCAGATGGGGTACTGCTACCCCTAGGGGTACTTTGGGGTACTCCACCCCAAAACTAAATCGGAAAGTTTTGTGTGTGTGTGTGTGTGTGTGTGTGTGTGTGTGTGTGCGTGCGTGCGTGCGTGCGTGTGTGTGTGTGTGTGTGTGTGTGTGTGTGTGTGTGTGTGTGTGTGTGTGTGTGTGTGTGTGTGTGAAGGGTGTGTGTGTGTGTGTGTGTGTGTGTGTGTGTGTGTGTGTGTGTGTGTGTGTGTGTGTGTGTGTGGTATTGTTAATGAACAATGTATTCCACATTCATACATATCAGTTAAATCTAGATACCAATGTACACTTTTTTATTTTTAAATACCGGTAGGCCTATATGCCAATGAAAAAACAGGTAGTCAGCTTGTGGCAGCATATTTCTCAAAATATTAAAGCAGAAACAATATAAATAGATGAGTGGGCAAAATAAAGGGAAAACATCACACTCATGTGAAGCGCGGGGCACAGCGAGGGCTATATATATCAGTATCAGCCAGTTGACGTTTTACATAGTTGATTACTGCCCTAAACAAACATTGAAGTCCATAGACTTGGCTAGCAAAACCTAGATCATAACTACCCTAAAGAAAAGTCCACATTAAAGTCCATAGACTTGGATGGCAACCGGTTATTTTTTAGGGCCCTCCAATACATTGACATAACAACGCGTCATCAGAGCGGAGGGAGGGGCGTCAGCTGCGACTCCGCGGCTCCGCCCACCCCCCGGGGTAAGATTTGTGATTTGTGATTTGCTCTCGTTCACTGCAATGCAATTTGCGGCATTTTCAAAACAATATTGCGCAGAGTAGCGATTATCAAACGTATTTGCAATGCCATACGTTGAAAGATCTGTTGCCCGCGGACAAGGCACGTTACCTCCGCAAGTTAGATATTATCGGCATAGGTGTTTGCCGTATGTGATTAAGGATTGGAAAAAGTTGCATTGGCAGCCATAGAAAATTCTGCCCGGGGTAAAACACCGGATGTGATGTTTTTGGGCGTTCCTGTCTTGTTAAAAAACCGGCTGTGACGTTTTTGGGCGTTCCTGTCTTGTTTCGTGTCAGTGTATGCCCAGCTTTCCGGGTTTGTAAACACAAACATTGAAGATAAAAGTGAAGATGGAAAAGTGAGGACGCAAATTGTGATTGGCAAGAATTAGATAATGTATGATGGTGTATTATGATAAGAGCGCCCCTTACTTCACACAGGTGTGATTTTGAATTATTAGGCTCTAAACAATCATTAAAATAATAATTTCGGAAAGCCATGCATTGGCTAGCATTAGCCATGCTAGCGCCCCTCAAAAAGAAAGCTAAAAAATAAAAATAAGAAAACTGAATGGCGTGCACACACAGAAGACAACATCAAAAAATGTGTCAAAATCACAAAGAATGATTTCTGCTGTGAATTCATTTCTGATCTTGCATCGCACAAGATCAGCAATGAATTCACAGCAGAAATCAATCTTTGTGATTCATGAACTATCCAGATCTCTCAGGTCATCTGGGAAAGGTCACATTTAGCACATTTAGTTTTTTTTTGCACCATCTGGATTCTGGAACAAACTCCCAGAAAACTGCTGGTCTGCTGCTCTTATTTATTTTTCTTAACACTAAAGATCTTTCTGTTTGCCTCTGCCTTTGATTGAGTTATTTTTCTTTGTATTTGTTAATTTTTACTTATTTTGTTTTATGCATCCTAATGTCATTTTTAAATGTTGTTTCCTCTGCTTGATGTTCTGTGTAAAGCACATTGAATTGCCTTGTTGTTGAAATGTGCTGTACAAATAAAATGGCTTTGCCCTTGTGAAGAGGGCCAGCTGAAAGAATATTGGAGCAGGGGAACACTAAAGAAAGTTTCACTGGAATAGTGAATAGGTTACACTAAACTGCACTATATTGTCAACCAATTATGTATGCAAAACAATTAAATACAACTTCTAGAAGAGGCCATTTTAAACATGTTAAGAGTTATGCAGTCTTGAGTTTTGCATTTACACACAAATGTACACTTGCACGCACACTCGCGCGCACACACACACACACACACACACACACACACACACACACACACACACACACACACTATTATTAGTGCATTGTCTGCACCTGAGTATGATGTCATTAGGACTCCCACAGATCACGGAAAAAACTGTCATTGCACTCAAATCTGCGAGGTAAGTGCTCTTCGTTGAGGGATGATCTGTCATCCATGCCCCACATCTGTTTGTGTGTAAACACACAGATGGCTTACATCACACTCAACACCTGGATGTGACTTTGATTTCCTGCCAAATAGGTGAATCAGGAGGACAACCACTATTATGGTTTCCATGTCCTGGTAATACTGTACCCTGGCATGGCTACAAGTGTACAAAATGGCATGGCTACAAGCATGGCAAGTCTGCTAATGTAGGCCCTTTCAGGAATTTAGTGTGAATGGCATTGCGCAGGGCTATTAGTGTGCAAATTGTAGTTGTATTTACTGAGGTATTGTTTCTAATATTAATATGAAAAGAATATATTGGTTTACAATTTCCCCCTTTTTTTTGGTATGTCATTTAAGTTTTAATTGTGTTAAATTTTCAGAGGATGTCCTAAATAACATCATGTTTCCAAAACCAATGATTAAAAAACAAGAATAACTGCCTTCTACTTCCATGCTCTCATGAAAAAGTATAGTAGTAAAATTAATAGTAAAAGTATAATAGCCTACTTGATGTTAAGTATTTGATTGCCACCATATTTAAAACCTGCAAAAACCTGTCAGTCAGTCCGTCTGTCACGCCTTGTGACGCGCTCCATATATGTCCGTCAGTCCGTCACGCCTCGTGACATGCTCCATATATGGCAGTCTCCATATAGGAAAATCACGACACTGACCTCATCAAACCCTGGATAGCTATACAAGGAGAAGACTGGATCATCACCTAGATCTGCATATATGGAGCTGGCCAGCAAATCTACATCTGACCTCAAACCTAAAACCCTTAGATCTCCATGTATGGAGATCTATACGGTCAGTTCTGACATTCCATGGTGATCCGTCCTTCCTCTTCGATGTCTCCCTTTTGATTGATACCTGTCCATTCAAACTCTAGACGGGCCTGCCCCAAAGTTATTAGTGCAGCCGCGCCCGGCAGCCGGCAAAAACTACAGTTTTCAACAGGCCTGAAAATGAAGGCCCGGCCCTACCTGGGCCCTAACTCCGCCTGGCCTTTCTAATTAGCACACATTTAAGCCCTACCCGCCCAAAAAACATCAATTAAAAAAATTAATCAAAATCCATATATGGGCATTCCCAGACCTGTTGTTTCAGCGCCCTTCTCGCCCTCAGGGCATCTTACTCGTTTTAGTTAGTTTGGGACACAAAAGGTAGTTTCAGTTGCTGTATGTTTAATTCACACACTGTATATGTATTTGCATTTGTTTTTTCATTCACACTATGTTGGTAGAATCTTTTCATCGTTAAGAAGACATTTTAGTAAGTAAGAGATAATAGTAAGTAACTAACTTGTGGAGTAACCCGTTTCTAAATGTATAGATAGACCATATACCTCAACACAGAGAATGACTGGGTGTGGCAACATTGCTGGACACTCATTGGTCAACAGTACTAGCCCTCCCATTTAACTCCGCTCAAAACAGGGAAAATTAAACTCAAGGACATATCAAATTAAAATTGGGAATTGTTCCTCAAGTGAGGATGGTCATAAATGTCTCCTATATAAATGTAAAATGTAATGTCTAAAGTGACAACACCTATATGAGTTATTGCATTTCATATGGGTTTAATTATATTAGTATAATTGGTATATTACCAATAAAGATTATTTTGCTTACTATTAGACAAACCAGTCACCACCACTGAACAGAGTTTTCCTCAACCCTAAAAAAAAGTGCCTGTAGTACTTAGTTTGACAAAGTATTTTTGAGGTTTTTTTGGGGGGTGTAATAGCAAAGAGGAATCACAACTATAAACAAAGAATTTAGGCCTTCCATGGTGTGTCCTCTTAAATACAAAACTGAGATATGTGGTTGTGAAGATGCACACAATTACTTCAGAGCCGGGGTGCTTTATTTACATATGCAATATGCATAAGCAAGGTTGCTGTGAGGGTGAAATAACCGGGAGATAGATGGAGGGAGAGAGAGAGAGAGAGAGAGAGCGAGAGAGAGAGAGAGAGAGAGGGAGGGTGTGTGTGCGTGTGTGTGTGTGGGTGTGTGTGTGTGTGTGTGTGTGTGTGTGTGTGTGTGTGTGTGTGTGTGTGTGTGTGTGTGTGTGTGTGTGTGTGTGTGTGTGTGTGTGTGTGTGTGTGTGTGTGTGTGTGTGTGTGTGTGTGTGTGTGTGTATACACGTGTGTGTGATGGTGGTAATGGTGGTGGTGGTGGTGGTGGGGAGAAGGGGTGGGGCAGTTGGAGTATAGGGTGGGGGTGTTGGGGGATGCAGAAAATTGGTGTTATCAATATTTAACCAACCCTTCCAGCATATTTATGGCAGACAATAGAGCAGACATGCAACTGTCTCTTGTGAGTGGAAGTGTATTTATTACGGATTGAAATGGAGGCTGTAAATAGGATGTCCATTGATACGTCCCTTGCACACATGCTTCGTGTGAAACCTGCAAAGTGTCTACAACCTCGCATACCACTCCTAAAGTTCTCTTTCTGTGAAACTGAACTATTTACATGATGACTAATTAATGTACATTGTAACCTGGAATACATCACAAATATTTATTAGGGAAATACTTCTACACATGGCAAACAGATGTATGTAATTCAATCAGTTACAGGGGAAAAAAGTCCCAAAAAAGCAATGAAAAGAGGGAAAAGAAATAAAATGTCTGGAGCTTTTCTTTTCTTTTTTTCCGCAGACCCACGGCCTCTCAGAAAATGTTTCCATGTGTTGTGTCTGAGCACACTGAGAGCAAAGAAGGAAAACATTCTCTCCTCCAAACCACATGCAACAGATTCTTTCTGAAGCCAAATAAATCAACCCTGTGTTTCAGATCATGTGACACTTTTTGTGCTTTGTGTTATTCCCGACATATCCTGTTTCAGCCCCCCCCTCCCAACACACCCACATGCATGAACTTGCACACATGCATGCATGCGTGCGTGTGCACGCACGCATGCACGCACACACACACACACACACACACACACACACACACACTCACGCAAGAGCACGCACACACTCAGAGTTTCCATTTCCTGTGCGTAAGATCACCTGTACAGACAGAATGGCGTGCTTCAATGCGACATGCTCAGGCAGGAAAACAGGAAAGGGAGTTCAAGGGTGTCCAACATGAAATACTCACAGAGTTAGGGGAAACCCAGAGCTTATGGCAGCACTCCAAAATCTGAAGACAGTAAGTAAAGTTTTACTTGAGCACTTTGCTGCGTTAATACTTAACGTTCGCTAAACTACTTTTGGCTGTATCACGTAAATTTCAATGAGGGTTTTGAGAACGCTCTAAAATAGGACATGCCATATTCAATGTGTTTAACTTCACTTGAGACAAGGGACATTTATAGTAATTTTGAACACATTAATGCTATGCCAGCATGTCCATGTGTGAATATTTCACATTTCCAAGCATGCCCTTCTCAATCCCCCTATTAGTCACTTTTGTCTAATCCGGACCATAGGTTTTTGCTTAGGTTTGACTATTGTTACTCTGCAGTGCTTGGTATATTTGACATGCCATACTGATCAATAGCCCCATGCTCTGTAGGGTAACACAGTGTTCCCCTGTGCATCTGACAGCCATCCCGAGCCCATTTACTGTCAAATGGGCTCCGCTCTCTTGCCTGAGCACAGATGCAGATTTATGCTGGAGCAATGCCGGGTCTTGCATATTAGATGAAAGCCTTGTTTGCATATACCCGCTCTCTTTTTTTCCCTCCCTCCCTCTCTATCTCCCTCCCTCCCTCCCTCTCTGCCCCCCCCCCCACCCCCCTTTCTCTCTCTCTTCCTTTTTTCTGAGGCGTCACTTTAATATGTATGCAAATGGGCTATGCTCCGCGGGTAGATATGTGTGGAGTCCTGTCCTGCAGTCAGGAGGTGTAGGATAGATTGTGTTTGTATTTATGAGGCATGGGCCATGCCAGTCTTGTGCGAAAAATGCTATGGCTTGTGCAGTGCGGGCTCTGTGGTGCAGGCAAAATGCAGATATGCCAATAACAGAGGTCACGGTTGTCACTAATGATAAGAGGATGCAATTAGACAATTGCGTAGCTGTAATGTACCCCAATACACAACACAAACATCCACACACACACACCTTCTTTCCTATTCTCATATTCCCATTCTGACATGAAATAGGTAGACATGGAACGAAGCAACAACACCATGTCAACCAAGGAGGAAAACCACCCTTGTTTCTAGCATATTGTTATCACCACCATACCTCTTCTTCCCTGGCTCTTGACCTAGGCTATGGAGTCCACAGTGATTGGTGTGGGTAAAAGTCCAATCTATTGATCCAATGGGTTCTCCCTCGGGGGCTGAGGATCACTGTCAGGAGCTGGAGCTGAGGAGACAAGGTCAGGTCACGAAGCAGAGAGGAACCCTTAACCCATTTCATCAGGCTGACGCTTCCCAGACAGGCCTCAAAAGCCTGCGATCGATAATATGTTGGTAGCATTAGATACAAGCGGAAATGAACATTGTAGGAGCTAACATATCAACATATGTGAAAGAAAAATAAAACTGATTCATGTTGAAATGTGTGCATTTTAAATTTTGATAATTGCAATACAGTTTATAACAGAATTATTTTTAAATGCATGCTTCGTAAAATTGCTGTTTTTTAGTTTATTTTTTGGGGGGGTGGGTGGGGGGGGGTGAAATGACAATGAATGGCTGGTATTATGTTCAAGACATAATATCTTGGGTCGGTGCCAATCAGTGATCCACGAAGGCAACACACATGCGCGTGTACGCGAGGACCCGTGCGCGCGCGCACACACACACACACACACACACACACAGTACTGTCGACTCCCTCTTTTGCTCCCTTTTTCTTGTGCTCTCTTTGCTCTCACTCTCTCTCATGCATGCACACATGCACTCACTCGTACAGGCGCGCGTGCGCGGACACACACACACACACACACACACACACACACACACACACACACACACACACACACACACACACACACACACACGGCACTCGCACACAAACCCCTTCCTCCATCATGAATAAACCATACTGTGTCTATGAGTCATATACCACCCCCACATCCCTCTAACCCACTCCCCCTTATTCGGCGCTGCTAGAGTAAAAGCGCTAATTAACGTGATGGCTAGCTGCAGCTCCTGTCAGCAGCTTGTGGGGGCCTCTCAACCAGGCAGGCTCCACTGGTCTCTGGTTTAGTAGCTCCTTCCCCAACCGCCATCTCTGGAGAACTGGGGCCCCCTCATTCATATTCAGCCCCACTCACAGGCACCTGGAAGCAGCCAGAGCTACCTCCATCACACAACCCCCATAGTGTCTATCACCAACCCCCCAGTCGAGCCCACCTCCTGTCAGTGCTGGATCACCCCCACTCTGCTGGTAAGACACACCCCAGTCTCACGCACGCACACACACATAAATGCGCAACCACATACTGTACAATTATCCCATTCCTCTAAATTGAAACCAAATTGGGCTGCAACACGGAGAAACTCCATTTAGGATATTTGGTGGGATAAACTGGCGAGGAGATGAGATAGACAAGACACAACCCAACTGATGAGTTGAATCACCCAACAGTGGAGAAGGAGAGAGGGAGGGAGGGGGAGAGCGAGAGAGAGAGGGGAGGGAGAGTGAAGCTCTGCCTTTCCGTGGTGGACTGGCTCGGTAACCATGACAACGTAGTCAGGAGAGCAAGAAACAGGAACATACAGAATGTGTTTCTGCTGAGACTTGCACATGTGGCAGTGTGGAGCTTTCCCCTCAGAGCAGTATGAAGAGGGGGTGTGGACAGGCCCTTATGAAACATACATACTCTCTCTCTCTCTCTCTCTCTCTATCCCTCTATCTACCCAAACTGGTTCTCCTCAACTAACTAGTGAGGCAGAACTCCAAAGACATTGGAATTAAAGATGAAGCTCATAGCCCAGAACAACATTCACAGGCTGATTGTGCTGCAGCCTGGCGGTTGGTTTCTTTGTATTGTTCCCTCGTTAAGCCTAATTTATACTTCTTGGTAAGGCAGTGTCGCTTGCTGAAAATAAAACGGATACAAAAAAGAAAAAAGCCACATTGTCGTGTAACAATTATAATAAGTATAATTAGGCTTTTGTTCTCTTTCACGACAGTGGGTATAATAATAGGGAAATACTGTATGTAATAGGCAAGGAGTAAAACTCCATATTGTCGTGAAACCAACAAGATCATTTTTTCCTTCGAAGATCTTTAGTTTTTCGTCTATTTTCTACCCTCCTTGCAGGCTTCTAAAGCAGAGCTCCACTACTCTTCCCTCCTCTTGCTGCTGCCTCTTTCTACAGGCTCAGTCTAACCTCCCCCTCCCCTTTCCTCAAGGGAATAAAGGTCGTAACGCAAATGATTACTCAAACCCGAGTTGCCATAGAAACGCAGTCATGTGACTAGAGCAGGCATGCATAGACCACAACAAAGAGGAGGATCAGGAACCAGCGCTTGGAAAAAGAGAGAGCTGTAGCTCGCCTTGCTGGTGCCTCCGAGTATTTTCCTCAATGCATGTGTTTTAAAAATAGGAGAGCGCACAATGAAATGCAGAGGGGGGTTCAACTTAGAGAAAAAAACTAAACGGTTTTAGGGAAGAAGCCGAAGCAAAAATGGTTGGTTGTTTAAAAGATTTTTTAGAGGCTGTAAGTTTGAGACTGCAGCACTGGTAGAGCGTACTGCCCAATTTATAGGCCGTCGTACGACGGTGTAGCGTGACGAAAATATCAGATCTACAAGCTCACAAGGCGTCGCACCCAACGCCCTGTGGGCTTGCAGATCAGCTTTTTTTCTTTCTTTCGTAAGCTGGTTTCTACCTTTCACAAGCAACCATAGCATACCAAGGGTGTGTCCTATTCCTCATGTCCGTCTTGGAGGCAGAGCTAGTCGGCGCCAGTTGTCTGGAATTTCTGTGAAATGGCGTCAGTTGTAGAGATCTAGAGGGTGGTGTATTTGCGCGCTCTTAAAATAGGAGTTGCAGTATGGAGCCCAACAACCTTTTTTTTATAAAGTTTTAATGCACATGGAACACAATTTTGTTCCATGTTTAAAAGTTTAAAACTGGAAGAAAGTGACATGTCATATACACTGTATATAGTGGCCTATTTGTATTGTGGTTGTATTTGTTAAAAAACTGTGATTTTTTAAAAGACTGTTTATATATATATACATAATATACAGTATATACCCAGTATAGGCCCTACATTCTGTAGGCTACACTATATCTATCTATACTACAATTGAGTATAGACAAATAGGCCACAATTTCAAGAATACTTTCATGTATGTCAACTGATGGATTTCCACCTCAGATTGAACTGCACTCTGTCGAGTGCCTGCTTGCGCATTGCACACAAGTAGAAATGGCCTACTAGTGCACAAGCAGAGCGCGCAAGTACTGTCGGCCGCTATTGAAGGAAATGCCTCTATGTAATTTGTAAGTTGCTTAGCGGTATACTGTGGTTACTTTGCGTATGCCCCGTTTGATGCGTATGTATCGTAGCAGCATATGACGTCAGGGTATAACTGGTATAACTAGCTCTCAATGATGACGTAATAAAGATGTGGATTAAAGGACCCAATGCCAGGGTGTAATTGGTTTTCGATGGTGACGTAATGACGATATGTTTTAGTGTCGGGAGGATTAAAGGTAATGCCCCTATGTATACATGTATGTAATCTGACATCACTGCCATATCTTTTTTTTTTTTAATTTACATTTTTATCCCACGATTTTGTAACCCAGTTTTTCTTTTCACCCAGTGCCAATTATCTAATGTAATCCTGGGCGCTACACTTCCTCTGCCAACCTGGGGGGTGCAGCGGACTGACCTCATGCCTCCTTCTATGCATGAGGAGTCCAAGCTGCTTCTTTTCACCTGACAGAGGGGAATTTCCCCGGCCGGACGTAGCGCGTGGAAGGGACACGTTATTCCGACCAGTTCCTTTCCCCTCCATCAGGCGCCCCGGCTGGCCAGGGGGAGGTATGCCATATCAAGCACAAGTAGTCATTACGTCATACACTGGCACGGCGCATACGCATCAAACGGCGACAGACGAAAACTATTACTTGCACGCTCTACTTGCGCAATTAATATGCAACTTTGGAACGATAACATCCCACATCCACATATCTCACAGGATGAACCTATAAAACAATGCATTCATGAGTGAGCATAAACATGAGGCCTAGCACGTCGTTGGGAAGGAGCTGAGCTGACACCTGGGGTAGAATCAGATGATGGGGCTGCCCCAACAGGAATCAGAGATACGGCCCACCCCCACTGAGATTAGTCCTATAGCCTGGGTGAACTGGCTGACCCGAGGCCATCCTTCAGAGCACAGAACCCCCCCAACTCGAAGCTGTGCGTTTAGACTTGTCTGGGCTAGACTAGTGGGGCTAGACAAGACCTAATGTAATGAAGCAGAGCCTGTATTTCTTCTTGGGTGCAAACGCTTTATGCCAGTGATTCTAAACCCTTTTCATTTCAAGGACCCCCAGTTTAATATTCATTAGGCCATGGACACCATTTGACACAGAAACGCCAAACTACACTGTGATATCTCCAGTGTTTATTTAACTGTCTCTGAGTGTACAAATAGCACCAAATGGACCTTGAGGATCCAGACCCATAAAGGCCCATTTGGAGTGTACAAATGGAATGGAACCGAATGTACCCTGGTGGTCCCCAGACCCGACATTGAGAAACACAACAGTGCTATATCCCAGTCACTGGTTCTCAAAAATGTTCATGCAATGTCAAGGACCCCCAAATTGATATGTAGGCCTATTGGCCTGCGGACGCCATTTGAAAACATTTTGTGCCAGGGACCCCCATAAGAGAACATCTGTCAAGATTTTTGAATAGTTGAAAAATAAAATAGGCGTTTCCTGTTATTTTTGGCAAGCCACATTGTTGTATCGTATGACATAGTATAATTAGGTGAAATACTGTATGCAAGGGGTAAAGCTCTATTATTGTCGTGAAACCACAAGAAAAAAAATCCTTCGAAGATCTTTAGTTTTTTGTCTATTTTCTACCCTCCTTGGGCTTCTAAAGCACAGCTCCACTACTCCTCTCTTTCTCTTCCCTCCCCTTGCTGCTGCCTCTTTCTACAGGCTCAGTCTAACGACCTCTTCTTCCGCTAGAAAAGCGCTATATATCCCAATGATTCTAAAAACCTTTTTAATTTCAAGGACCCCCAGTTTGATAAGCATTAGGCCACGAACCCCCATTTGATACCCCAATCTACACTGTCCAATCCTATGTGTTTATATAACTCTGAGGGTGTACAAATGGAACCAAATGGACCCGTGAGGATCCAAACCCATGAGGGCCCATTTGGAACCCCGGCGGTCCCCAGACCCCATATTGAGAAACAGTGCTATACTGTATCCCAGCGGTTCTCAAACCTTTTCACGTCAAAGACCCTACATTAATATTGGGCTGCGAACCCCATATGAAAACATTTTGTGCCAAAAATAAAATATAGTAGGTGTTTAAAACAGTTCCTCATTTTGAACCCCCTCAAGGACCCCTAAGGCATCCCCGGACCCCACTTTGACAACCAGCCACTATATCCTACATACAGTTTGAAGAGTTCCTGTCACGGATTAATATTAATGGTGATTCATTTCTAGACTAGATAGATGCACAGTATACCAGGATTCGCGCTATAACAGTAAAGCTTGATGAGTGGTGAGAATTTCCTGTTATTCAACACTGGCTTGATATTAATGATCATTAATTTTGCTGTGTGACCCGTTAACTCCTCCAGAGCAATAGGACACAGTGCATTTTTTTCTGATGAGGTCACCACATCTGTGGTTATGAACACTCACAGTACTGTGTGCATTCAAATGTCTACTCCCTCTCTCTCACGCTCTCTCTCTCAGTCTCTTTCTGTTCCTTTTTTTTCTGCCTCTCCCACTCTGTCTCTCTCCATGTCCATTTTTCCTTCTCTCTTTCTTTCAATCTCTTTTTCTGCCCTCTCTCACACTCACGTATATGTTAACATGCGTGACATATACGGACATGCAACCATGCACACACAATTCAGGGAATATTACCAGTGTGACTGTTTTGTCTCCGTCTCTAGTTCTATATGTCTCCATCTTTGTTTCAACTCCTCTCCCTCTCTCTATTTCCTTGTATTCCTTTCATAGGACCACAATGGAAACAAACCCCCTTTGTGTTATCCTTTTAGCGTTATTGTATATCTGTACCTCTGTACTTTTCGCAAACTGTAAATAAAGTATTCAATCAATTCAGTCCATGAATGTGTGTATGCATTCACAATACACGCATATGCACAAATGTACTACATCCAAACATGCACATTCACATTTCAGACTGCCCCCCCACCCCCCCCCCCCAACCCCATTTTGTCTACCGAGTGTCAAAAAACTACTTTTCTGGGCCTTGATAGCCCATACATCCAAACAGAAAAGTCCTATCTGATTGTGTTAAACATTAAACTCACTTTGCCAAGTCACTTTGCCACTCGATTTCCCATTCACTTTATGCATGCGCATACCCTCTATATACAGCTCTTTTAAAACACATTTCCCGCCATTCCCGTCCCGGGTTCAAAAGGTTATCTCTTACCAGCCATACCCGTCTTGTGACGGTTATGACACTACTTTACTACAGGCCTCTTACGGCACCCGCCTATAACCTGAAACGGCATCCATCTTGAAACGAACGAGAGAAAACAAAAACAGTCGAAAGACGGTCATCCGATCTCCATAGAGCCCCATAATGGTCGCGATCTTCAGCGGAGTATATCTAATCCTCTGATTTGGTGAGATGAGAAAAAGTAATAAAATAAAAGGCTGGCGCATCGCTCCGGTTAGCATATTATCGTCTTGCATGCTAGTTTCCGACTCGATTGAGCGACGGACAGGATGCACTCTTACTTCCGGTTTAAGATGGCCGGTCGAAGGATCCGCGATTTGTATTCATTTTGTAGTTTTTGCCTGGCAGACTGAGGTAAGGTGCCCGAAAACATGCCGGCAGGAAATGTGTTTTAACTCGTGTAACATTTGCCATTGACAATGAAAGGGGAATTTACGTCTTGTGGTCCAACAAATCGGCTAGTCTAAACACGATGCAACCGTTTTAATTCAGCTCGGGCTTATATCACATAAATTCAGTTGTCATCTTACATGGTCATGGTGAAAAGATGAGGTTTTTTTTAAAGATAATAACATAAGTTGACAAATGAATTGAAGAAATATATATTCATATTTTATTGGATGATGTACGACAAGAGCGCCCCTCACTTCACACGGGTGTGATTTTTTCTGTCTCTTTCTCTGCCCCAATTTCTCTCCCTCCCTCAGTCTTTCATTTTCCATAGTTCTACGTCTCAATCTGTCCACAATTCTTTATCTATTCTATATATCCCTCTCCCTGTCTGTTTCTCTCTCTTGCTGTGTGACTCTCTCCCAGTGACTTTCTCTGCCTGCCTCTCTCTCCATGTTTATCCCACTGTCTGTCTGTCTGTCTGTCTGTCTGTCTGTCTGTCTGTCTGTCTGTCTGTCTGTCTGTCTGTCTGTCTGTCTACTCTGTGTCTCTTTCTCTGTATTTGTCCACGTTTCTCTCTAAATCTCTTATTATAGATCAGTCTGTCTCCTTCCGTCTAGCTCATTCTCAACCCTCCTTGTCTCTCTTTCTCCTGTTTCTGTCTATCTCTGTCAGTCTCTCTGCCCAAAGGGAGACACCAATAGACAGGCAGTCTATTGGTGTCTCTCCCTTTGTGCCTCTTTGTGTCTATCCCTCTCTGTGTCTATTGCTCTCTATCCTCTCTCACTATCTTTCTGTCTCTCACTTTCTCTGTCCCCATTTCTATCTCCCCAATGTCTAATTTTTTCTGTCTGTCTCTCCTGCCCTGTAGTTCTTCTATCTATCCCTCTCTTTCTGTTTCTCCCTCACTGTCTCTCTCTCCATCTAGTATCACCCTTCCAATCTATATCTATCTTTCTTTCTCTGCCTGTCTCTCTCTCGTCACCCTTTCTCAACACACACACTCACACACGCACGCATGCATGCACGCACGCACGCACGCACGCACGCACGCACCTGCAAAATGCGCATTCACTGTATGGGAAGTGTTACCCTCACATTGACCATTTTGTCTTCCACTCTGTTATTTCTCTCCCACTCTCTCTGCCTCTTGTCTATTTGTCTCTTTCTGTCTCTCCCTCCTCTCTACTGCTGTCTAGTCACTCTAGTGCCTATCCCCTTTCTCTGTCTCTCCCTCTGCAGATCCCTCCCCTCTATCTATTCCTCGCTTTCTTTCAGCCAGTCTGTCTGTCTGCCACTCTCTCTCTTGTTTGTCTCCGTCCAATCTGAGAACCCATCATCAAAAATAAAGGATAAACAGCACCCTCTTTTCCTTTGAATTTGAATTGATGAAAGTCAACAATCTGTCTCGAGAGACTAGTCCCCGTCTATCCTTCTGTCTCTTTTGTATCTCCCCCTCTCTTTGTCTGTCTCTCGCCCTCTCTACTGCTCTGTCTAGCCCTCTTTCATTGTCTCCGCCAGGCCAACAGGCGTGGCAAAGACTATGTTCTGCACCCTGTTCGTCCGTCTGCCTGCCCGTGGTTCCATCTGTGACCAGATAATCTCCGGCACCGCTGGCTTGACCGCAGAGAAACCGAGCGCACACACTCCCTGGATGCCAGAGCAGAACCTCTGCCTCAAATGTTTCACATGGGCCTGTTATAGTGCCACCAGGAGGCCCATTTTTTCTAAACACATTTTCTGAGAGTACTCTTAGAGATTTTGTCCAAACATCTTGCAAATCTGTACACAGTATCTCTATAGTCATTAAGCGAAACGTGACATTCTGATTTTTCATATTCCTGATTGGCTTCTAAATCTTTTGCAGGAAGAAAATGCCACTTGAAAATGTTTAAATAAGCATCATGGTGGCACTAAAACAGGGAGAATCATGTTTTTACCATAATTGCACTGATCTGTGTAACATATATAACATGGATAAACAGCATTTTTCACATCTGCCTTTTATAGCGTCACCAGGAGGCCGACTTATGTAAAACATTTTATTTTATATTACGCCATCAGATTTTATCCAAATTTCACGCAATTCGGTACAAATGATCTCTATAGTCATGTGATCAAGACAGATCTGTTTGATTTATCATATTCCATCTCCATCCTGATTGGCAAAGATTGACAAGTAAAGTCTTCATAAGTGGCCTGTTTTGAACAAAAATGCCGCAAATCATGAAAGCAGTGTCTCTCCCTCTTTTGTCTGTCCCTGTCTATCCCTCTTTCTCTTCTCTCTCTCTCTCCCTATTCCTCTACCCCCCTCTGTCTATCCCTCTTTCTCCCTCTCCCTATTCCTCTACCCCCCTCTGTCTATCCCTCTCTCTGCTTCTCTCTCTCTCCCTATTCCTCTACCCCCCTCTGTCTATCCCTCTCTCTGCTTCTCTCTCTCCCTATTCCTCTACCCCCCTCTGTCTATCCCTCTCTCTGCTTCTCTCTCTCCCTATTCCTCTACCCCCCTCTGTCTATCCCTCTTTCTCCCTCTCCCTATTCCTATTCCTCTACCCCCCTCTGTCTATCCCTCTCTCTGCTTCTCTCTCTCTCCCTATTCCTCTACCCCCCTCTGTCTATCCCTCTCTCTGCTTCTCTCTCTCTCTCCCTATACCTCTACCCCCCTCTGTCTATCCCTCTCTCTGCTTCTCTCTCTCTCCCTATACCTCTACCCCCCTCTGTCTATCCCTCTCTCTGCTTCTCTCTCTCTCCCTATTCCTCTACCCCCCTCTGTCTATCCCTCTCTCTGCTTCTCTCTCTCTCCCTATACCTCTACCCCCCTCTGTCTATCCCTCTCTCTGCTTCTCTCTCTCTCCCTATTCCTCTACCCCCCTCTGTCTATCCCTCTTTCTCCCTCTCCCTATTCCTCTACCCCCCTCTGTCTATCCCTCTCTCTGCTTCTCTCTCTCTCTCCCTATTCCTCTACCCCCCTCTGTCTATCCCTCTCTCTGCTTCTCTCTCTCTCTCCCTATACCTCTACCCCCCTCTGTCTATCCCTCTCTCTGCTTCTCTCTCTCTCTCCCTATACCTCTACCCCCCTCTGTCTATCCCTCTCTCTGCTTCTCTCTCTCTCCCTATACCTCTACCCCCCTCTGTCTATCCCTCTCTCTGCTTCTCTCTCTCTCCCTATTCCTCTACTACCCCCCTCTGTCTATCCCTCTCTCTGCTTCTCTCCCTCTCCCTATTCCTCTACCCCCCTCTGTCTATCCCTCTCTCTGCTTCTCTCTCTCCCTATTCCTCTACCCCCCTCTGTCTATCCCTCTCTCTGCTTCTCTCTCTCTCCCTATTCCTCTACCCCCTCTGTCTATCCCTCTCTCTGCTTCTCTCTCTCTCCCTATTCCTCTACCCCCCTCTGTCTATCCCTCTCTCTGCTTCTCTCTCTCTCCCTATTCCTCTACCCCCTCTGTCTATCCCTCTCTCTGCTTCTCTCTCTCTCCCTATTCCTCTACCCCCCTCTGTCTATCCCTCTCTCTGCTTCTCTCTCTCTCCCTATTCCTCTACCCCCCTCTGTCTATCCCTCTCTCTGCTTCTCTCTCTCTCCCTATTCCTCTACCCCCCTCTGTCTATCCCTCTCTCTGCTTCTCCCTCTCCCTATTCCTCTACCCCCCTCTGTCTATCCCTCTCTCTGCTTCTCTCTCTCCCTATTCCTCTACCCCCCTCTGTCTATCCCTCTCTCTGCTTCTCTCTCTCTCCCTATTCCTCTACCCCCCTCTGTCTATCCCTCTCTCCCTATTCCTCTACCCCCCTCTGTCTATCCCTCTCTCTGCTTCTCTCTCTCTCCCTATTTCTCTACCCCCCTCTGTCTATCCCTCTCTCTGCTTCTCTCTCTCTCCCTATTCCTCTACCCCCCTCTGTCTATCCCTCTCTCCCTATTCCTCTACCCCCCTCTGTCTATCCCTCTCTCCCTATTCCTCTACCCCCTCTGTCTATCCCTCTCTCTGCTTCTCTATCTCTCCCTATTCCTTTACCCCCCTCTGTCTATCCCTCTCTCTGCTTCTCTCTCTCTCCCTATTCCTCGACCCCCCTCTGTCTATCCCTCTCTCTGCTTCTCTCTCTCTCCCTATTTCTCTACCCCCCTCTGTCTATCCCTCTCTCTGCTTCTCTCTCTCTCCCTATTCCTCTACCCCCCTCTGTCTATCCCTCTCTCTGATTCTCTCTCTCCCTATTCCTCTACCCCCCTCTGTCTATCCCTCTCTCTGCTTCTCTCTCTCTCCCTATTCCTCTACCCCCCTCTGTCTATCCCTCTCTCTGCTTCTCTCTCTCTCCCTATTCCTTTACCCCCCTCTGTCTATCCCTCTCTCTGCTTCTCTCTCTCTCCCTATTCCTCTACCCCCCTCTGTCTATCCCTCTCTCTGCTTCTCTCTCTCTCTCCCTATTCCTTTACCCCCCTCTGTCTATCCCTCTCTCTGCTTCTCTCTCTCCCCATTCCTCTACCCCCCTCTGTCTATCCCTCTCTCTGCTTCTCTCTCTCTCTCCCTATTCCTCTACCCCCCTCTGTCTATCCCTCTCTCTGCTTCTCTCTCTCTCCCTATTCCTCTACCCCCCTCTGTCTATCCCTCTCTCTGCTTCTCTCTCTCCCTATTCCTCTACCCCCCTCTGTCTATCCCTCTCTCTGCTTCTCTCTCTCCCTATTCCTCTACCCCCCTCTGTCTATCCCTCTCTCTGCTTCTCTCTCTCTCCCTATTCCTCTACCCCCCTCTGTCTATTCCGCTCTTTCTCTCGGTCTGTCTGTCTTGTCTATCACCGTCTGTGTCCCTCCCTCCAGCTCTGTGTATCTCTCTGTCTATCAGCCTATCTCTTTCTCTCTCTCTATCTCTCTATCTATCTATCTATCTATCTATCTATCTATCTATCTATCTATCTATCTATCTATCTATCTATCTATCTATCTATCTATCTATCCCTTTATCTCTATGTCTCTAACACACACACACACACACACACACACACACACACACACACACACACACACACACACACACACACACACACACACACACACACTGTCTCAACACATACTACAGGTTCACACTAGCTCAGCCTCATACACACAAATACATACATAAACAGTATGGGTAAATGTTAACCCCTCATACTGACAATTTTGTGTTCACACAAAATTGTCCACACTGTCCACACTCTGACTCTCTCTCTCTCTCACACACACACACACGAACAAACGAACGAACGAACGAACGAACGAACGAACGAACGAACGAACGAACGAACGAACGAACGAACGAACGAACGAACGAACGAACGAACGAACGAACGAACACACACACACACACACACACACACACACACACACACACACACACACACACACACACACACACACACACACACACACACACACACACACACACACACACACAGACATATACATGTGTGTGTATATATATATGTGTGAATGTGAATGTGTGCAAAAGCACACATTCACAATTCAGGGGGAGTGTTGCCAGTGTGACCCCTCAGCACTGACCATTCTGCCCCCCAACTCCCTGGTGGCTTCCAGCAGCAGCTGAGTGTTCAGTGATGTCTGCAATTATCTGGTGTCTAGACAATGTCTAGTGGAAGGCAGGGGAGATGCACATTGAGAGTGTCTGTGCGCCCTATATATATTTACTAGAATCAGGATGGAATATGAGAAATCAAAAAATCCTGTCTTGATCACATGACTATGGAGATCATGTGTACCGATTTGCGTGAAATTTGGATAAAATCTGAAGGAGTAATAATAGAAAATGTGTTTTACATATGTCGGCCTCCTGGTGGCGCTATAAAGAGCAGATGTGAAAAATTCCAGACAAAGGTTTTTCCTTGGCCTCTAGGGAGTTGGCATACAAAGTTATCCACAGATCCGTGCAGTTAGAGGTAAAAACACTTTTCGGCCAGTTATAGCGCCACCTTGAGGCTGAGTTGAAATTGTTCATGTGGCATTTCGTCCTCGGCCTAGTGGGAATGTGGGTGCACAATTTCACGGAAATCACGCGATGTGTTCATGATTTGCAGCATTTTGTTTGAAACTGAGCACTCCTGTGAACTTTGGAAGCCAATCTTAACCAATCAGGATGGAGTCTGAGAAATCTGAAAGACCGTTTCGTTGAATGGCTCTAGAGAGACTGTGTACCAATTTGCGTGATGTTTGGACAAAATCTGTAGGTGTACTGTGCAAAAAGTTGTTTTGCACAAAGCGGCCTCCTGGTGGCGCTATAATAGGCCGTTCTGGAAAGTTTGGGGCAGAGGTTCATCGTTGGCATCCAGGGAGTGTGTGTGCAGAATTTGGCATCGACCGGGTTAACGGTGGCCGAGATTAGCTGCTCACGGACACACGGACGGACGGACGGACACACGGACGGACACACACACGGACGGACGGAGTGCAAAACATACTCTCCCCACATGCCTTCGGCCTGGTGGAGACAATAAGCAACTACACTACTGAGGGGAGCTCTTATCACCATACATCACCACATTCCGGCCAATCACTTTTGGCGTCCTCACTTTTTAAACCCTCAGCCAATCAAATCATCGCTATGGGTGGCTCTGGTCCATAGCCTTCTACTGATTCTACCCTGCAGTATAAGGCTATGGGTCTTTCGGTTTTAAATCTCAAATCGAAATCAGACCAGCCTCTCCTCTTTAGCATAAATAAAAAGAACATTTTTGCTACTCACCAAAACAAAGGCGGGTTGTGTCATTAGAAAGCCTACTTTCCTTAGTGGACGCACTCTGAGCCCCCCACCACACGTATAAACGGTACTTTTTGGCCAGAAAGGAATTTCTTCTCACCGGAGGAAAAATGAGGCAATTCTCTGGGCAATAATGGTAGCAGTGGAATAACTAAAAGTATTTTTTTCCCGGTGGAAACAAAATCTCCTTTTGGCCAAAAAGTACCGTTTATAAGTGTGGTGGGGAGCTCAGAGTGCATCCACTAAGGAAAGTATGCTTTCTAATGACACAACCCGCCTTTGTTTTGGTGAGTAGCAAAAACGTTCTTTTTATTTACGCTAAAGAGGAGAGGCTGGTCTTCCAAACTACGGACGGCTGCAATTCGAAACTGGTCCCCGTAAAATCTGAATCTCCCCCTTTCTGTATGTTTGTTTCCCTTTTTACCTCCTTACATGATTTCCTGTTTTTGAGGGGCACTAGCCCCTCCTATATACAGGTTTAATGTTTGTTTTTAGTTCAATGTTTGTTTTAAAAACACCATTGACAATGAAGGGAAATGTACGTCATCTTGTCCCTACCACAAACATTAAATGCCATTAACAATAAAGAGAATTTAATGTTTGTTTTGACACCGTTTGTTTTACATCACTATTACATCACCTAATCAACATGAGTTAGACTTTAATATCACTTCACACGCGGGTGTGATTTTTTATATAGATAGAACTGTATATTTGTACGTCTCTAAATGTTCTGATGAATTGAAAAAGGTGGACCCTGTTGTAAACAAGTGTTATGCTTTATCAGTGTCATCCACAGTAAAAGTCTTTGTATTGAGTTGTGCTTGAAATGTGAAATGTAACCATTCTACAAACTATTAATAAATACTTCAATCAATTTAACACCCCTCAAAAAAGCCCAAATGAACAACTACACTTTAGAAAAAAGCCAAAATAAGTAACTACACTTTAGAAACCCCCCCCCCCCCAAAGAAAACAAGCAACTACCAATATTTACAAGCGACTTCACAGAAAAACAAGCCAAAGGTCGCTTATAATAAGCAGACATGGCAACACTGGCTGTGACAACTGTGTGGAGTAAGTAAAGCACACACACAAGGAGCCCCAGTAAACTCCTTGGGAAACAGCAGAACGACATCCGAGATAACTATGGATTCGGAGAAGAACCATGCCCATATATCTATATGTCTATAATATACCCAATACTGCAATCTTAAGTTTAAAAAAATCACACTCGTGAAATCATTTCTGTGGTACACACAAAGGTGGGCTAGCTAGCGCTCCTCAAAGAACCCCCCAATTTGTAGCTCTATAATGTGTACTGGATTTTACAGTGCATAAGTGTTTGTCACCACCATGCATATCACCTTGAAAATGTGAATAAATTGAACTGAAGTGGATTTAACCTACACTTCTACTTCAGCTCTGTCATTAAATGCCCTTGAGACTGTGCTGTTTTGCCATGGTTCCTACATCATTCCATGGATGAAGCACCCAACTTCTCTGGGCTGCGGTGGGGCTGACGTGAGTGCTCAAGTTGATTGCTGAGCTGAAAACAGCAAACATGATGATGAGGAGTGCTGGAGAATGAAGGAAGGAGGAAGGAGCTTAGGACAGGGAAGAAGGAATCAACAATAGGAAAACAAAAAGTATAGAAAGATATATATGCAAAGACTAAAATAATAAGATCTACAAAAGAAGACGAATGAGAAGATTAAAAAAGCTATTGGTAAAAAGAGACAATGGGCCATAGTGGGAAAACAGGCTATGGGAGAATGAGCAGGTGTGGTGGGAGACCCATGGGCTTCAGGGAGAGAATAGATCAATAACTAATTTCAGTACCGAGCTTCACTCGCACTGTTTTCCAATAAATGCTGGATGGAGAGCACTGGCTTAGCCCTACCCCCACTATCTCTGCTCCATCACCTTCTGCAAAGCAGGATTGGGTTCTCCATGGAAGGAGGCTGGTGGGTTTTTTTCCCTCCTTGCTTTGTATAGTTGTTGCCTGGGTAGATAATGCCTCAACAGTGAAGTTTATTGCGTAAAACTAATCCAACATTGTGCTTCCTATAATATATATATATATATATATATATATATATATATACATACACACACACACACACACACACACACACACACACACACACACACACACACACACACACACACACACCCCGAATGGTTTGAAAACCATTCCACATATGCCGTCTTCAGTCTTTCCACGCACATGCAGGCTCCCCCCCCCCCCCCCGACCACCACCATTCGATTCCTGCCCCCCACCCCTTCCCTCTTCTCTCTTGCTCTCCCTCTCCCCTATTCTAGCAGGCGAACGTTGAGGTTTTGTCAGGAGTATGCAGTGAGATTCAGGCAGACAGGAGAGTGAAGCGTGTGTCATGCAGCGCTGCTGCTGCTGTTGAAGCTGTGTGCTCCTCAGAGGCTGTGACCTAGATAACCACCAAGAGGAGTTGGAGCGCCTGCAAGCCTTGGAGCCACTCCAGCTCCACCAATGTCAGGAAGGGGTTAGTTGTGTAACACAATGTCCTATTTAGTTTGCTCGTCACACACACACACACAGACACAAGCACATATGTACCCTATAGCCTTCTCACGGTATGATCGTATTTCTTTTAACCGTCATTTGTCCCAATACGAGGACAGGATTTAGACAAAGGGTGTTATTATTGTGTTTCATGTGTGTGTGTGAGAGAGAGAGATAGATAGAGAGAGAGAGAGAGAGAGAGAGAGAGAGAGAGAGAGAGAGAGAACTGAGAGAGCGAGAGAGACACGGCAGCAGACAAACACAAGGGGGTTGAAATACAGCAGAATTTAAGCATAACCATTAAGAACGCTTGGTAAAACTTTCCACATCAGCAGCCATTATGGCTAAATTCTGTCACAGCTCGCCACGTCAAGACGTCTGCAATGTAGGAGTCTCCATATTTAAACACTGTGTTCCTGTCCCTTTATTTCAATGTACACTCAACTGAACATTGGTATATGGACTACATGGAAGGGCGGGGGGATATTGAAATATATGAACCAATTACTATTTCCTCTATCAGGATGGCATATTAAGGATACTAAAGGAGTGTTTACAACCAGACAACCATTACCTGGTCAGTCAGAAAAAGAGAATTGAGATGTGAAACATGTAAAACGCAGTGCCACTGCCAATCAGTATGCCATTGGTGAGAGACATGGTTGGTTTATTGGTCCACTTTTATATAGTGAGAGATAGACATAAATCTGGCGTTTCACCATCCATCACCAAAGATGTTGAGGATATCAAATATGAATGACTTTCACTGTATCACAATAACTTTTACTGGGCAGAATGCAAAGACCTATATCACTGTTCCTCACACCCTATACAATTCCTAGCCGACAATGAAGCGTGTGGATTGCGCAAGAACAACATTGCCATCTGGTGGCATCTGTACTGCATTACAACACTGTTACAGATATTGCAAAGTAGACTGTAGTTTAGACTACGAGAACGTTGCTTGAAACATGATCAGGCCAAGGGAATGTTTTGAACATTTCTATACGACTATATTCATATACAGTACATTTTATGTACGTCACACCACGGAAAATATGCGGTGCTTTTATTGGCTGATTATGTGAATATATTGACAGACTTAGCACCATTTATTAAGACAAATATATAAGACACTGAGATATGGTTAGAAAAACAGTGGTGTATTCCTCCAACAAAAAAGGTCTCGATGGTAGCTTGTGTGTACTGACGTTACACCAATAAATTAACATAAAAGTAGTGTTAAGACACTTAGGCTAGAAGAGCTATCGTGTATTGGCAGAATTTGGCAGATAAGACTCAGTGTTCACTATGCAGTGGTCTAAAATGGTCCCAGCCAGGCTTTGAGCTATGTGCGTGTTGAGGGAGGAGAAATTCTTTCAGTCTGTCTGGTAGGGGAAGGGCCTTTACCCTGTCTTCCAGCGGCCATGGCTGCAGGCGGGTCCTGATGGACGCCCTGCAGAGACAGTGCAATGGCGGAGGGCTTGCCTCTTGCTCCGCCACACGTTTGTGGAGGTCCAGCAGAGCCTGGGCATGGGGGTCCCGGCCAGACACAGGCAGCTCCAGCCTGGGAGCCAGGGGCAGTGTCGGGTAGGACGCCCGGGCTAAGTCCAGCAACACCTCAGCTTGCTCCAGAAGCTCGGAGGCCTGGCTCTCATCTGAACACTGATGAAGAGCTACCTGAAGCCTATTGAAGACTAAGCTATAACCTGACCAGCAGGAGGCGCCATGGTATTCACAGACAAAAGAGGCTCCCCCTTGGAGCAACAGCACTGCCAGAGGGAAGAGCAGATCAAAGTGCTCCAGGCTAGTGGGTGTTAGCGAGGGCTCGCCATTCCTGCAGCACGGGTCGGCACCGTGGGCCAGCAGGAGCTGGGTGGCCCTCAAGCAGAAATGGCCGATCTCTGCGGCAGCCTCTGTACTGGAGTCCAGAGCCTCCTTGACCAGAAACACCAGTGAAGACTCTGCGGTCTCTCCATCTACAGTGATAGCGCAGACATCAGCACCTATGCACGAGGAAATGTCAATCTGTTATTATACAAGGCATACTTTTTCTCTTCCCACGGCACAGTCAGGGGTAAGAGGAAGGTCAGGAAGGCAGGGATGCAGGCAGGCAGGCAGGTCAGCAAAGAGGCGGTCATCCAACTGTCCATCCGTTGTTAAGGGAGCTTGAAAAATGAGATGGCCTCAACGTTGTACAGTATACTGATACTGGAAAAGCAACGAGGTACTAAGAGTTTTAAAACAGTATTGTGGCTTGTACAATCTGATACCTCACACTAAACCTGACATTGGGCGACCTCTGGTTGGAGGCCCTCAGTAAGTAGACAGTTGGATATAGAGCAATTTACTATCTAAACTGAAAGATGGATACAATGTATGTAACCTAGATACCATACCCTGATGGAAAATGCTGTTTATTTTATTTAATTTTTCTTTATTTTTCTTCTTACTATGTTCATTAGTACTTTCAAAACTAGTTTACTAATTACTTTTACTGTCTTGTACTGTCTGTCTTTGTTTTATTTGTCTTGTTCTGACCTTGATTGGGGGGGGAGGGGGGGATATTTACATGTCGGATACAACAAAATGTACACATATGTTTTTTCATTTATTCATCAATAAAAATAAAAATAAAGTGTTAAAAAAAGAAAAACAGTATTGTGGCACTATTTCTGACCACTTTTAACCATCAACCAGCCGTATAATACTTTTGCCAAAATATCTAGCCCAAAAAATATAATACGCTTTTTTGTTGAAAGAATATATGTCTTCAAGTATTTAAGTTCACAGCATTGTTGACATATTGCTGGTGGTAGGGCTTTCACTTCTAGTGATTTTTACTAGTTGACTAGTTGCCTAGTTTACTAGTCGACTAGTTGTTTAACTACCTATTATGTAAAAAAGAAAAAAAGGGGGGGGGTTCATAATATTTGTGCATTTAAAAACTGCGTACATTGGTGACTATAATCTAGCATTCTAGTTGATCTTGAGGCCTACAAAAACGAGAAAATATTATCAACTAGTCAACTAGTACCAGCAAGGTCAACTAGTGGATTTACTAGTCGACTAGTTGCTTAAAGCCCTAGCTGGTGGGTGTGGCTAGTCGTCAGAGGGTAACTGTAGTATGCAGACACAAATAGAACATTCAACAAGGAAGTTCCAACCCGTCTCAGTCTCAATCACACTGGGCTATCTTTTGCCTGAGATTGAGTGACGGGGAGATATCCAAAATGACATGGCAGTGGAAGAGGCTTTTCATCTTCAGCTTGTAGACAGAGTGCCAGAAGCAAAATAGTCTATGGCAGTAGCAGTACTTCATGTATATAGCCAAAGAGAAAGACAAGCCCACCTAACAGGTGTTATAGTATTTATAGTAGTTATGTAACCCGTCAAATGTATGCAGAGTATGAACACAACTGATCTCATAGTACACCTTCCATAATAGTTACATTACTCAAGCTTACAACTTGAGGGAAACAAGCTTGTAATTTGTGATACGATAACAGCTATAGCTTTGCCTAGAGGTGGCAGGTAATTGTTAGGATGTACATACATACAGCTCATAGAACATTAGATTTATTAACAATTATAATTAGGTCTGCCCTTTAGTTTTAATACATATAGATCCATGTTAACATGTGCTGTATGCCTCCACGGCCAATGAGGACTTATGGATATCTATCAGTGCAGGTTTTGGACCTATACACAGATAGACAATGTGGCGGACAATATAACTGGCAGCTGATTGGTCACTACCCTGAAAAGTACCCAAACCTTTCCTGGCACAGAGGGGGGATTAACCCATTTTGGGCAGGAACCCCTTTTGTTTTAAACATTACGTTATAATTTAGCTATTGAAAAATAGCAGATCTACAAGCTCAGATTTTTGAAAAATCTTGAAAATATTTATTTCAGAAAACTGTACTACACAGCAGAGAACACCGACGTCACCAATACAGCACACGAGTTCTTTAAAACTTCTAATACCTTGAATGAGTCAAAATCAATGTGGAAGGAGGTAAGAAGGTGGCGAACTTATAAGAGGGTCAAAGGCAGCTCTGTGCAGTTGAAGTAGAAAAATCTTTTATTTCATCATGAAGATGAAAAAACAACAAGGGTTCAAAAACGACGGCATAAAGGACCCACGGAGCGCTTCTTCTTTTCTTTTTACTGACGTCACCAAATTTGGAGCGACGCCCCTCAATGGTTCGCGCTCCTATGACACATTTCCTGGTGCGTTCACCCAGGCTATTTTTCTTTTCTTTTGAAAACAAAACGCCTACGGTCCCGAGGCTACTTGGTCACAGATCAATATGACTATTTAGGTAAAACCACACACAATCCACTATCATTATCTCCACACGTCATCGTGGGCCTGTACAACATCTGTGCTGCCTGTAACACATCATCAGCCAAAGAGAGACACTGCCAACTACTGTTATGTGCAAACGATGTCACATGTTTTGCTCTACTTGCTTGCAGTGTTAGGATTACATAACATGAAGACTAATATGCAATAATGCCTCAAAACATAAAATGTCAGACTACACAGAATAGGAAAGGGAATGCATGCCACCAGTGCCACCATACATGCCACGACCACAAGAGATGCACATTGCCTAAACAATGCAAAGTATTGCTAGGTAATCCATACAGGATTCCCACAGGACAAAGCAATATTTGTGATTGGGTTTTTAGGTTCACAGTGACATACTTTGGTACACGACACATCACCTTCCCTAAATGTAATGATTTGTTGTTGTTTTTAGGCTTTTCTGCCCTTGACAGTTTGAAGTGAAGTTGGACAGGACGAGGGAGAGATGGGGAGACACACGAAGCAAAGGTCGTCGGGAACTGGACTCGAACCTGCAACACGCTGTCACGCTGCATTAGACCCTAAATGCCTGAACCGCTAGGCCACAGTCCGCCTTCTCTAAAATTAACCATAGTTTAGTCACCATGGGCCTTATGGCATAGGAGCATGGTCCAGACAAGATCTCAGGTGAACGGATGTTAAACTTACTGTATGTGTCCCTTCGAAAGGTCTAGTGTGGGTCTACTAATCATTCTAAGTAATAATGGCAAATATAATATCTTGTCATGACAAGATATTATGAATTCTCATCATGATTTCTCATAGTTTGGTGCTTCACAGCAAAGACATGCATCGGGTGGAGGAGACAAGACCAAGTTTCATAATGGCCTAGCATCCGAGTCAAATGTTGAACTATTGATAATTTATTAAGTAACTTGTGTGCACTGTGCAGCTTGTGAATGAAGCAGCCATATCACGTATGAGACAAAAGTCATAATAACCTGTCTCTTAGCTTATTATGCAAGTGTAACATGTAAGCATTTAACTGACAGTTTCTCTGCAGTGATTTAGAGACATTGCTGCTATTGAGTTTTCTGAACAACCACAATTGGACAATCGAAAGAAGGGTATTTCACAGCCCAGTAGCCTACCTCTCTTCAGTAGAAGTTGGATGTTCTCTGTGTTGTCCACTGTGAGGCCATCACTGCTCGCAAGGGCATGGAGCAACGCTGATTTTCCTACAATACAGCACATCAATATAAAACTTTCTATTTCCCACAACATGACAAAACAATATTTCCAACAGTGTTTTCAATAAATGAGCCGATGTAAATGTACCATTTTTATCCCTTGCGTTCACGTTGGCTCCAAGATCCAGTAGAGCCAGCATGCATGGTAAACTCTCTGCTTCTTCACTGGCTAGGTCTAAGGGACTGCATCCGTGGATCTAAAAACAACATATAATACAGCTACAGTATTTAAATGAGACAAGAAATCATATATAGATAGGATATGATATGATATAGGATGGATATGGCGATAACAAGAGGGTGTACACATAAACATAACTTATAAGGCATCTCTCATTCTGACTTCTGAGTAGCCTTTTGCTATTAACACTCACTCTGTCCCGTTTTTCAATGTCGGCTCCATGTCCAACGAGCGGCCTCAACATGTTTGGCCTGTTCCTCACTACAGCAATGTGCAGTGGATTGTAATATGACACTGGGTCTGGGGAGTCAAACATTAATTCTCTATAATACCTGATTTATACATTGTGTGCCCTGTGTCAGATCAACAAGTTGACAATGCATTGCGATGCGACATGTTGCGAGCTTGCAGATCAACACCACTGTACGGCCATCTGGCTCAAAACTACTACAGAGAACAGACATGTACATTTAGGTCGCATTCATACCAGAGAGCTTTGCTGCGATTAAAACGAATCCTGCTGCGCATTGTCAGAAAGTGCGCTTCGTTTGGCAGGTGTGAAGGCTCATTCGAATCCTAATGCGCAGCAAATAACCGCATTTTACTCCGTCCAAAAACGTGGGTTTCGCTTCGCTTCGAATCGCACTTGACTACGATTCGGTGCAGGTGTGAATGCAATCCGCAGTAAATAAAGGAAATGAAGCAAACATAATGTGGCGGGTGAGGAGCTGAACACAGTTGGAGACGGTTAAGGCATATTTTACGCAGCGCAAAGATGTCCCGTTACTGTGGATAGACGTGGTCGAATAAGGAGACTGAAGCCCTGATCGAAATGAGGACGTGTAGGCTACATTAATCAATTGCTTAAGAAAACACATAAAAACACTGCAGTGTATTATAGCCTACATAATATTCTAATGTCTGTGCGTGCCGTAAACATGGAGTGCTGTCACTGTGTGGGACTGGGGAGTTATATCAGTGCGCTCATGCAGCGCTGTGCCTCCATGCCCAAAAGAACAGTGTGTGGCGGCTGCGTGCGTAGAGAGAGAGAGAGAGAGAGAGAGAGAGGGGGGGGGGGGGGGGGGGGGGTCCCAGGCGGCACGACACATGCACGTTATGAGTGTAATTTTATCACCATAGATTTCACTGTGTAGGCTATAGTTTATGAACGGAACACATTGATAAAGGTCCCCCCTGCTGCGTTTCCAATTGCTGCGAATGACAGTGTGAAGGCAAACCGCAACCAATTAAATATCCAAGAACCCCAATGTCCCCGCCCATACGGATCCGAGTCTACCGAAGTATTAGGTGAGAATGCGACCTTAGTTAAAGTAGTAAATAATGAAAAAGCGAGACCACTGCAAATTGTTACTTTTTAATTGCTACACAGACTTTTCAAAAAAGTCTGTTTGGCAATTAAAACTATGGCAGGATCTATTATGGCAGCAAGAATTATTGCTGTAATTATCCAAGAACAACTTATTTTCTCAAGTACACAAAATGGGAATCAGAAGCACTTTTTATACGCATGCCATGGCACAATGTGTCTAAATGTCGGATCTATCATTGGATCTTCCAAATATCACTTGAAACACCAGAGAGTACTCTGGCACCAATCTGTACTTCCACTTCCTTTATTGCAGAATCACCCTCTGGTGCACTGTCAGCAGACGTGGCTGCTCTGGCCAAAGGAGAGGTGCAATATATGATTGCTTAGAAAAGCCTACACTACAAAAGCTCAACCTGTTTTTCAGGTCAAAGCTCGTCGTCATAGTCTTAGTTTAAACTACAGTATACCTCATAATAAATAATACTGTGCAATTATTGTCTAAAATGAGTATTGATTTCTAAACGCACAAATTAAAATTCAGTTTGATGACAGACAAGAGAAGGTCACTATGAGTATATTCGTCTTTAAACAAATGCATAACAGTTCAAATAATGGAAAATCAGGCTTCTCGCACCTTCAAAGTTGACATCAGCTCCATAGCGCAGCAGGATTTCAGCTGCATACACAAGCCCAACCTCTGCCATCTTAAAGAGAGCGTAGCTGATGCCCTCCTCAAACACATCGGACTGGGACTCTCTCTCCAGTAGCTCCTCCAGGGCCCTGCAGATGCCGTCCTCATCGTTAGGGCCGTTACCACTGGCAAGAAGAGGAGAGAGACAGTTAGGTACAGTTTATGAAACCCAGCAGTATGGTCTGGTCACCAGCTTCCAATGTTATCAATGCACTGAATGGGACTTTACCCCATTTAATCAGACCATTGAATGGTCTCAGTAGCCGTATTCTCTGCATTGATGACAGTGTTTTGCGTTGACAGCGGCCACATAAGTAAACATAAAGATAAGTTGTTTTTGCTTTTCTATAGGCAATTATTTTATTATTATTATTATTTTAATCTCAAATATCGTTTTAGTCAAAATAATCCATACATTTTGCACTTTTGGACAAAATACCAGTCAGAAGAACATTGGTAATCGGTGCTATAAAAATACAGTTTTATGTCAAGTGGATGGCAGAGTTCACACCAACTAGGTTATTGTTATATTGCTCAGTGTGAATGCCGCTTTACACAAAAATTACAACATAAAATGCAGACTTCACCCCTCTCCATGGGACTTAACTCCCTCATCAAGTCCCAGGACACTCAGCACAGCATCCACCAGTGGCTGGTACTCATAGATGATTCGTCGGAAACCATGGAGGAAGGGCATCATGGCCAGTGTGTCCTCCTTTCTTTTCTTCAGAGTTCTGGACATGCACAAATTAAATAAACGAACCAATAAATAAATGAAAACATCAGTGGGGTTCTAAATTGAAACTAATTCCCCGAGAGTGTACAAATGGATTATGGAAACAAACTGCTCCGTAGAGTAAGGTCCATTTCATTTTATTTGTTTTGCATCTGGCCGGGATCCTTGACAAGTTGACTGTTGACATTAAAAAGTCTGAGAACCATCGACATACACGACTGCTTCTGCAGTGCTGACTGTTGAGCAGAATTATCATAATGAAGGGCTGGGCCGGCCGGGGCCAGCGACGCGTGCTTATCTGTCGTGAGTCGTGACCATATTGACGGTCGTGACTCGTTAAGTTGGTTAACAGTTTGTTCTGCCAAAAGTATCCAGAAAGAAAGCTTGCCGAGCACATCGGTAAAGCTCTCAACATTATTTACTTTCTCGGCAACATGGAGTCTAAATCATCATTAATGCGGTGCTGCCTTCTGTTGTTTAACAGAACATGAAAGTGAATAATAATGGAACGATGAATCAATGGACGCATCATACGCATGTTTGTTGACATGACGTGTGTGAGGGAAAGGTTCACATGTATTGTAAAAGTTACTTTAGCAAGCAGCGGGGACATGTTAACGGACAATGCGATTACATAACCAACAGCACTGCCTGCCTTGTAGTTTAAAAATTGTTTACCAATTCAAGAGTTTGTAAAATCAGCCGCAGACACTTACGAGACAATATTATGCAGCCCACTGAGCCCAGACCTTACCGCTTAATCAAAACAGGAAGTTTCCACGCCCATAGGCTGATTCATACTTCGTCTCATGGCGGTGTCGCGTTCCTAAAATAGCAGATCTACAAACTCACAACGCGGCGCGGCGTGACGTGTTGTGAGTTGGTAGGTCTGCTATTTTAGGGGCGCGATACCGTCGTGCGACTGTTGTTCTTCTTCTTCTTACATTGGTGACACGGCACGGCATTGATGCTTGCATTGTTGCTGCCTCCCACTGGTGGTTTTTATGTACTGCTCTTATTTGTCACACTATTTGCAAAGCTGTTCACTCTGCTCTGCAGGTCCAACTCAAGCAAGTTCCTAATATTAAAAAAAGAAAATAAAAGAAATCCACTATCCAGGGCATCCCTGAACAGCAGTCTCTTCTTTTTTGATCACAGAGTGCATCAGCATGCTTCACGGTTTTCCCAGCAAGTTCACACTGCCCAAACCTCAGACATAACCTTTTGGTACCTGTCATTCCAAAGATATCTTGTCCACTTTTCTAACCTTGTTTAGTATACTTTACAAATAGGCCTAATATCCTCGCATCATCACCAGTCAGGTTTAAACATTGTGTGTCAAGGACAATGTTGCATTGCATTTTGAGAAACAGTGGTTTATGGGGTTGTTTGTTGCTGATGTAAATAGCTGATCCCATTATATTGCGACCGAAGGTCGGTCGCATTTACTATGAAATCGTGCATTTCCCATCAGTCACACTCCATATATGGTCATGCCTCGTGACATCACGTGATGTCATCAATATTAAGCCCATATATGGAGATCCCTGATATCATCAATATTGGCCAGAAACTCTTCATCTCACCTCAAACCGCAAACCCTTAGATCTCCATATAAGGAGCCGCCATGTTCTGACATTCCATATGTTGATCCTTCCTACCTCTTCCATGTCTCCCTTTTGACTGATACCTGTCCATTTAAACTCTAGACGCCCGGCAGCCACGCCACGCCCGGCAGCCAGCGAAAACTAGAATTCTCAACAGGAACGAAAATTAAGGCCTGGCCCGACCTGGGCCCTCATCAGACCCTGTACACTCAAGACACTGCCCCCGCTGCCACCTTTAGATCTCCATATAAGGAGCTGACCTGTTCTGACATTCCATATGTTGATCTGACCTCATCAAACCCTGTACACTCAAGACACGCTCCATATATGGTACAGAATTCATTCCATATGTTGATTTGACCCCCCATGCCAAAGAGCACCAGCGCTCGCTTCTCGCCTTCAGGCGTCTTATCGGTTTACTTTAAGGTCAGTGGTTATTGAGGCATTTCATAGTGGTTCTGGGGTTATTATTTGTATTCAAACTGTGGCTGGACTGATGATTCCCACCAGCGCCTTGGCCCTCATGGAATATTTATATATTAGTTTATAGAATGTCCTCAGTCATGATTTATGCTACCTGCCTCTTTTACAGATGCCGTTAATTCTTCAATTGACCTGTTGGAGTGAGAGAAAACATGATATAAATTTAACAGCATCATTATACGCACCATCTTCAATTGCCTCTGTGACTTTCCCAGGGTCCTTGGAGAGGTAAAGATTGCACATAATCCTCCAGGATGGGTCTCTCTTCCCATCTCATGCAGAAACTCTGTATGGCATAATCTAATGGAACAAAGACCATTTTGAATCTGCAGCAAGTTTGAGAATTCAACACACTGAAATTGTTTATGCAACACATACTCAGTCCAAACTTGTCCATTACAGTCACACTGTTTTTTGAGTGGTGCTAGCCACTTTAGACAGCTATGTGATTGTGTGTCCCTGGCTTTGTCCCTGGGTCTGAGCACGGAAATAGCATATTTTCACCACTAAGTGTCACTGTTGCGCAGCCTAACACACCACCAAGTGTCACTGCCGAGCAGCCTAACACACACACACACACACACACACACACACACACACACACACACACACACACACACACACACACACACAGGCCAGGGAGGAGAGCTTGTACAGTACAGTACAGTACAGTACAGTACAGTACAGTACAGTACAGTACAGTACAGTACAGTACAGTACAGTACAGTACAGTACAGTACAGTACAGTACAGAGTAGCAAATATTTTTGTACAACCTTTTCCCTTTACCCTTTTCTCCCCAATTCAGTCGCTATGCCAATTGATTCCTCCCTACATTAATTTCTGTGTCGTCACTGTCTGCTATTATATGATCCTACTGGCTCATCTGCCAGTGAGGAGCCCCCACCAGGAGGACGAAGAGTCTTGCTGTTCACAGTAACTTATAGGAAAGTTAATGAATGAATTGAAACGAAACTTTTGGCTCCAGAGGCTTGTTTCTCTGCTCCACCTGATATACTATGTATTTCTCTACTCCTTTCTCATCATAACCTGCCCATAACTGAGGATTTCACCTACCTAGGCAGCACTGTCAGACATGATGGAGGAGCAGGCAGCGACATCATGAGCCAACTCAGCAAGGCCAAAAACACTGTACAGTAGCTAAATAACGTCTGGAAGTTGGCCCAGTACCAACATCAAGCTGAGACTGTATCAGAGCTGTGTCCTGACTGTCAAAGCTGTTTGGAGAATGACACAAATGGTTAGCCTTCCACAAAAAAATTAATAGAACTGCACTAAATGGCCTACTAGTGCGCAAGCAGAGCGTGCAAGTACTGTCGACCGCTATAAACTGTCAAATCTCAGCTTCTCTGTGAAAGAACGTTTGAAATATTGAATTATTAGGTTTAGCTATTTGCTACGTACCTAGTTTTTGGAGGTAAAAAAGTAGTATTGTTAAGTATGGTAAGAGACGGCTTTCGATGGTGACGTATATGTCGATCAGTGTCGGGTGGATTAAAGGAAATGCCTCTATGTATGTATATGTAATTTGTAAGTTGATTAGCGGTATACTGTGGTTACTTTGCGTATTTGTATGTATCGTAGCAGCATATGACGTCAGATATAACTGGTATAACTAGCTCGCAATGATGACGTAATAAAGATTTGGATTAAAGGACCCAATGTCAGGGATATGTTTTAGTGTCGGGAGGATTAAAGGTAATGCCCCTATGTATACATGTATGTAATCTGACACCACTGCCATATCAAGTACAAGTAGTCATTACGTCATACGCTGGCATGGCGCATACGCATCAAACGGCGACATGGACGAAAACTATTACTTGCGCGCTCTGCTTGAGCAAATAATAATCTATTTTGCCCATCTCATATCTACTTGGCTGGTACTAACAAGACAACATGGCCACCATCTTGAGAAGGCGATGGATGGATCCATGTTTGTCTGTTTTGTATTTTTGATGTAGGTGATGTCTATTTTTAAGTCTGTCTTAAAAAGAGAGAGAGAAAGATGGAATAGGAGTATGTCTTCCGAAGAGCTACCAGTCACTGGATACCAGATGATAAAAGTGGCTGACTGAAGAACACCTGGCCTATAGGACAGCGGAAGTAGAACTGAAGACCCTGTATCACTCCTGAGGTATTATAAAGACACTGGCCCAGAACACACACAGCACACAATTCCTTTACTGCTGGTCCTATTATGATGACTATAGGATTCATCTCTGCTACCATGTTGTAGTGGAGATGGACCTAAACAGCTTGTGATCTGGTCTGTCCATATCAAGGAATTTGGAAATAAAACGAGACCTGTTCAAATCACCCATAACAATAGCCATACAGTATGCTGCCAATGGAGGGCTGTGCCATGTATCAGGTCGGTTTGATCAGTGCTTCTCCAAAAATAGCCATAAATCCACAAATCTCTGTCTGTCTGTCTGTCTGTCTGTCTGTCTGTCTGTCTGTCTGTCTGTCTGTCTGTCTGTCTGTCTGTCTGTCTGTCTGTCTGTCTGTAAAGATTTCAACGGAGCCTGCATCTCCTAAACCATTTAGACCTGAGGCCGAAGAACGCATTCTAAAACCTAACCTAACGTTTTTGAAAACCTTTTGAAGACCCACTTAATGAGAGAGGAACAGCTAGGGTCAACACAGCAACTTCCAGTTTACTAGTACCAGATGTCAGTGAATTGTCTCATTGTTGCCTGCCTTTCACAAGGTTGCCTGCAGAGGTCAGCAGCAGTTGTAACAATTTCAGCTTTGATGGCTGCTGTGATTGTATAGGGCATAGGCTATGTTAAAAAGTAAAAATAATAATTCTCACATTATGAAGAAAGTCAGAGGCAGTCAGGGTTTCAGAATCTAGTGGAAAACAGTATTGTAGAAATGCTGTTGTTTTCTGAGATGTTTCTTGGGAAAAATAAACCCTATAGTGTTATTACAACTATATGCTTTGAAAATATACAGTGGAGTCCAGTTTTCGCCATCTCCTTTCATCATCTACTGTTTATCCATGTCTAGAAAACGTGCTGCTAAATGAACTCTGTATTTCCTTCTCCCTGCCACATTCTTGTTACTTATCTTAAATGTCTCTCTTGGTGCCACGTGTACCAATGCAGCCATATTTGGTTCAATCACACACACACACACACACACACACACACACACACACACACACACACACACACACACACATGCAGAGGTTTCATCTCGCTTTTCTGAATAAACCTTCTGTCAGAATTAAGATCATGCTACCTCGTAACTTTCATAAAGTTTTTATTTTTTGCATGACATACACAAGTTCTTCAATATGTCAGCCTGAAACAGCAGCTGTCTGATTCTTTTTGACATTTAATCTCCACAACTGGATCTAATTAAGTGTAGACTATTTGTTCAGCTGACAAGCCTCTGTAGTGTGTATCTGAGTTTGTTTGGGAACATTTACTGAGTAGCCTACAGATGTAAACCATGCAGAATTGAAAAAAGTACAAATATATATCTATACATTCCACAAATATCTGTCTGTCTGTCTGTGTGTCTGTGTGTCTGTCTGTCTGTGGTGTAAAAAAAAAAGGTTATCCCCAGACTGTATGTAGCCTATTCTGAATACGGTATAGCAATGAGATGCGTGAGTATAGATGGAAATCGTGCGTTCTTATAATGAACATGAGGAACAATTATATGAAGATGAATTGGTGATTTTCTAAAGGGAAAAGGGTTCAATGAATTAATTAATATTAGAATTGATGCTTAATTTCATGACAAAACAATAGTTTTGCTAGTTTTTTAATCATTAAATGTTTGATTGTAATATCGATCTGAAAAACGTGTAAAAGCTTTGTTTTCATATTAGTGACTGAAGCATATCACACAGAATTTCTATAATCTTATAAAAAACCCAATTTGTATTCGTAGCCATCTGACGGTTATTTAGGGCTATACTTTTCCAGCCCCACAGGGTTTCATGTCTTTCTGTTATCTTTACATATTGTCAGAGACACCATTAATAGTTATGTTAAAGGACAATTTTTTCAAGGTTCATGTTTTAGGTTGTTATTAGAGAAAGTAAAAGATGAGTGTTCATTTGCTGATTTCTTTCGTTTTAGGGATTTTAGCTATTTTTGACCGGGGGGCAGGGACATTCGAACATGGGGCTAAATATGTATTTTTTCTTTATTATTATTTACTATAGTCCTAATAGACGATTAGACGCCAGGAAATTACATCTGGCCTACTGAATGTGAAGGTAGCCTTTGTCACATTCAGTAGATCCTGTGATCTTTTGTGGCCAGATGTGATTTCCTGGGGTCTAGTAGGACTATAGTAAATAAATAAAAGAATAATGAATACATATTTATCCTTATGTTTAAATGCCCCCGCCCCTGTCAAAAATAGCTAAAATCACTAAAACGAAAGAAAGCAGCAAATGAAAAAGAAATTAACACTCATCTTTCACTTTCTCTAATAACCTAAAACATGAAACTTGGTTGAAATAAACTAAAGTTGTCCTTTAAAGGGCCACTTCACCCCTTATGCAACCAGATATTTTAATTATGTTTGGGAGACAAGAACCACTTTCCTGGGGGTTTTTACATAGGTAATATGCGTTTTTAGATATTTTAGTGTCCATGGGCTCCTTAATGTCACTGGGCTCACTTCCTTTCTGAACTACAATTCCCATAATGCTTTGGTACACTGCTCCTCCTTGTGGATAGGAGGATGGCTGTCTTACTGAGACAACATGTAGTCCAAGAAAGCTTTCTTGATGTAGTCCAGGAAGTAAGTCAGCTCAGTGTCCATGACATCATGGAGCCCACGGACACTTTGAAATACTGAAATATCTAAAAACACATATTACCCACATAAGAACCCCAGGAAAGTGTTTCTTGTCTCCCAAACATCATTAAAATAAGATCTGGTTGCAAAAGGGGTGAAGTGGCCCTTTAAGTTAAACTCTGTCTTTAGATGGTCTTGAACCCACAATGTATGGCACTAACGGCGGTCTTGGCAGACATCCCTTCCTTCTCTTACACAAATCAGCAAACACACATATTATGCAGTGAAACAAAATCCTTCACGTTTCTTATTTATTTATATTTCATTTATCACAATCACCCAGCACAGAGTCTGTGCGGCCTTTCTCTGAATGAGAAAACAGAACACTTTAATCAAGATTTGATTAATAATTCTAATTTTGCTACTTCCAAACCAATTATTATTATCATATCCTAACCAGCCATTGAGGAAATCATTGTTCACTGCAGGGATGGCAGCTTGCACAAAATGCCTCTAATGTCTCAGCAGTCTCTTGCCATTTTACTCCCACACTCAATTTGCCCTCTGTTTTCAAGCCATGTGCTCATGAATAATCTATTTTACATCCTCTTTCTTCCCTTAATTCTGCCACTGATTATGTGTGTACACACCTGCCTTGGTTCTCTACTGAAGCAGGTGAGGCTATTTCTCCACTTTGAAGTAAATGTGTATACACCTTTGCCACCATGTGGTGGGCAGGAGTTCAGTATTGTTTGTTTCTTGTCAGACAACTGTAATAGTTGGTGGTGTAATTCACAAAGCAGTTTGACCATAAGGAAACTGCTTATCTCTGCTGTGGGACCGCCACCTGAACCTTAGGCTCAGCATTTACTCAGGAGGTGTAGGGTAAGTTCTGGGAAAGCTTATGAAAAACATTGCGACACAGCACGTACGTACCAATGTCTTTCACAAGCACTGCAAACATTACAGTTAAACCGCGTTATGGCGACTTGCAGACACAAAGTTTGATGCTTTACATGAGGAAGCTATGGAAATAAACAATTTTCTGTACTCTTTCCTATGGTTCAATTTTCAATGAGCGCTATACATATTTCTAAACAATGACAATATCAAAACAATTCTTCATGTCTGTCAATGCTGTATATGAAATAGAAATGCTGTTATGTAAGAGCAGAAATATTTTTCTTACACATTAATAATGATACACAAGCCTATACTGTATGTCAGAAATATCTTCATCCTTTGTTGTTTGTCTCTTTCTTCCCATCTGTTTTGGAGACAGATTGGAGGAGGGAGCTGGGAATGAGAGGGACGGGAGGGAAGATAACTGCAATTCCATTCCCATACCCCTTACAAGTAAATTGTCTCTTTATTAAATTTGGACCCAATCTATCAATAGAAAGATTGGTATCGAAATTACTTTGTTGGCCACAAATCGTTCTTCTCTTGAAACAGGGCCGTCATTCATCTGGTTCACATGCATTTCCTCCAGAGGTGAAAAGATGTGGGACACAGTCAGACTTTTATTTGTGCCCTGGATGATATATGTGACCCCCCTGATCTCCTGATTACCAGATTACCACAAGTAATATAGTAATCTATTAAAAATGTAGCCCTGCTCCATCAGGTTCTCTCTATTTTTTATCAAATCGTGCTGCCAGGGGAGCTGCAGTCATGGGAGCTATAGAGCCTGCCAACTCCAAAGATACTCCCAACAAAACTACAAAGTGTTCGCAGCTTTGTAAAGCTGTGTAATTTGTCCTTGGAGGGCAACGCATTAAGGAGAAGTTAATTACCACTGATACAAAGGGTTTAAGAAAATAGGATCCCAATACTCACACTACATGCGTCAGTTGTTCACATTAAAAGGTGGGAACAGTCAGGTGAAAGGTGACAGTGCTAGAATTGTGGATGAAGGATGTGGCAGTGAAATTATAATGGGGTGGCAGTCTGGCAGAGCATTTTGCTATGGTTTCTTTGAGTCCTGTTCTGGGAACAGGATTTTATCAGGCCACTGGGCCTGGGCTTAATATCCATTTGTGCTGGCAGCATATTGAAGAGAGAAGATTGAAGGTGGAAATAATCAGGCTTTTTTTGAAAGGTCATAGAAAGTTAAGCACGCCCAAAGTAAGCCATGACATCCTGGCTGATAAGAAATAACTGTCTATGTAAGAAAGAATGAGCAGAGAGGTTCACCTTGTTCCATTTGCGCTATCGCAACTGCTGAACTGTCAGTCAAAAATAATAGCACATATGGAGTCGACTTCACCGATCAGAAACTCCGCTCCCAGGGTACAGTGGTTATTGAATTGGCACAATACTGCATTGAATTACTCTCACAGTGTGCTCACGGTGCAGCTTAGCATTATTGGTATGGACATACATTATAAGATGCCAGAAGCACTTTATGTTCTCATGTAAGTCTAATGGTTCTTGAATAGAAGGAAATGCACTAAATGTAAATGTAACTGCTTAACAGTAAACCAATGTTGTTAACACTATGCATTTGCTTGTAAAATAAATGTGTAACTTAAAGGCAATAGTGTTTTCATTATATTCCATTATATTTGTGTTGTGTGTATTTATTATAATTTATTTTTTACAGCATGTGAGTCATAGCAGATTGAAATGTTGGGGCACTGGAATAAATATAAATATATAGCATAAATAAAAGAATACATTCATGTGGGAATCAGAAGTATAGCTGACTCCAGCTGCATTGTGGGCTATAGGAAGGTCATGATTTCCCTTCCCTGTGGGCACCAGCATTGCAAAAAGAATGATGGCCCCAGAGAGGCCCGATAAGTAAAAACCGTTTTAATGGGTTGTGTATGGGCTGGTGATAATCTGCACAGGGTGGGAGTGGGCAGGGCACAGAGGGCAAGCAGGCCATCTGAAGTTATTATTAATGCTATCATGGATCTGATAGTCTGTGAAGCAAAATGAAGCTGATGATGAATTTGGGGCCTCCTGTCTCCCTATAGTAGCTGACTGGAGGACAAGCTAGGGAAGCAAACTAAGGTCATGGATGAAGGATACCACCCAATAGCAGCCACAAGAGACATGCATTATGTATAATGTGGAGGATATATACCCAAGTATGTATGCAGTACACCCCAGAGAGACCAAAGTGAAGGGCACAGGGTAGAAAAGAAATGCTCTGTCAGTGTGTGTACGGTTTTTGCATATCCTAAACTTCTGCTCCAAAGGGTACAGCATGGATTTTGCAAGTGCCTGAAATTTGATTTACTTTGGAAAACCAAACTTCAATATGGGAAATGAGAGTCTCGAAGTGAAAATGCTTGCAGACCAAAACATCATAGGCTATTAGTATATACACAATTAAATATATTTTAGATTCAGCCGGGACTATCCAATTTCACATTATCTATTCACATATTCACCTGTATCATATCTATACTTGTTCTCGTCCTTCTGAGTAAAGGGGATGCACTCAGGGTTTATTGCAGCTACGTACTGTATATCATTTATAGTCTCAGTCATTTAGTTTTGGTATAATAGACTTACCATGTGTGAGGCTAAGAGGAGGTCAATGTGTATTGTGTGTTTGAAAAAAAACTTTCAGCTAACAGACAAAGTAATCTGAGACATCTGTGCTCTGTCTCGTGCTCAGCAGTTGAATGGACCTCAGTGTAGCTGGGACTTGAGGGGTTTTGTCTGAGAGGCTGGCCACGGGAGTCAGGACTGATGGCTTTTGGACTGGCACCAGCCTTTGTGTGAATGACATTCCAGACCACCATTACAGCTTGGAAAGCAACTCCCAACACCAGCTTTTTAGTTCCCCTACTCTAATGTGTTTTGCAGCTGTCCAAGAGCGAATTTGTTTCCTTACAGGATCAAATTGCACACATTGGGGGGTGGTGGGGGCCCGGGGGGTGGGTATTCAGTCGAGTGTTGTCTGAGGGAAGGATGGAATTTGGACTGAAGCTGAAAACATGTCTCAAAATTAGGTCAGTTGGCGATGCAGTGGTTGCTACTATGATTTAGAGGTTGCTGAGATTTCAAACTAGGTCAAAGATATGTAAACAGCTTCATAAACACAAAGTATAGTATGTATTCTATTTGTGGCTCTGAGTCTGACTGTAGTTTGTGTATTACGGTTTTCTAGGACTATTTGATTCCAATGCAAGAAATGTCACTTTTACTTAATTACTGGGCTTGCTATTTTTTTTTTGCCGACTCAAAATTCATGCTGTGATTTGTCTTTTGATTATTTATTTTTATTTTGTATATGAAAGTAGTTTATCATAATCTGTCAAGTAAACGATGTATCCTTTTTCATTTCCATTATAATGATGACTATTACTGAATACTGATTGATTAATTTCACTCTGTGCCAAGATGTGGACCATTGATTGTAATATAGACGTGGTTGAGCTATCCTTTCCTATATAACCACAGCATGACACTGGCAGATATAATGCTCAGCTCACATTGAGCCTACAGAGACATCAGAACATTGAGAAGCAAATGGGGCAATGAACCAGACTGTCATGAATGGATTATACAGTCTGTGATTCATCTTATAGCTGTACAGTTTTCACAGGCGCTATTTGCCATGCCCATGATCCAGTCCCTCAGCTGGGTACTTTCTATAAAGGAACATGTTCGTTCCACTTTTGGCAAACCAGTCGGTAGCGATAATTACATTAAGGAGTCCCAGCTGATGTGGAATAAAATTATCATATAGCCTATAATGAAGAAAAAGTATACAGCAAGAACAAAATTCCTATTTTTTCTTGTAGTTATTTTTGGTGAGGTATAGGCCTACGCATTAGAATTCTACAGCAACCTTCAATCAAGATGTCATGCCAAATTACCTTATTTTATTCCATAAACACATTTATTTTGGGTTTTCTGTTAGCCAGTCTATTCGAAATTAGCTGTTTGTATGGCAGTATACTCTACAAAGATAGCTTGTCATAGGTTGGTATTATGGTAACAATTCCTATAATGGTTAATGGTTTAATTCAGTATACAGTACAATGCAGTATACAGTAAGCACAATGGAAATGTATAGCTCTTGTACAGTCTCTCTCATGTTAGTTCTTACTACTGATTTTATTTTAATGTCAACCATTGACTTCGAAGTAAAATCGAAGATAGACTATAGAATATCTCTCTCTCTCTCTCTCTCTCTCTCTCTCTCTCTCTCTCTCTCTCCTCTCTCTTACTGTGGGTCTCGTTTTCTCAACTGTGCTCAATTCAGTAAACATTCCACACGGGGTCGCTAGTGTCTGCCAAGTGCAAGCATTGCATGCCTCGATAATTCAACGTATAGACATGAAAGGATGGGTAAAAAAAAGTAAGTCAATTAATGAAAAGGCTAAACTTTAAAGGTATGTTTTGGAAAAGGAAATTAATTTCCTAATACATATAAGAATTAAGATGACTTCACTTTGGGGCGTTGTTAACTTGTTTATTTCCCATCACTGTCTTGCCACACACCTGTGATCATCAGCGTAACTCGGGGACTGGCACCACGGACCACGCTACACGCCCCTTGACCAAATGTGCCAAGTCCTGTCACTTGTACAGTACACTGTACACAGGCTCCTTCTCTCGGCTTACATTGGACGGTTGAGAATGCATACTACGCTTCATACTTATTCCTGCACACGGGTGCCTGCCAAAACACAGACAAGGAAGAATGCATGCCGGACTTTAAACGGAACACGCGACTATACTTTGTGCCAAAGTCAAATGAGAAGTAATTGAATATTGCGCGCCGCTGCCTGCATGAGATGAAAACTCTAGTGGGTGAAGGAGTTGCGTGGACATATTCTCGCATATGGATACCTGTGTGGAACTGTGGACATATATTTTAACGAACATTTTATAGCTCGAACTTGATTTCTTGTACGGGACTTATTTTCACAATGCCGGACAGGAGTATCTTGTATTATTTGAACACTTTTGGACTTACACTCAGTGCCGAGACAACTTGGGGAACCAGCTGCGGTTGGTGATTAATGCGGAGGATGCAGAGACGACTAACTGATCAGCTAAACGGGCATTGAACATCAACATAGATTTTATATATCTGGACGAAATGAAAGACATTCCGCCAAAGGGTCTAAGCAGTTTTTAATTACGAAATAACGAGCGCGTTATTGGCCAAAATGCGTAAAAGAGCGCTGCAAAGCTGCGACCAAGTTGATCTAGCCTATACAACCATTCTTGACATTTTCAGAGTCATCCAAGTATAATTACTATGCCAATTAGTGAGAGGGCCTGACATCCCCCCGCAGTGCACTTGTTATAGACTAATTTGATTTAGCGATTGCTCACGCTGAGTGGTTTGAAGCTGGCGCGACCTTTTTACACAAATTGTTGAAGATGTTGCAGCAAGTCAGTTTGTCCTTTCAAATAAGCAGTTTACAAAACTAAACCTTTTTTGAGTTTTGTTTTGTTTTGTTTTAATAAAAAAGGGGAGAAAGAAAAAGAAGGCGAAAGGAAACATGTTGCACCTTGTACTTCAATCAATCGTGTTACTTTCAGGAGGTAAGCACATTTTTACACCTCATTCATTTTAATGTGTTACAACTAGGTTGTTATGCTATATTCTTATATGCTTTGATATAAAAGTTACTTATAGGCTATAGAGCTATATACTGTTTCATTAGAAAATGTCATTTGTGTTCCTTCAGACTGAGATGCTTCATCACGGGTTCTCTAAATCAATAAGGCAATGCACATGGAAATATATAGGTGTAGGCTAGTTCTTGGTGTTGGGCGGGCACTGTGGGCAGGAACAGTTTTTGGAAAAACAAAATAATGTTGACAACATACATAGCTAGGACGTTTAAACACATGGGTCTTACTTACTTTAAATAAATAGCCCATATTGCCATATATGTTTCATAAATCAGGTGGTGTGTGTGCGTGCGTGTGTGTGTGTGTGTGTGTGTGTGTGTGTGTGTGTGTGTGTGTGTGTTTGCGCGCGCGCGGAAGGACTTCTGACATGCACCAGTCCATATGACAACACAACAGCAGTAGGTCTACATTCCGTTCGTGATACCAACTGCCCCTATACCATTCAATTCTCATTAGAATGTTGACTGTATATTTCAATCACTCTCTCCTCCATGACATTATAGCATCTTTCCTTAAATACCATCAGGGAACTGGCAGTGTTTAGTGATTGACATATATTGCCAAGTTAGTGATGTGATCTGACAGCAGTTTAAGATCCTCTTTGATGGAATAAGGTGGATGACAGACGTGGCTACCCATAATTGCTTCTCCAGCACCATTTTCATACTTTCACAAGCACTTATACCTGTATGCAGTGCATGGCTTTATTTAGTAGGATGCTTGTAGCAGACTCCCATTATTTCAGAAACTGTGACTTGAATCAGATCTTGGATGAGCTAAATTATATCGATCACCATCTATTCATTTTTAATCAGAATCTTTATTGCAGTGGCCCCCATCTGACCTCCAACCTCAGTAACATTGTCTAGCCTTGAATTCAACTTTGAAATATCAGTCAGAAGAGTCAGGTCTTGTCTCAGATCTTCTTATTACCATAATTAGTCTCTGTGAAAGAAGCTTCATAGAACCCCTTTATGTCTCTGGTTCTTGCCAATCAGGTAATATGCACATTATAAATCAGAAATTAACCAAACGTGTGTTATTGTGCTCTGTTCAAAGGTAAAAAAAAAGGCACAATATACATTTCATTGTCTCTTCACAGCTTTAGCTGTAGCGTATACTGTACATAAACATAAAAAAAAACATAGATCGGCCCGCTGGCCTAGCGGTCCAGGCGCATGCCACATAATAGGCTCTGGCATGACAGCACGTTGTGCGTTCGAGTCCCGTACACAACGACCTTTGCTGCATGTCTCTCCCCATCTGTCCCTCCCTATTTCCAGTCCGTCTTCACTTATAACTATCAATAAAGCCAGAAAAGCCAATAACAAAAATAATATTTTTAGATTTCATGTTCGTCTTACATGTTCTCTAAAGTAATTGAAACACTATTGAACTTTTCAGCACATGAATACAAATAGTTAATTGAGTCACTGTTGGCTAAACATCATTGCGTGGTTAATAAGTCAGAGAGGTTTTTTATTAAGTTTGTAAATCAATCTTTTCTCCAGTGACAATTTTGGCTAGACTTTTCAAATCTATTTACAATTTTAAATGTGACAATAATGTAACTTTAATCACTTGGAACACCAGCATGTCTATTCCGGGGGCAACATTTGGCAAAAGTAGCAGACCTACAAGCTCACAACGCTCCACACTTTAAATCCTTATGTGACTAGTGATTAGAATGAATACGAGACTGCTCACCCCTTTTCCAACTCGCCCCAAGTGGCGAAGATCGGTCGCCCCCAACAGGAAGATCGGTCGCCCCAAAGCCCGGCGAAGTCACCCCCAAAAATCCGGATTAGTCGCCCCCAAAAGTCCGGACAAGTCACCCCGTAAAACCGTTGTATTTTCGAGGTAACAGCAGAGAGAGAGAGATTTTTACATGTGCTTTTTAACAGAGAGAGAGAGATTTTTACATGTCTCACTGACAGCTGTTTGATTGTGCTGCGCTCGTTGCATATTCCTGTGTTGCCTTTGTGATGATTGGGGGGATTATCTGGGATCGATTACTTCAGTCTTGACATACACCATGATGTGTGATGATGTTGCTTTGCCGTTGTTATTATGACTCAAACTGTGTCATGGTCCACTGATTCACAAACACAATACTAGCCTACTTTTAAACAGAGAGAGAGAGAGAGAGAGAGAGAGAGAGATTTTTACCTGTAGGCCTACTATATTTTGTGTCTAGCGTGGAGGGGGCCCAATCAGCCTCTTTTGTTTATGTTCTCCAGAATGGAATTTACAGAACAATGGAGGGGGTTGAGCCATTCATTAACCATGCATCATTTGACCAACAACAACTAAATGTTGGTTCTAAATGTTCTCATATGAGAAATAAGGTAAAATAAACATGGGGCGATATATCCGTGCTTTGGGGCGAGATATCCACGCTGTGGGGCGAGATATCCACGCTTTGGGGCCGAGCTATCCACGGCTTGGGGCAAGCCGTCTTCACTTTTTGCGGGGGCGAGTTGGAAAAGGGGCGAGCGGACCTGTTACCATTAGGAATGACCTTGCACTCTTGGAAACAAGCGGACCAAGTTGTGTGTGAAGAATTACAGAGCAATATGAAAAATTACAGAGCAATATCATGGCTTGAGCCGCTTGATATCTAATCAAGCCATGATTACATATATAACAGTCGTGGGTCTGCTTTGACACCGTCTTGACAACCATGGTATTGGCCAAATATTTAAAATGTGACTTCTTATATCATCGGACAGCATTGTATTGCGATGCATTTTCAAATATAATATTGTTTTATCTATTGTTGCCAATTTATTCCTATACTACTGCCACCCTCATTCTATAAGTAAGTAGGTCGGTCGGAGAGGCTTATTGTTAGTATCAGCCGAGAATGTGGGAGTTTATCCATTTAAAGGACTGGACGTGTTTTTTCTGAAAACCGCTGGAAAAACACTGCTAAAATAACCCTGTGCTCTTCTTACCCTTCTGGTTAATTAAGCTCCAAAATGGGCTGAAACAAGGATAGTCCAGAAAGTGGACAACTTAAGTATCTCTGCCATGGACTTGTACTTGTGTCTATTGTTTTCAAGAAAATACAGCATTCCATTCTTCAAACAATGTATTAACCCGTCATAGAGTCTAGTAGTATGATGGGACTTTCCGCCCGCGTGGCAGATTAGGTCTCAGTTCAGTTGAGAGGGTTTCTTTATTATTTTTAATCTGCAATTATGATCCACTGCAATTATGATCCATCTGCAAATATGATCCACTGCAAGGGTGTTGATATTTTGTTGTTGCCCATGGCATTCCCGATAAGAGTTGAAACTGATGCCGTTGTGCAGGAGAGGAAAGTGAGGAGAAATGTAAACACAAATTAATAGTTTTAAAGCTGCCCAGAAGGGATAAATGCAACGGAAGCCAGTGGATTAAAAGACAATTGTGTTGTCTTTGGATGTGAGACTCTACTGCAGGCTATTGTGTACACAGTGAGGGTAACTGCCCTCAGTTTGTAATCTCAGGAGATTGCAATGATATAGCAATTAGCAATCTTCAATAAAATAAAAATTCAACTGGTATCATGGGGATGATCACACTCATGCCAATGTCCTCTTTGGCTTGTGGTTTGGAATTCTTCTGATCTTTAATGTTTATAGCTTCTGAACATCTTGAATGAAATCTAATCAATCAATCAATCAAACCTTTCTAATCCAAATGATTAATACCCATAGGCCACAATTGACACTGGAATGAAAAAGACGTTTTTCACAATTTTAGACCATATCCGTGGTCATCAGCATACCTAACAATGGATGCCAAAAAAAGGAAACATTTTCATTTTTGTGTATTTTTATATCAAAAGTCAATAAAATCAAATTTGAATTACTTCCTTTGAACGAAAACATGCCGCGTGATGACGTGTCGAGGCTCACATGCATATTAATGAATCGTGATAAATTTCACCTGTTTTATTCCCATTGCTGTGTTGTCCTCCAAACACAGGTGGTTTTGATTACAGAAATACTATTCAAAAACGCACATCTTTCCGTTTGAGAGTGAAACAAATAGCCATTTCACCCTGTCTAAACAATTACAACCTGGCGTATTTTGGGCATAGGTTACTTTTCATTTTATTTTATCGTTATATTTATTTATTTTAAGCTCTACAAGCTCACGTGAAATGATATTTTTGCTATTCGTCGTAATTAGGATGAAGTGTACTGTATACGTTCTTAAAAGGTTAAAGGAATGATCTGTAGCTTGTTGCAGTCGTGTTTATTTGTGTTAAAGGGAAGACCTGGAAAGCAATAAAGCATATTAACTTATCCCCGGTTTGGGCTTAATATTTAATCAAGGATATCTCAGGGCTTTTCTCTGAGCATTCTCTGGTGCAATTTACAGATAGATGTGCAACGCAGAACCCTGGTAAAGAAGAGGTGGATATTTCCTTTTTCTTTTTCCAATCCAGCTTTGTCTGGTGTGTGCATACTGCATATTGGAGAAGGGTAAGGGGAAAAAACATAGTAACAGCAGAATCCGAGCTATGTTTTCAGACCCATCTGGTATGTAGTTACTACCTTGCCCAGAAAAGGGCTACAATCAATCAGTCTTCAGCATTAGGTTTGTAGGTAGGAATACATTGAAGTTTTCACCTTTGATTGTTCAATGAATATGTTATGAGGAGGTAGAGGCTGCTTCCCAACCCCTGTACTGTCAGTTCCTGATATGACACAACCTTTCTTTGAGACATTTATTACACCTTAATCCTAATATCCTAATGATTGTTAAATCATGGGCTGTACGTTTGTTTGCACAACTCTTTTGCATGATTAATGTATATTTTACTAACTGTGATGAACTCATAATGCTGAAGGTGTTGAAGCAGTGTCATATACAGAAAGTAATCTAGTACAAAATCTGATCTGGCATGAATAGAAACAAATGACCATACGGGGCCAGACCATACATTATAATGTGATGTCAATGGGACCAATGCAGGTTGATCCTATAGGTCCAATATGAGGATATCCCATGTAAATCCTGGGTTTTCTGAGAGAAATGGATAATGGTGCACGCGTGGAGGGAGTCGAGGGACATGTACAGGAATTTGTGTAGTTTGTTCAATCAATGTGATGGTGATTTCTGATTTCGCCCCAAAATGTTATTCATTATTAATATAATATTATGTAATTTCTTCAGAAGGCACGTCAGCACTGTGTTAATTGACTCTTTTCATAACGCTTGACCTCTCATTTACTTTAATAACATTTCCTGATTAAGGGAAACTGATGGGATTAAATCTACAGTAAAAGCTCAAACTGGGGGACGCTGGGGTCGGGGGATGTTCATTGTAATAATTGATAAATATGCTAATGAGTGTTTGGGCTGTCTCTCATCAGCCTATAGTGGTGTCAGCACTCAGGGCCCGCTGCTCATGAATCTGTCTGAAGGGGGTTAACTGCTGGGGTTGAATGACGGTCCGCTCTTATCATCATGTAGCATCATCTAAGTGTGCTGCAGCAGGACAGGGGAAACTCACAAACTGCTGAGATATACACTCACGTTAAATGAGTCCATGATCAAGTCCAAATTGACGGTGCGCTGACTCACGTATGCTCTAGTGTTCTTACATGATCTCATTTGCACACTGCTGGGACAACTAAGTTAAACACGCAGAACAGTGTTATTAACTACTGTACGTGCTAATTATCTGCCATAAAGGATGGCAGATTTATCCTTTTTTACAAGAAATTGCCCATGCAGTACATGTCTAGTTCACCCCCATCCCTCATAAAACAGTGATACACTTTACTGTAAGCTTGCTAACAACTTCCTTTTTATAGAATTTTTTTTAAGTGGACATTTCCATGCTACACTATAGAGAGAAATGAGAAATATAAAAGCTATTGTATCACAATGTATTTTAAAACTATGGACAATGAGGTGGTTGGTTAGTGTATACCTAATTTAACTCTGAAAGTGTAAAAATGCCCCCGAACAGTCTGTAGTTTACAGTGCATAATTACTACAGTTTATTAATAGAGATGTTATTAGTGTAGGAGCCTTCTCTGAAGAAAAAATAAAATGCCACGCCAGCATTACGCTATATTACATATTAATGTCCTGCATGGAGGCTTTTAAGTTAACCAGTACATTTAACAGAATATAAATGCACTCAGGCACTTTATTGGCCTTTAAGTAGCCACCCTGTATGTCGCCCACAACAATCACAGACATGCAAAAACAAAAAAACGCAGGCATTTAGTCTCTTATGCCAGGCCGGAAGGTGGAAGGGCAGTGCATTGCTTTCACCTCTGTCTGTGTTTCTGTAAGTGTTCCTGTCAACGGCTAACATCGCAAACTACTACACTGATAAGTGTCAAATCTCTTTTGCGCACTGCCAGCTGCCCAAGGAACTCGATCCCTGTATTTGTTTCACATCATCGGTCATCAATAACCGCGTCAGAGAAATGTTTGTGAATTTATAATCAGAGATCTACATACTCTGTCCGCCAGGCTGTGGAATGGAACTAGCCAATCAGTTGCAAGCTGTCGGGACTGGCGTATAGGATGATCTGCACCAGGGGTAGGCAACCTTTGGCACCGGTGCAAAAGATGGCGGTGCCATACCTTTCGTTGCTTTGAAAGCCAGCATCAGAGTTTTGTACTCTTTGGCGACTGGGAGCCAATGGAGGGAGCGGAGAAGAGGATTGAGTTGAGTGACATGTGAGAATTTTGGCTGGTTAAAAACTAGGAGAGTTGCAGCATTTTGAGTGTGCATGCCGGTAGGCCAGTAAGGAGGGAGTTACAATAACACATCAGACTTGCCTCATAGTTGATACTCAATAAGAGAGAGAGAGATTACAGTTTGACATGGTTTGTCAGACATGACTCCACTGCACCTTTGTAGTTATTTTTAATTAGTCTGTAATATAACCAGGCCTAGTCACAGTGAGTTGAGCAAATCTATATTTTAAGCAGGTCCTGGCCCAAAACACTCACACAAAGAAGTCAGATACAATGCAGCTTGTATTTTCTTGAAACTTTGATGTGTGCATTGTTACGGTGTAACTTTATTTGGTTGCCATTTCCATCCAGGTCTCTATTTCCTTCCTGCCTCTAAAATACGAGCAAAAATAATTTCCATTTGTTCTGCATCTTTTATTTGAGTAATTACACACAGGTGGCTGGACAAAAGGCTGACGATGCGTCTTGAGTGAGCGGAGCCTTCGACACAGTGTGGAGCTGTCAGCGTTTATCAGCAGCGTCAGAGCTTAATGCATTAGAGGCAATGATCTGACAGGTACATATTGTCAAGGCCCATTGACTTCTTTGTGGTTTGGTTGATTGATTGTGGAAATTATGTTAAAATGGGAGTGCTGCACCTCTGTGTGATTCAGAGTGGTATGCTAGTATTAGAAGACAGAATTGAAGGTCTTCAAAGTACCACTGCATTTTTGCCTTGACATGTGCTTTCTTTGCATTAGGTGGTTTGTTTACGTTATTGCCAGGACTGAGTAGAAAATCTTTGTTCTGATCCCCATATACTATATATAGCTGTGCACACACAGTATGTGTTGTCAAACTAGCATAAAGCTCTACTGAGAATAAATATGAAAAAGGTGGCCGTGACCATTGTTGTGTCCATCCACAAAACCAGTCTCCCCTAAATTGCCAGTGGAGTATGTCTGGACTACATCAGTATAACATCATTTTATAGTTTGTGGCCGATGGTGACAGAATTGTTGATGTTAACAAATACTGTTTGCGAGAAGAGTAACAATCTTAAAAAGTATCATCATGTTCCCCAGGCTTTTCCTTCACTCCACTGTAATATTGACTTCACTGTAGTTTATGCTGTTTGTAGTTTATTTTGACAATTTTGAAAACTGTAAAAAATAGACGGTCATTTCAAACGGGTCATGAACCGTGACAGTGTAGAGAAATTTAAAATAAAAATGTGAGCAACTGTTTAAATCTATAACTAGCTAAAACCTAGATTAGAAATACTACATGATTTGCGATCGATAACTGTATTCAAACTTTCCTGAACATTTGCAATATAATATTTCCTTACTGCTTACTGAAAGACTCCACAGAACAGACTTCAACACCATTTCCTTGACTGCTTATAGTGCCTAATCAGATGTTTACAACCAAATACTCTGTGGCCACTGACTAGGTGGTACTTGTTGTAATTGGAAAGTCGGTGTGTGCGTCCCCAATCAGCTCTGGCAGCATCATGGGCACTAATCAGTGTGAAAGTAATGACCGTACAGAGAGGACAATCACAGTACAACATAGCCTCGCAGGATTGGCTTGAACTTAATGAAGTCGTGAGACACTTGCACACTTGCGAAAACAGAATTAAAAAAATACACTAGAAAGGGGTGCTCCACTCATAACAAAACGGGCTGTATAAGTTGTGGGTTTTAACACTTTATTAACACTATTATAAAGACATCTGGGGACGTATTGGGCAAAATTAATGAAAGATAATTTGTGATTACAAATTAGAATAGATCAAACAATGCGTTCATAACTTTTGCCTTTCTTTTGCTGTAAAATAGTATTTCCGCAATTTTGGAAGCCAATTACAGCTATGGAATGACATGATGAAAAATCTGTATGAATACATGTAAACTTCAGCATGTCACTCCAGCATTCTACGCGTTGTGAACTAAGTTGTACTGTAGATCAGTACTAACAGTTCCACCTCTACAGTAATGACATAAAATGGCCAAAATAGGGATACCAGTGGTTAAAAATCGGGACAGATCACCTGCATAATTGCCGATACTGATGTTGGCTGCGAGAAGAGTACCAATCTTAAAAGTTATCATGTTCCCCAGGCTTTTCCTTCACTCATTCCACTGTGATAATGGCTTATCAAACTGATGTATTGGTCATTGGTGCCAGGATATCTGATTCAGCACCATCCTTATGTCTTGCTCTGAGAGGACGAGTGTAGGCCTACTTGCTGCTGCAGGGACAGAACTCTTGATATTCTCTTATCCGCAAGGCTAACTGTGCTGGTAGCCTAGTGTTAGTGTTGTTAGCCTTGAACCGTGCATAGAATTAGTTCAGTCTGCCACAACAGCATCAGCAACTGATGTATAAACTTAATTTTTCACAAACTGCTCCTAATGAATGTTGGTGTCTTTGCATGATTGCCTCCACTATTGGGGTATGAATGGGTGAATGTGACACATATAGTAAAGCACCAGTAAATGCACTATGGAAATAGAGATCACTGAAAAGCAAATTGGCTCCTGTGATCCGGATCACCGGATGCGAGCATGGAATCCTCTTTGCGTTTGAGTAAAGTGACTCCTACTACTAGTAGGAGGGGGGCGTTGTCTAGAGTTTTAGACCACAACGGAGGGGCGCCGTCTCAATCGAACTTGAGCCACGAGAGACACCACCGAGCTTGCTGTGTCGAACGTTGCGAAGTTTGCTTAGCTGACTTGGCCCTGTTCGAGTTGTAATCCGATATGGACAGAATAGTAATTCATTGAGAGAGCGTTTGCCCCGACTGCCACTCAAAAAGGCCACTAGCCAATCACAGCACATCTTTGCACAAGTGCACTGATTATTATAATTAATAATCAGTCAGATTATTATAACTCCCTCTGTGTTCACATAACTTTAGCGTTTTTCAGTGTGGATGCTAACTTAATTATTGTTATAGTTATATAGTTGGCATACCATTCACACCAAGCATTGTCATTGTGTACATTGTCAGACATGAATAGCCTATATCACCTTATAGGGGAGTTGTGTTGTGTTCCAGGTCCAGAGCCCATAGCAGAGGGACCTTCCAGATAGATCTTATCAATATTATCAATATTCGTGACTGCATTCAGCAGACCAACCGTCGAGTTTCACTTGATGTGAAAACGGTTTCTACGTGGTGATTGGTTGGCACCTGCCTGAGCACTCTTGTAATTTGCATAACTCTCAGCAGAACTGAAGAATTTTCACGGCTCTCTACGCTTCCCCCGCCTGCCCCGCTCCCAAACCCGAAATCCTTTCCAGGCTTTGCGCCTGCTCTGTAGAAAATGAATATGGTGCGTGTGTGTGGAAAAAACGTGCCACTCAGGGGCTATGTACATTTTGTACCGTTACTTTGAGCTGCATGTTTTGTATGAATGGTGCAATACAAATAAATAATAATTATTATTATGACATCAGGGCACTTTACTTAAATTGGACATAGCCTCCACAGCACCCTGGATTAGCATAATATATATATTTTTTACCACAGTTTCATTCATGTTGCGAATAAAACTGCACTGTTTGAAGCGCTGATGGCTTCCCTATCACAGATTTGAGTTGGCAGTTGCTCTGTCACAGTATGGAATATTAAGGTTATGTAGGATGTGCTTTGCACACTGGCAGATGCGTTTTGTCTTTACAGAGATGGTGGTAATTACCCTCTGTGTCCTCTAGTAATGGTTTGTGATGATAGCCCTAAATAGAATGCTAACAACAACATTACTATTAACATTTGATAGACTGTCATCTTTTCAGTCCAAAGTATTACTGGAACAATGAGAATATTCCATTTGGGTGACATCGCGCTAACCTCTCGTATTCCATACATTTTATTTTATTTTTAGAAAAATGCAAGCCAGTGTGCTGGAAAAGTCTTTGAATCGGAAACAATAGAAAGCATTTCCAACCTCCTCCACTCCTGGCAGAAATACTCATATTTTGTGTAGTATTGCTAACTGTTTCTCTCTGTGTTTCTTGTCTCTCTGCCGGTCTCTCTGTACCTAATCTATAAAAAATTGCCACTCTCTAATTTGTGTGTTTGAACGACTTACATCTGCCTCGTCCCCAACATTTTCCATACACAAGGCTGTGACATCACTAAATATTATGCTACTTCTTGACTGCAACACTTGACAAATCCAGCGACACTTCTATAATCAATGTATATATATTTAATAGAATTGCTATTGGTCAATAATGTACCAAGTAGTCAATTCAGTACAACTAGCAACTTCCTCCACTACCTCTGTCATTTGTCAGCAGTTTGAACGGATCCACTCTGCTAGTACCTGTTCAATCACCCTTTCAGGACATGAAAAGCAACTGATATTGTTGTCTATAAGAGTATGTAAATATGAAGGTGTCTCTTATTTATCTGATGCCCTAGCTTTAATCGTGTGTGTATTTGTGCAGGGCAGCTAATTTGGCCTCTGAGAGACTAAGCACCTACGCCTTTTTGTTTTTTCTGCTGACTGCAAGTAAAGCCTGCTTTATACTTGGTTGTGTGCCAGTGCCAAAAATACATTTATCTATCTCAGATTCTTTTCAGACAGTCATTAAAGGCAGAATCTCATCTCAGGTTTCATTGAAGCAAAATAGTAAATAATAATAATAATGTGTTAAAAATAAATTGTGTAATTTGCCTGGAAATAATGTCTGGGCCGACTGGAGGAACAGCCAGGCGGTGTTCTGATGCAGTGGTACCCCCCTTGTGAATAGAGATAGATGGGAGGTGAAGAGGCACTCTCCACTCTGGTATTGTACAGTAAACATGAAAACACCTTAGAGACAAACACACACACACACACACACACACACACACACACACACACACACACACACACACACACACACACACACACACACACACACACACACACACACACACACACACACACACACACACAGTCACACAAACCCACGGTATTGGAGAATTCTATCAATTATTTGATAACAGATCTACAGTTGTACACAATTTCACAGAGGAAAATTGGACTGCAAACTTGTGATTTATTTTTCAAGCTTTTGCAAGTTGTCGAAAGATCGCGTTGCTGGGAAGTGTTGACGGGAGAATGAGGGAGCCATGACTGAGGTTCAGTTAAGGTGGAAACATTTGTGCTAAAGGCAGTGATATGAATGGATCAGTGCAGCCCACTCTTTGGCCCCTCATATTAGTAGAATGTAGTTCTTCTACATTACCAGCCTTGTGCCAGGCCTGACAGTCTCTTCTCTACTGCTGGCACAAAGGGCTCAATCTTGCCTGGCCCTGAACCAAAGCAGCTCAGATGAAAAGAATGAGATTGTCATTTGAGAGTGCAAGAGAGAGAAGGGGGCAGAATTACTCTATGCGAAGGGAATTGACATTTTAGAATTCTTTATGAGCTTTTGAAGAAATATGTTCTCGACCACGGCCGCACAAGCAGCACCAGCCCCGGCATCAAATGATAAGAATAGGTTGGTAGCAATGTTGCCAGATCTTTAGGCCAGACCCCAGTCTAAACCACCTATGGAATACCAGACTAAAAAGTATGTTGCCATACAACCGATTCACCATTATGTTTGCAACCTGTGGCCACAACTAAAGTAGAACAACTTGGAATCCTCCGAAACAATTTCAATTTCCATTTCTGCCAACCCAGCAACAATAAGGCAGTGCTTGAATAAAAACACACACATCCATGCCCATGAAATATTACGCAACCAGTTAACACAATGTCCATGACATGGTGACCTCCCTCTGATAAACTACAGTGGGACTATGCTATATGCTCTCTTCAGCACCACGGACAGCGAAGGATGGTCTGGATTGGGTGAAACACAGCAAAGCAAAGGCCGGTCTATTCAATGAAGTCGACCAACTAGCTTTTCAAAATAATGTTATGTGCAAATAATATTAATAAAAAAAAAAAAATACTACATGCAGTTTAATGTTACTTTACCATTATTCAGTAGAGCAGAGTTGCTCAATGTTTCTCATTGAATCTCCTAAGCAACCTCTGCTTCCATTCATTAATGTCCATGTGAAGTCATTCTGTTCTTTTTCGTGTATGCATAAAGTTCTTCCATGTTGCCGTAGAGGTCCAGAATGTTCCGTAGGTCCATGTGTCAATGCAAATAAATGCAGAGGATGGAAGCATCATTTTACTTATTTGAGTACCTGCTATTGACTATGTTGTCAGCCACTATCATGTTAATGCGGAAAAGTCAATATACCTGCATTTGTTTGTATATTAGAGTCCTTCTCAAATATACAAAATGCAATTTGAAATCTACATGGCCATACTGAACACACACACACACACGCACACACGCCCACACGCACACACACACACACACACACAAACACACACACACACACACACACACACACACACACACACACACACACACACACACACACACACACACACACACACACACACACACACACACACACACACACACACACACACACACACACACACACTTTATACTTTACTGCAACACCAGAAAAGCGAATCAAATTCAGTACGATATAGAGTGACAAATACTGCACATCTGGGGGTACAATGCACCTGAATGCACCCCCATAGATATGTGCCCGATGGTAGCTTTAGGCCAGAATGTCTAAAACCACAACACCTGATAACAGATAAAATGCATTAGGATAGACTACATCCCATAATCTGGAGTGATGATTGTTCTGCGGTGTAACTTTAGCAGTCACTCAGACATTTACAATTTACTGCTGTTGCGGTCCAGTTACTGTAAAAGACACAAGTTAGCTGACAAAAGAGACAAAATCTAAGGTTATTTTGGATGCTCACCTCAATTTCCTAATCTCACATAGACATGGTGGCCAAACTTAGCCAAAGTAAGAACTTTCTACACTGCCTTGTCGAAGTTTGTTTTTCCACACATGTTGCACCTCCAAGATTGTCAAGACAAGACAACAATGTAAAATGTTTTCGTTCTCAGAGTACTTTGGTTGTTTCGGCCAGCCTTCCTGAAGCTGAATTGATTGCAAGCTTAACTTATCTCAAGCAGCTTGGACTAGTGTGTTGCTCTTTTTACCTAGCTGCCCAAGAACTCTATTGATAAAGCTGCAGCTGGGATCTTAACAAAAACGTAGAAAGAAAGGGGCACTTTGCCAAGCACCATTTCGACAAGGCCTACCCAGGCGGTGTAATGTCACTTTACCACTGCATACTAGTATCTATAGCATTGGCTCTAGCCTCTGTTTTGCTTTTCTATAATAGCCATTAGTCTATTAGCCAAAGTACCTGGTAAGAGGCAAAATGTATGGCAGCGATGATATGTGGCATTGCATCAACTGAAGGAAAGACATGCTTTCCTTCCTTGTTATTGCAATAAATAGGCGTACATCTGTTAATGTGTTTTTAGATTAGGTGTCGTAATACTTGAGTGTAAAGCGGTCCGCCTAATGGAGCTCCAAGATTTGCAGAGTGGCGGAATAAATGCAAATAGTATTGAATGGCATAAATTATATTATTGCATGTAACAACAGTTGCATGATTGGTGTTTTTCACAGCATGATCAAGAACCAGGAGTCATGCCCCTAAAATAACGCTTAAACTGTTTGATGCAGTAACATTATACCCAGCCTCTTCCTCTGTCTGTATCTTTGTGTCTGGTGTGCACGTGTGCACGTGCATCACAAGTATATGGTGTACAGAATGTTGTCACTTTGGCATGTTGTCACGTTGCGTGGGCATTAACTGAAGTTGTGTCTGTCCTGTATGCGTGTGCTTGCGTGTGCTGCTGCAGTAGTCTCTCTGTGTCTGTCTGTGTTGTGCACATGCAAGCTCATGAAGTGTCGTAGTGTCGTTGTGTCACTTCGTAAGCGGCTGTGCTTCACCCACTTTCTCACTTGCGTGGGTGTGTAGTCGTTACGTTTAGATGGATGTTACTGCAGTGTAGGCCTACTATTATAGTGAGATTCACCCACAGTTCCACAGCCTGTACATTTACTAACAAGAACGGGCTCTCCATCCACTGTCCCAAGTGCTGATAGACACAGGTCCACATTGTAGCAACTAAGTAAACAAGTTTCACTGTTATAAGTTTTTGTGAGGAAAGGAGTTTTGCCTACTGCGCTGAATGAACGTGGTCTGTCACACAGTGTCACAGTCTCTCAGCGTGACCAGACACACACAGCTGCGCGGCCAAGTGTGCACAACACGGATGCTTTGGCTCAGTCGGCTGGCGTAGCGGTCCAGGCACCTAGGCTGCTAATGCAGCAAAAATAAAACATAAAACATTTTGAATGGCAATTTGAACATTCGAAGATTATATTACATTAGACAGACGGACTTATAGACGGGGTGAAAACATGATCTCTGACCCTGGCCTTCAGCCTGGCAGACATAAAATAAAACACCCATCCTTGCTGCTCTGCATTAGCTTAACATTTTCTAGAATTGATTTTGGTACTTGTACGTGTACAAAGCTTTAAATGGCCTAGCATCTTTTCATATCAACGATAGCCTCTCATCATCTTATGTACTGTACCAACTCAAGCTCAAGCTCTTCCACCTCATCCACAGTGAACTTACTTAATGAGCCTGTGGTTAAATGAGAAAAGTGGTGAGAGTGCTTTCTGCATTTATGCACCAAAACACTCGAACACTGGATAACAGCATGGTCCACACGTTCATCTCACTGGATAACAGCATGGTCCACGCGTTCATCTCACTGGATAACAGCATGGTCCACACGTTCATCTCACTGGATAACAGCATGGTCCACGCGTTCATCGTTGGCATCTAGGGAGTGTGTGTGCAAAGTTTGGCAAAGAAAAACGAATTCCTTTACATACTTCTTTGACCTAGCAACTGGGAGCCACGGCCACGGGAGAGGGCCTAAGAGCCACATGCGGCTCTAGAGCAGCAGGTTTCCTACCCCTGGTCTCTGCTTTTGCATGTGATGTGACAGACTACTAGACATTGCACTTTTCATTTCATTTTATTCCCCATAAAATATGCCATTGCCTGGCCCTGTATCTCAAATGGCCAAATAAATATTTGGTTAAGGAATATAATATGCCTTTTGTATGTTAGACATTATTGAGGGAAATTCAGATTTAAAAAGAAAAAAAGAAGGGCCATATCAACTAAGTTCCGTTTAATCGATCGATAAGATAATCAATTTATGAATGAATCGATAATTAGCATCCCTAATAGGCATAAAAGGGACACAGATACAGGGACTGGGTCTTCATTATCGACAGCAATGCTGAACTAGTATTGTGTCACTGATAGCTGTCTGTCTCTCTATGTTCATGGTGTCAAATAGTATAATACTAGAATAGTGTCTGCGTTCCTCTAGTCTCGTCTGTTTGACCATTCATCTTCTCGGCAGCTAGACAGCGAAGATTTGAAAAGCGAAATGAGCCCTGCATCGCTACTTACGCAAATATTTCTTTTTAACTAAGAGATACTGTCAAAGTTGCGACAGCACATAGGTTTAAGGCTAAACCAATGGGTGTTAAAGCCCTCATATATCTAGAGCCAAATCAAAAGTTTTTGTATAAGGGTAAAGGGTACTGTGAGGTGAAATGACACTAAGAAGAAAAATAAAATGCACCACAGTTTTTTATCTGTTGCAAATACTATTCATTAATTTTAGGTTTCCATATGGCAATCACATACGTTGGACAAAAGTAGAGAAGCACATTACAAAATTCCCTTTGCAGCTATCGGTTCAAGTGATTTGCTACTGCTGTGTTCCCTGACTTATAATGAATCCCCCCCCACACCCAAATGACAGATAATTTACAATTATTACCATAATAATAATGGTATCTGCCTCATTCTGGAGTGCATTACTTTGAGTAGTAGAAAAGATGATTGTTTCCATCACCACGAAGGTAATAATATTATGGCAAGTGTGGAAGTCAAGCCCTAGGCTTTTCACAGAATATGATCCTAGGTAAGCTGTTGTTAGATTCAGAAAGTGAGCATCCTATCTGAGTGTGAATTCTTCTGAGGCAGAATTCTGTTTTGCCATCATCAAGATTGAACCCTGCCCCACTAAAACCTTACAGTACTTCATTGACCCGGGACCCCCAGGGGTGCGCGTGCGTGCGTGCGCGCAATAAGCTAGGAATGGCCCGGTGTCTGCAGGTGTCTGCAGGTCGTACTGTCTACAGGGTTCATACACATTTGGAATTTCAAAATTCCATACTTTTTCCAGACTCTAATATCGGGCCCATGGGTCACTCACCGGGCAAGCTGTGGCTGAAAAAACGAGGTGTCAGAGTGAAAAAGTTTAGGGTTCAGTGTCAAGAGGGACTTACAGGAGGGAGGAGCTGCGCCCCCCTGGCCTTCAGGTGGCACTCAGGCAGGGGACTCGGGGGGAGGCCCCTGTCCCCTGCCTGATCGATGATCCCAGCTCATACTGTCACCTTAGGTGCCTGGGGTGTGCGTACGGCCAAGGGGACGATGCTCCCCTCGCTATTGCTGGCAATCATTCTCCAGAAAGGTTAATATTTGAATCGTAATGCACCATGAATCAGAAATGAGCTCCGAACCTCGTCGACGCTAAAACAGAAGCTAATGGATGCGTGCGCAGTCAAACAGGGCGGGCAGGGCACTGGCAACCAGGCCTAGCAACTAGAGCGATTCCAAAAATGGAAAACAGCGAGGCTTTCTTATATCGATATCAAACGCCTTACTTACTTACTTACGCCTGACACCCCTACTGGGGTATAGGCCATCGACATGGGACCTCCAGAGTTCTCGGTCACTGGCATTCTTCTCTATCTGCGACCAGGTGCAACCCAGCCTCTTGGTGTCTGCCTGGAGATCCCGCAGCCAGCCTCTGTTTTTCTTTCCCTGAGGGTTCAAAGTCAGAGCCTGTCTGATCGTATTTGACACTGGCTTGCGCAGTGTGTGCTCGATCCATCTCCATCTTCTTCGTCCAATTTCATCTGCTGCAGGGAGTTGTTTCGTTTTCATCCAGAGATCGTTGTTGCTTATCTTGTTTGGCCAGTGAATTTTCAGGATTCTCCTCAGACATTTGTTAATGAAGGTTTGCACTTTGTTTATTGTGGTCCTTGTAATTCTCCATGTCTCTGCCCCATAGAACAGGACGGATTTTACGTTGGAGTTGAATATTCAGATTTGAGTTTTTTGCTGTATCTCCCAGATGTTCTTGAGAAGTATAAAAGCTGTTCTTGCCTTGCCTATTCTTGCATTTACGTCTCCATCCGTATCACCCTGGTAGCTGATAATACTCAGGTGAATGACTCCATCCGTATCACCCTGGTAGCTGATAATACTCAGGTGAATGACTCCATCCGTATCACCCTGGTAGCTGATAATACTCAGGTGAATGACTCCATCCGTATCACCCTGGTAGCTGATAATACTCAGGTGAATGACTCCATCCGTATCACCCTGGTAGCTGATAATACTCATTTACGTCTGCATCCGTATCACCCTGGTAGCTGATAATACTCATTTACGTCTGCATCCGTATCACCCTGGTAGCTGATAATACTCATTTACGTCTGCATCCGTATCACCCTGGTAGCTGATAATACTCAGGTGAATGACTCCAACTCTCCTATCATGATGTCGCCTAGTGTGATTGGTTCTGCACTGGTCGTATTTATTAAACGCTGTTATTTGATAGGACGAGTATACTAATTCTTAGCATCAAATGTGTTAAGGCGACAGCACAAGCTGGAATCACCGACCAGGTAGGGACCAGGGGCTTCCCCCCAAGTCTCCTGCCTGGGACTGCAGTAATAGTTTGGAAACAAATATTTTTCCATACATTATCTTTCATTTTCCATACTTTTCCAGACCTGGAAATGTATGAAATGAAATTCCATACTTTCCATTCTTGCGTAGGAACTAGAGGGAATACCTGAGAGCCGGACCGAGAACCGAGCCGGTTCGGGCCCAAAATATTGACTTGTGCCTTGGGCAGGGTCGGATCCATTCCAAATTGCCGCAGGTCTGGGTCGGACCGTCTGAAATACAGTTACCCGAAATTACCCGTGAGGATCCGAGCTTAATCCCTTCAACTTTAAAAATAGGTTTCAATAATAGACATTGTAATTATTACATTCTAAAGTGACAAGTCCATTGTCTGTTGAACAGAGTCAATGAGGGCTAGGTCTCGTCATGCACCTCGACATGAGCGAGAGCGCTCTCTCTCTCTCTTTTGCTTTGTCTCTCTCTCTCACCCCAATCCCGACAGCGTGCGTACACACACACACACACACACACACACACACACACACACACACACACACACACCCACCGCTGGCTATATTTATGCTCGAAGGAAAAATGTGGGACAGTTTTGTTGTGATTGTCAACAGCTCTGGATGTCAGTGCACTAAAATGCACTAATATTAGCCTATGCAAGTTTGCAACCATCTCGAGTGGCGGGTTGTAGTCGCTCATAGAGAGCAGTCTTATGTCATGTTGAAGCATATAATATTGCAGAGAACACACTATGGCTCCGGATCTATATCGGATCGGATCAGGCCCGTTTTGGTCGGACCGGTTCCAAACAGTCAAATCCTTCTCGGCTCCGTTTCGGACCGGATCCAAAACTTTTGGGGCCGTTTCCGGGGCGGGTGTGGCCAATTAGAATGTTTCTCGGATCCGTAGCGGTTCGGTTCAGATATCACCGGTCCCGTTTCGGACTGGGTCCAATTGTATGGAACCCTGTGTCCCTGTGTCTAAACAGCGGGGTCAAAGGTCCTACTTTAAACACCTACAGTATGGGACAGTCAGACAGAGAGACAGACACACATTGCCATGTAAAGGAGCCGTGTGCACCCCTCAAAAAAGGGCATTTGTATCAATTCTGGCACAAAGTGGCCTAGCTGTCACATATTAAGCTGTTATTTATTCGGAACACAATTCACCAGGAAAGTCTTTTCATTAGAGATGGATCCCACGTACAGTACTGTATGATGCAAAGAAATTATCAAAGCTTGGGAAGATGTCTGCACAGAAAATACCGCCATACACTAGCTTTGCTAGCACGGTTTGCGTAGGACTCACTGTAGCACAGAACTCCCTTTTAAAAGACTTCAGTCTTGTCAGGAGAGCTCAAACCATGTATCATCCTGTATGTGGGTGACCTTGGGGGAGGTTTACCAATAGATTTGGGGAAGGAGTAATGCCAGCTGAGGGAACATAAAAGAATGCAGAGACTGTGATGCACAGCATCTTTCTTAGTTTTTATTTTATTTATTTTTTCTTGCTCTCATTTTCAAAGCTTGCTGTGAATAAAAGGATTTGGGGGGAGGGGTGGACCTTCCTCCCATACAAACTACAGAAACGGATTGTATTACGTTTATCCAGGTATAGTCCCTGTCCATGCACCGCCCCTCACCCCTCCGGCGTGCATTATTGGCATTAGCAATATAAGGGCATCTGATCAAGAGATTGCTGTCTTAGAGGCTGAACTTCACAGTCTGAAAGCTGGCAGATCATTCAGGACCTTGAAGTGTCTTTAAAAGAGAAAAAGAGGTGCTTTGAACTCCGCTGGTGAAGAACACATGGAGCATGATAAACAGATAAATCCATTTCCATTAGAACAGCAAGTTGTGTTCTTTACCTGGGAAATCACTCACCAGTTTCACCAGACACAAAGTACAATGTACTTCAATCACTTTCAACCTGGCTTTCCTGTTTTGAGCATGTTATAGACAATATATTTTCTTTACTTTAACCACATGAACCCTAGAGCATCCCTATTCTGGGCTTGTCATAATAGGCAAACATCTAGTGAAAATAGGTTAGCTTTCAGCAAAACAAATATCAGCTCTACAAGCTCACAATGTTTGAATTGTTTTATTTAGGAATACCCCATTGAGATATAGTATCTCGTTTTCAAGAGGGTCCCAATGAGGTGTGAGCTTGTAGATTGGCTCTTTTAACCATGTGACACTATCGTATGGCAAAGTATAAAATAGGGCTTTAGTGGTTAATATTTAACAGTCCAATTAAGATATATTTTTCATAATTTTAACCGATTGTTCTTTCTATATCTTGCATTGTAAGCCGTTTTATGCTGAACGATGCCGTAGAGGTTTTTTTTAAAAGGAATCCTTTGTGGTAAATGAAACCACACTCCGCACACACAGCATTTTAGTGACCTGGCTATACTTAGCTCAGATCATTTTAATTTTGGCTTATGCCTTTTCCCCCTGGTGTACGGGAAATTGACTATGATAACGATAGTGGTTTATCCATATACATGGAATTCTTATTTATTTATACTTTTGTTTAATTTGCTTATTCATGACTTACATGTTGTCATCTCAAGGTGGATGTTAGCTCTGGTCCATAGCCTTCTACTGCTTCTACGATTTTGCCCTGCGCAGTAAGGCTATGGGACTTTCCGTTTTAAATCTCAAATCGAAATCAGACCAGCCTCTCCTCTTTGGCGTAAATAAAAAGAACGTTTTTGCTACTCACCAAAACAAAGGCGGGTTGTGTCATTAGAAAGCCTACTTTCCTTAGTGGACGCACTCTGAGCCCCCCACCACACGTATAAACTGTACCTTTGGCCAGAAAGGGATTTTTTTTCACCGGAGGAAAAATATTCTCTATGAGGCAGTTCTCTGGGCAATATCAGTAGAGGGCGCAGCGGAGTAACTAAAAATATTTTTTCCCGGTGGAAACAAAATCCCCTTTTGGCCAAAAAGTACAGTTTATACGTGTGGTGGGGGGCTCAGAGTGTGTCCACTAAGGAAAGTAGGCTTTCTAATGACACAACTCGCCTTTGTATTGGTGAGTAGCAAAATGTTTCTTTTTATTTAGGCCAAAGAGTAGAGGCTGGTCTGCATTCATGCGAGCGGCGGAAGTTGAGAGTAACATAGCTCTAAATGAAACGCATTAGAGCTATGGACCAGAGCTAGGTGGATGTTAAGTTTTTGTTGGATTCCTGTCTTCCTGTTCCTCTGCTCCCAACAGAGCTTTGCCCTCACTGGTAAATGCTCTTCAGTGCTTACAAAGAGGCCAACTGACTCTGCCTTCCAAAAGGCCCTGCATTTAACCTGATTTATGACATCATTTAGCAACAAAAGCTGTCTTTGGGGGAGTGGGGGGTCCAGTGTCCATTAATAAGCTCAGTTTATGTTTCACAAAAGTCCGGAGGGACTCGGCGAATACAGATTGGCACACAAATCTGCTCTTGTCTCATCCTCAAAAGTCGAGGCCAAAATTTCTCAGCCCTCTTCCCTCTGCCCCAAGTCCTTGATAACCGTTCTAGATGCATCAGATCTCAGCATATTATGTGGAAACTCTTCTTCAGCATCCCTTAATGGCATTCCCACTCCCACTCCCTCCTGATCACAAACAGCGGTGCCTATCTGAGGTCCATTTCTCCATCCACAGCTTTACCAAGCGGGCCAGCAGCGCTGCACTGCGGTGTTTACTCTTTATCGGTCGATACTCTTTAATCCCCAAGATGATGCTTTCTCTCATGAACTCAAAAATAGCTCTTCCTCCCCCTCAGTGAAGCCACAGGCCCATTACTCTTTATTAGCTCTTAGCGTCTTAAAATGTGGCCATCCATTAGAGGTGATGCAAACAAACATCCCTAGCAGGCCCCCGGTTGGACTGCCAGAAGACATGCATATGGGTGCACGTACATTCACACACATGGCACGTGCATGCACACAGGCACCGTACACATACTGGTGAACATGTGCAAACTATAATCACTGATCTAATCTCCACTGACCTCCTTATCAAGAACAGTTATTGCAGATTAAATAGAGCTCATCTGGAGGATGAGGTGAGGAGGGAGGTGTAAATACACCTGGGAAATGGTCCCGTTTCAAGGTACCATTACTCTGTAGGTGACAATATCTCCTACCTCTATGGCCCTTATTTACACTCATCAGCTAAAGGCGCCCTCCGCAGACCTATCTGCCTGAATGATTCCTTTTCTATGGAAGCTGGCACAGACTAATGCCACACTGTCATATATTGATTATTTTTCCTTTGCTTCTTTCTCAAATTTCTTGGTGACTCAACAGCATAGATCATTCCCAAATGATCCTTGAAGGAAATCTTATATTTATTATTCTTGACACTCGGGCACAAATTCAATAGCCCTTATTAATTGAACATGGTGAGAAATATGATGTGGGTAATTCAATGGGACTAGAAAGCTATCTCCCATCTTTCATATTTAAGAGTGTACTGTTTGGCATTCCCTGTAAGTCCTTAGACCGTTTAAGAGATAGAGTGTACTGTAGGTCACAATGAGGAAAATTGTTAAGCGATAGCAAAGAGGGTTACTTGCTTGTCTTTTAATATTTCTTTGATGGCAATGTCAGTCAGTCAGTCAGTTCAAACAACAGCAGCTCAACCTCTAGGGCATTTTCAGACTGGCCTCTATTTTGAGGAGTTCAGGAATGTTTATCTCCAGCACAATGATTGAGTTCGGATTCGGAAGTGTGACACTGGGCAGTGGAATCGGTACAGCTGGACTATGGAAGAGATGGACCTAATGAAAATGGACAACTATTGCATTTTTATTTCACCATTTTATTATCGTTTTGTGCATGCTATCTAGTCTGATCCAGCGGATTAGAAATGTCAACTTCATGTCCTAAAACCAGTGGCCTTGTTTTGAAGATGTTTGTTCCAGGCTGATTTTGATTTAGATTGCAAATAAGTAAACATAGTGTCTCTATTATATAATTATGCCTATCCATAATCCAAAAACTTTTGTTACCAGAGTACCAGCTGCAAGCGCTTCTGCTTCTATCTTATCATAATTCTCTATTAAGGCCTCAACTCTTTATCTCCACTCTTCTGTGTGTTAATTTAACTATGAGAGTGTGAAAATGTACCCTTACTTCACTGTTTATGTTACTGATGTCTTATCCCTGACTGTTGAACAGTGTGCGATGAACCAGAAAGACATGGGCAGCCAGACAGGCTGACAGGCAGGCATGCCACGCAGTCCCCTTCTCCTGTGTCCACTCAGTCCACCCACATAATTTGGTACAAGCGCTGGGTTGCATAAGCTTGGCCCTGTTCTGATCATGTTGTCCTTCACTGTGGCTAGTCATGTACTCTTCTGTGAAGGCTGCGGCTCCTTGCTCTGGCAGTTGTGCTTCAGCCAAACACTCCTCGCTGCAGAGCCCCAGTGATACAATGGCTGAGCTTGTATGAGCCTGCTGCGTGACTAGTTAGCACTCACCTCTGGACTGCTATAGCTTCTTTCCTCCGCACCTGTCTGAGCCCTGCCTGCAGTGCCTGTGTGGACAGCTTAGGTGTGCAACTCTCCCCAGACCCATCAACATGACAGCAGACTTACAGTACCATGGGTTTGGCCCCGGAGCAGAAAGCCACTAATTGTTTACTTCAGAGTAAAACAAATGTAATAATTTTAAAATAAGGGTTTAATACATTTTAATACATTTAATACATTTATAAATGAATAATAATAATAATTATTATTATTATTAATTCAACCCTTCTTTGGCGCATTTGTTGTCACCGTACATTTGATTTGCACATACATAGGCCTACAGAAAATTTGTCCTCATTTACCCATCAGTGGGTACCTGGGAAACGGTTTCAGGTTAAATGTCTTTATGTTCTTCTTATTCCCAGAGAGCCTCTACCAATTCTGGTATGGCCACCCTAAGATAATGGTGACAAGCAATTGCATGTTACACACCCTGTATCTGTTCAGATACATTACATTTGACCAATAAGAGAGAAATCCATAAAGGCAACATTAACATTCCAGAATGTTAATGTTCAATACTGACAGTCATCTTTCCCAAGTCCTGTTCTATACTTGCTGTAATTGGACCTATGTTGTCCGAGGAGTGCCAGTGGTGATATGGTTGGTTGGTATGGTGCAGTTGTATGGCTTCTGCTCTGCTCCATTAACTTACCTACAGTAGGTCCATATTCTGGGGTGAACATTTTCAGTGAAGAGATTAGAGACTATTGGATGAGGATCCCTGGTGGACCCCAGTCAACTACTGTAAGTAAGTACAGTATATTGTGGTTAACCCATTAAAAGGAAAGCATCTGATGCAGCAACATAAGTTTTTTCAGAAAACTGTTATAGGATTTACTGTTACAGTAGAAGACATGTTTAGAATTGGCCTCACCATAGTGAGTCATAGGTCAAAACTAATCTTCATAATCCTTCACTTGTCTAGTTTAAATGTGCTGAAAAACAGAATATCTCAATGCTATGCACAAATACATATTAAAGTGTAGGTATAGTAGGTATGCCAATTGCCAACAATCTCCATTCAAACCTGAATGGCCCCTCTATACCTATACTGTCCAAAACACTCTGCCACTGCCAAATATGTGCAGTGTGCAGTTTATCTGCCTAACATTCCTGTGGTGGCGCTCAATAATTGTTGGCTAATTTAATCATTATCCAAATTTGCAGTACAAGAGCTGTTATGTTTTATTACAACAAATTGATATTAGTGATTTTGGAGCATAATTAGGCAAAGCCTGGTTTCCAGCCCATAGACCCCGCCCACTCGACTGAGCGCACTGGAGGCTCTCAGATTCTGACAATCAGGCTAGAACTCATCATTATTATTTTTTGTTTTTTAGCACGTTTTGTTCTAATAAGAAATTATGATTCACCAAATGGGAAAAGGGAGACACATTCCCTTCATAATGTGTCCTTGAATACCACTAAAGTTCTCAACGGGCCCAAAAATTAAGGCCTGGCCCAGCCCTAACTGGGTCAGCCCGAAGCTCGACCGACCCAAAAAATTACCATAATGTTAGGCCTGAAGCCTGATAAAGCAACAAAAAAAAGAACGCCACTTTAATGGCCAGCGCAGCGGCGCGCGCCGTGGTTCAGTGTGTCTGTGTGAGAGTGAGAACGGAGTTCAATGGACTTATCGCCGAAATAAAGGATTTATGTAGCTCACGTTAATGTCGATTTCCATATCAATTCTAATGGATTACATTTCCAGTGTGGTGAGTAGCTCCCCTTAGTTTCCTCTGAAGTGAAGCAGCTATGTCCAAGACTCCAAGTATCGTCCCTGTTCAGTATCCAAAAGAACAAACATAGCCTACAAAGTTTACAAACCATCCACGCACCGCTCATGGCGTGTCTCGACAGCTTAGAGAACTGTTATTTTAAATCGGGCACGGCGCGCCGCCGCACCAAGGGACGGCCGTTATAATACTAATAATTTTGTAAATCAAATAGCCTGTAACATTGCGTGGTCATCATACACTACAGAATTATATAATTTATATGGATCGGTTGGTGACTATATGACGTTGATTAGGCCTAATGATTAGGTTATTCATCGCAGCCAGCTGGGTTTAACGAGATAGCTGTTTTCGTCATGTTGCAGTCACACTATCGTGTGACAATCCGATTGATTTATAAAACATTTAGCATATGAACTGAAGCTCATTTGGTGTGCCGCAAACCAGAGGCCAGCCAGTGGTATAGACTAAACAACCACCCCACCGTTCACTTCTCTCTGCTCATGCCTGCGCGCAGTCAGTAATCCAAGCCCCCCGTCTCCACTCTTCCGTCTTCCTCCTATCACAATTAAGTGAATCGCCGATAGCGCACTCTCATTCAACTGCTCAGTCCAATGCTGTGAGTAAGAATGTTTGTTAAAGGTGATGATACCCGACTATCTAATTGGTTCAATTGGCCCTTCGCTAAACCCCACCCCAAAAAGCGAATGTCCAATGCCAATCCAAATCGTTGAGCAACCGTTTCTATGCTGGATAATCGTCACCTCATAGCTGTCGATGTTATTTTGCATGGCTGTGTTGTTGAACACATACACAGCTTAATGTCTGGAAAGTTACACGACTGGCCCACCCAGGTGATGGCATTACCGTGCAACATGAAAACTTGTGTCAGGCGCTCGTAAATTCATTGTTGGAAGCTGTTTCTCCCTCATTCCTGTCATTTCCTCGTATTTCTAGTTTATTGAAATAATGTCATGCACATTTTGTCCAGTGCATATAGCCTACTGCAGGCCTGGTTGACTAGATTTAGAAGACATTTTGATGATCTTGCTACTGAAATGATCGATAATTTATATTTATATATCATTTAACATCATTTAACATGCATCTCAATGGGTGAGAAGGACAGCTTGCCCTGTCTCCTCGCTGCTAACGTGCCTATTGGACAAGGACGGGTTGGGGAGGGACTTAGCGAAGGGCTAATTGATGTAATACCCAAAACACACCCATAACTAATCCAGGGCTAGTGCTAGGCGCCCTGTAGAAAGTAAAATTGCCGTGGACATCCTCCCACGGCGAATGTTAAGACCAATGCGCCATGGCACTATAAGTTCCACTGTTAAAATTGGGCCCTCCGAGTTAAATGAGTATATTGATATTGGTATTGTAGCCTACTATTGGTTGCATGAAAATGTACCTCTAGAGTCACCACATACTTGAACCCTAGTCCAGTCTAATCTTAAAGTACTGTTTTTTTCCGTCTACATCAAATTGTCTTTAACAAAAATAGCCGATCTACAAGCTCACATGTCAAAACGTGACACGTTGTAATATTGTAGATCAGCAATTTTTGGCCAATGTTTCCCCCAGAATATGCATGCTGGGGTTGGTTAAGGGTGTCTGACTATACATGGCACTCAGCCTGGACACTACATTTTGCCTTGGCACAGACTACCTGTACATGACGGTTCTGGAAGGTGAGCATCCCTCCCCAGACACATCAGCATGACAGCTGAGGGACGCCTGGATGAATGGCCCTAGCCTCATCGGGGTTCACAGTACAATTGACTGTTGCTCACCAAGAAACACACACACACACACACACACACACACACACACACACACACACACACACACACAAACCTAATTTATTATGATGAAAAGAAAATTAAGAAATAATTGAAATGTTTGAATTTGTCTGGCTCAGCATAATGCTGACTATCTTTTTACAATTTAATGTTACACAATAGGGCAATTTAATTATATATGATATGAATCATAAAGTGTATGCTGAAATAGTCCTTTTTTCTCCTTCACTTGAATTAGCATTATGCTTTTTTTTGTCCCAGTGCATCTGTGCCAGTTGGAGGCAAGGGTGCATGAGGATACGTATATATTTCATCCACTTTCTCTCTCTAGGAGGAAACGGAAACTCATTTTTATTAAAGGTTTTATGACATTCATTTTCATTTCTTTTTCTTTTTCTTTTTTCTTTTAGGTTTTATGACCTCAATTACACCCAAAAAACCTGAACTTTGAACATTCAGTGGATTTTCTGTGGTCTGAAGTTTTCTTTGGGGTTTTTTGGGCCTTTTGAGCTACAATGAAAACAGGCAACACAGTGAAACAGTGTCATCTGCTGGCAAATCCCATTGACATATATGGGATTTGCAGTAAGTGATGTCACTTACTGCCGGCAAATCAGAGCACCTGTTTGAGCCAGAAAACCCCAGATCACAGAAAGAAAATCTACTGAATGTTAAAAGTTCATGTTTTTTGGGTGCAATTGAGATTAGAAAACCTAAAAAAACAAGAACAATTCCAAAACCTTTTTTTTAATGTCACAATCCCTTTAACTTGCATTTACTGTATATTTCTGCTGTAGCAGTGCTTCATCATCATGTATATTTGATATGCATTATTTATTTTATGTTATGTATCAGAGAGATGATACAGTGAATTTGAAGAACTACACTGTCTGTTACTGCTATTTGGCTGCTACCTGCTGCAAGGATGAAATGGTGTCAAGTTGTGATGCCTGTAGATCTGCTATTCTCAGTGAATGTTCGCCACAGAAGAATAGGGATATTTTATCTACCCTTTTGCTTAACCCATTTTGGGGCGGGAACCCCTTTTGGTTTTTAGCATTATGTTATACTTTAGCTATTGAAAATTAGCAGATCTACAAGCTCATAGCGCACCACCGTGCTACGAGCTTGTAGGTCTGCTATTTTTGAAAAATCGAAGAACGACTGACATAGAAACATAGCTTTTTCAGAAAACTGTCAGGATGTAGAAGATTGTAGAAGACATTTTTAGAATCTGATCTCAGGTCAGAATGGGTTAAACAGCACACAATCTGTAAGAATTAAGGTCCCTGCACACTGCTGTTTTTTCAGATGATTTTCTGCAGTTAAAAAAAAAAAAAAAAAAAAAAAAAACACATCCCGTCTGCAAGGACCTTTACATAATTTAAGATGGTGTTGATCTTCATCTGTAGGCTACATTATTACAAAACAGTTGTAACTAGAAAAAGTGCCCTTCTGGGCACAGGTCTCCACCAGGATTTCTTCCTCAGCCTAGTGGGAATATGCATGCACAGTTTCATCGCAATCGGACGCTGTGTTGAGGAGTTGTGGCGATTTGTACAAAGCGGGCTACTCCTGAAAACTGTAGGAGCCAATCGTGGCCAATCAGGATGGAATATGAGACATTTTGGATACAATCTGAAGGAGTAATAATAGAAAATGTGTTTTACATATGTCGGCCTCCTGGTGGCGCTATAAAGAGCAGATGTGAAAAATTCCAGGCAAAGGTTTTTCCTTGGCCTCTAGGGAGTTGGCATACAAAGTTATCCACAGATCCGTGCAGTTAGAGGTAAAAACACTTTTCGGCCAGTTATAGCGCCACCTTGAGTCTGAGTTGAAATTGTTCATGTGGCATTTCGTCCTCGGCCTAATGGGAATGTGGGTGCACAATTTCACGGAAATCACGCGATGTGTTCATGATTTGCAGCATTTTGTTTGAAACTGAGCACTCCTGTGAACTTTGGAAGCCAATCTTAACCAATCAGGATGGAGTCTGAGAAATCTGAAAGAGCGGTTTCGTTGAATGGCTCTAGAGAGACTGTGTACCAATTTGCGTGATGTTTGGACAAAATCTGTAGGTGTACTGTGCAAAAACTTGTTTTGCACAAAGCGGCCTCCTGGTGGCGCTATAACAGGCCGTTCTGGAAAGTTTGGGGCAGAGGTTCATCGTTGGCATCCAGGGAGTGTGTGTGCAAAATGTGGCATCGACCGGGTTAACGGTGGCCGAGATTAGCTGCTCACGGACACACGGACGGACGGACGGACGGACGGACACACACACGGACGGACGGAGTGCAAAACATACTCTCCCCACATGCCTTCGGCCTGGTGGAGACAATGATAGACAGAACCAGAAGATATTGTTAAAGTTGGCTTAAGCTTCATCACTCCCTCCAGCAGTTTGGCGTTTACTTTTCACATACATTTATTTAGCTTGGGATGAAGTAATGTGATCATTTATTTAGCTTGTTGCATTGGGATTAAATAATGTGATTGTGTTTTCAGAAATGTGTGTAATAACGTCTTCTTCCCATTTTAGTTTTGCCCGGCCTTGTTTCTTGCTGCTTGAGGCTATTATCTAAAATAGGATAAACTACTGAGATTTGATGTGGCACTTTGCTATAGTTTGCAAGAATTGCACAAGTGGGTGAAGATCACTGTTGGTCTTTCAGGTTTTTTTCCACGGATGTAACTTCTTCTTTGTAGATAACAAGAATGAGACCAGTCTGAAGCGAGTGGTGAAACAGCACCCCCTATTGGTAAACAGACATAGTCACATAGGTTGGGACATAGGGACAACGTTGTTCCTTGGAGTGGTTGCACCACTCAAAAATGTGGGAAATTAAAATGTTCTATTTTCATTTAGAAATTGTCCCACTATGGTCAATGTTTTTATTCCCATAGGCTGTATCATGTTTTAAGGGTCAATTCAGGGTCTTCCTTGATCTCTTTCAATACAATTTAGGAGGTCATATACGGTATAGGCCTACCTCATTTCATTGTCTCTCTTCCAAAGTATTTCTCATTAGTGTATTGTCAGATACTTTACAGAAAAGTATTGTTTTTTATTGAAACCTTACTTCAGAGTTGACATTTAACCATAACGTATTATTTAGATTTGAGCTGCATAATAATGGTACTGTCTTTAATATTGGGAAAACATTGAAGCCCACTTTTCTTCATTTTTACATTTTGTTTTTAATCTACCCTACCCTACCCGGCTTTCGGCTGTGTTTCGACTGCCCCCCTCCCAATCATACAACAAAAATGTTGTGTCAAACCATGTGACTTCCATTGGAAATGCATTGCGAGCTTGCATCAGTCAATAAGTCTCATGCATCAGCTATACATCAATCTGCTGTGAAGGTGTGAGTCAGGCCTAAGGCTTCACTCACACCTATACATCTAGCATACAACAATGTTGCATGGTTGCATCTGTCCATTGTACCAAGACATCAGAGACACATACTTCCCACAGATTACAACCACACATAGAGATTTTGAAAACATGACCAATGACAAAAAACTCCCATATCTGCTGGGCGAAGTACAACAATGTGCAAACACAGCAGCAAGATTTGTGAGTTGCTGTGATAGGAGAAGGATATCAAATGGAACACAACCACCCTAAAGACTAATCATTGTGTATATTCCTGCACTATACCTGCATCGAGTGACCTTGGTACATAGAATTTGATCTATTGAAGATTCTGACCTTCAAATGTACATCATTTTTGTTTTGATTGTATTGCTGTATTGTTGTATTGTTTTTTCTGCTTTGGCAATGTAAACGTATGTTTTCTCATGCCAATAAAGCCCTTTGAATTGAAATTGAATTGAATTGCATGGTAGATGTAAACAACGGGTAAGTGTCATGGCCGCCCCAATGCATTTCCAATGGAAGTCACATGGTTTGACACAACATTTTTGTTGTACGGCTTTCGGCTGTGTTTCGACTGCCCCCTCCCCCTCATACAACAAAAATGTTGTGTCAAACCATGTGACTCCCATTGGAAATGAATTGCGAGCTTGCAACAGTCAACAAGTCTCATGCATCAGCTACGTATACAACAATCTGTTGTGCAGGTGTGAGTGAAGCCTAAGACTTCTTGTACATACGCTGCCAGCAGGCCAAAGCCCAAATATCTTTCAAATCTACTACGTCATCCTTACATGGACTGTAACATGGATGCTCGGCTGGTTAGTTACCAGTCCATCCAGTCTGGCATATGGGAACTACACTACTAACTAGCCAATTATCACATCCCTCCTCCTAATGAATTGCAAACACGTTAAATGAACACCAACATATTCATGAATCAATGTGACAACATATGCCAAATCAATCAAATCATGGCATTTGGCATTTGTAGAATAAGCCACAGGTCTTAATGGGTTAAATATATCATGTATGTACAGTATATGGGTTGAACGCATGCATGCACGGCGCACGCACACCCCGTTCAGTTTTTCTTTGAAACTGAAAATACAAACATCATTGACACATTTAATAATCACATTGTGTGTGTAGTCATTTGAATGACAGCAATCTGACAAAAACATAGAGAGGTAAACAATGAACGTGTATGAAAAGAGACAGGGCATAAGAGTTGGGAAGAAGGACAACAGGTCAGTAACATGCCATGTTACTGTTTCATGGTTTTGTGTAGTAATGTCACTGCATATACTTCACTATGATTATTAGGGCATTGTACTGAGGCATTGTACTGAGTGCTATTTCTTGTTTACCTTTTATAATTATATTCCTGGTTTGGTCCTTGATAGAAACAATTTTATATGATTTTGTCCTTTTTTACATTTCTAGGCCAGGTGTTTCACCATCAGTATTCAAATAGTGATGCACCGAAATAAAGGATTCTTGACCAATGCCGTAACAATTTGTTTTCATTCTTTTTTTTCTATTTTGAAGTAGTACCATTGCTGCTGTCATGGCTGTGACTCCAAACATAATGGGTCATTCTTTTGTCTCTGCAATAGTTTATAGTTTATAGTATACCAGTGGTTCCCAAAGTGGGGCCCGGGGATCCCCAGGGGTCCTTGAGGGATCCCCAGGGGTCCCCAGCTAAATGATAGTTTGGAACCATTTAGTTTGGGTCCATTTTGGTTCCATTTATACACACTCAGAGTTAAATGAACATTGATTTTACAATATAAATTGCTGGTCCCAGAGATAGAAATGCCATTAAATGGGGGTCCGTAACCTTATTCAGGTCAAGCTGGGGGTCCTTGAAATTAAACGAGTTGAGAATCACTGCTAGAGCCGTTTAAAATTCTTCTCTTATGGGGGTCTCTGGCATATCTTTTCAAATGGGGGTCCGTGGGCTAATTAGTGTCAATTTGGGGGTCCTTGACATGAAAAGGTTTGGGAACCACTGGTCCAAATCCCTCATGCCGTGTTGTTGTTTCTCTAGTGTGGAATTGTTTTTAAGGTGTATTCACACCAGACACATACAAATCACATACGTTGAAACGAAGGAAACACACTAGTGTTTTCTGGTCATGTTATGAACGTGGAATGTGTTTTGGCTCATTTAGACCGAGAGGCTGTCATACAGACCCATGGCTCTACATGTCGGTGATTCAAGGACCATCAGCGTGCATTGTTTGGTCTGCTGTAAAACATTTGAGCAGTTGTTTTAGTATGATTTGATTTGATTAGATTAATATACTATGTAACTCTGTATGTCTGTCTGTCTGTTTGGGATATGACCCATTGACCACTGCAGAGATTACATAATTTCCCTTCTGGGTTTTGTTCCCTCCCACAGTGTAACCAGAACAACTTTGCATCATTGACTTCTACACAGTTTTTAATAGTTGTTTCTTTTTCGATTCTTGAAAATGTCCATGTGTGACAGAGTTATTTATTTAGTCGCCAAAGAGTAAATGGTTCAATTTCATAGTTAGCTAAGCATGATCAGACAAAATGATTTAGATTCACCCTTGATACAAGATTATTAAACGTCTAGTCTTTGAGTATTTACAATAAGATTGTGAAAAAGTATGATCTATTTGATTGGTGTGGGGAGTTCTCCACACATCTTTGTATGTGAGCTTTGTATAAGCTCAGTTGCCATCTAAACCCTTAGAAGATACGGCTTTACCTCACGCTAATTGGTCAGCTGCAATATAACCCTTGGGGTTGGTACGGTAAATATGGAGACTCTTTTTATCTTGTATATACAAGCTTGTTTTGTTAACAAATTAATGCTTTAAGACAAGTGCAATAAATCCTAATACAATCAGTGTTATACGTACAGATATTATCATTATACATTGCAGGGTTCCTCAAGGTTTAGGCAGTGACATGTCTATGTTTTAAAAAGTTCCGGACATTTAGAACTCTGCTGCACCCACTGTAGACTAAGGCCCTCATTTATCAACCGTGCGTACGCCAAAATATGGGTGCACGCCGAAATTACCGACATTTTCGGCATTTAACATTTCCGCCAAAGCTTGAAATTGAACTCGAGTAGGACAAAAAGTCACGTCTGGTCGGGAGCTGTCGTACGCTTTGTCCTCACCAGTTTTTCTGTCGTAGAACAGCGGAGCAGCATTGTTTGACCAGCTGAGAGGCTGTCACAGGCATCTAAACATATATGTATTCACTCCTAAAATGTTTATATAAAAGGTATGTATATGGGCTACATGTAAAAAAATTATAAATAAATAAAAAAGTTAAGGAATACATCAACGATGTGTCTTTGTGTCATATGAAATTTGTAGGAGATAAAATCGCGCAATTAAAAACAATGTTGCAAGAGATGCTTAAGCCATTTAAACAGTGTTTTGCATGAGCGCATGCAAGGATTTGGGCTGTCTGTGCTGAAATATTTCCATGATGGGACGTTGGAGAGTATAGTGCAGCAGTGCTGCAGCTCAGCTGCGGAGAGTCCCAACGTGGTATAGCCTACTGTAGCCTAATCTACAGCAGGCCGATGTCTTTCTGGAGTTACGGTATGTGCAATCTAATAAACCCGACGCGTCGCTCGAATGCCAAATGTACCGTGCCAGGCTGCCAGCGCAAGTGGGAACTGCATCGGAGATATAGGTATAGGCTACCCAGCCAGCCCACCACCAGCCACATGAGGCTATATACGGTTTTGGCTGCACATTCATATAATGACAGTTGACAGCCCGGACACTGCAGCGACTAACGACTGCGAGGCAATCTAAATAGACTGTCGAACGTGCATGGTCAGTTGGTCACGGACGGACCACTGTGATAGAGAGAGACAGACAGACAGACAGACAGACAGGACAGGAGGAGCACCTGCAAAACAGCAGCGTGTGTGTGCCTATTTGTTATTTAATTATGATTCACAGGTTCAGGTTTTCGTTCACTAATATATCTTGTTGTATATTAAATTAAAAATACTTTAATAATTTAATATACAACTAACAACACACAGTGAAAGTTGCTTGCAAATTGCGATATGTGCGTGCATGTGTGCGGGGGGTGAGGCGGGCAGCAAGGGAAGCGAAGCGAGAGGAGAAACAGACAGCTTTATTTAATGTGTCATGTAGGTGCGTGCGTGCATGACAGCAAGGCAAGCGAGGTGAGAGGGAAACAGACAGGGTAGGCCTACAACTTTATTTAATTCATGCAGGTGTTCGTTCTTTATTTATTTAACAACACACCAGTTAGTTGGGCTTGCAAGTTGCGTGTGCGTGCTGTGCGTGTGTATGAGAGAGGGGGGTGAGGCGGGCAACAAGGCACGGGAGAAACTTATTTTTTCATGTAACCATGGTTTCAGGAAACGTATTGCCGTTGTTCATGTCGCAAAAACGAGGGCGAGGCTTGATTTCATAGGGCGTGCCAGATAGATTTCAGCCGTCACATTTATTAACGTCAGAACGCAATTAAGGAAGGATCAGCTGTTTGCGATCACTTTATAAATGCCGTGGCGACGTGTACTACGAAACCTGCACTCGAATCTGTGGCAGATTTTACACTCGATTGATAAATGAGGGCCTAAATCACCTAAATATGTGTCAGCAGAACACCCTATAGCTTCTGTTAAGAAATAAATGGAGACTAAATAGATGGCTTGATAGTTTCTGTGCTTTTTGGTGTACTTTTAAATCAATCACTTATCTTTGAATGCTAGAGCAAAGGAGAGATACTATATTACGTTCTCAATACTTACAAAATATGCGGCATTTAAATCCAATATGCAACAGACTTGCTGAGTCGAATTATCTCCCATTTATAAATTCACTTTAAATTTCCTTGAGCCTGTCAATGAAGATTTGAATGCCTGTATGGTATTGCTGCTGCTCTGTAAAATGGTATCTGACTCACACTTTTTGTGACTAATAGAACATGAAGTTTTCTGCAGTATCAAAAGTACATTTTAATTATTACATTGTAGTAAAACCTATTTGCACAAATAACTTTTGAATATAACCTAAAGGGATAATGTTGCATTAACTGATTTATTACAGCAGGACTAAATGGCCATAGTCTGTCTTTTGACTATGACTCACACTACACTTGACATTAAAGCTGCACAATCTCCAAAGCATCTATCTCCTGTTCTTGGGAAGGCAGTGAACACTGAGGGTTGACATTACCTTTTGTATTAACAATGGTCCCATGGGCCAAGACATTGCACTGCACATATAAAGAAGAGTAAATCACGAGAGTGGCCTGTGACATTCTCCTCTCCTCTGCTATAGTTAGATTTTTGGGTATACACATTGATTTGAGCCATTTTCGGTATGGTATGAAAAGTGAGACTAGCCAACACCAACTCAGGATTCCTGGATCGCTGCCCTCCACAATTTCCTATCTATCAGGTTCTTGGTCTCTGTAGTGCTCTGTACAGATAGAGGGAAAGTGTTATATTAGGCCTATTATTTATGCTATATTATTATTGTGTCACAGTCTCACAGTCACAGACATTGCGCAGCAGCGTGCACATGCATGCTGGGTGGAGAGAGAGAGAGAGACTGCGTGTTAAAAACCAAATATACTCATCGTTGTGTTCTGTTTCACGTTATTGAAAATGTCGAAAATGTCCATTGTGGGGAAAAGGCATGCACTTCTCAGAGTGATTAGCCTACTAATTATTGACCGCTTTGGGAGCGTGCCGTGCCTGATGATGTGATGACGCTGAAAACGGGCCTCGGCGCTGATTGGTTGTTCGCTAGACCCACCCCCACCACCGATTCTCATTGGATAATACATTTTTGTACCGAAGAAATTATAGGTTCACAGCACAACACCAGACCAAGAGATGCAGTCCACTCAGAGAGTGGGCGGGGTCTTTGGGCTGGATCCAGGCTAGGGTTGGCACCCATAGAGTTAATTTACTTGCCTCAAGTTCTGGGTGCCTGACACAGTGCCCTGTCAGCCTCATCCTTCTCTCTCTGACTTTGTCTGTGACCCGTGGTAGGTCCCCATAGAGGTCCACATTTCTGATGCGGTCCGTCCATGTGACACGTAGTGCCATTCGTAGCATTCTCTATCTATATAGTTGATCGATCTATAAAGTTGTCTGAACAATAATGTCCATTATATATAAAATGAAAGTTACTTATTTCAAAAAATATAAAACATATTAAAAAAAAATATATATATTGAGTTACTTCAGAATGGCAGTGACTCAGGAGGTAGAGTGGCCACTTGGGAAAGGTTATGTTCCAGTTTCCCTGTGTTAGTGTCAATGTAGTCTCGCGTGGCCAGACTGTTGCCTCTTGCAATTTTCAAATGCTTCAGTCATGCAGTCTGGAGCATGGAAGCTCTGATCATGAGTAAGCAATAAAGCCGAAGTGAAGCCTCCTCCCCACTTCCACCTCTTTACAATCGCGCAAATTTATGAGATATATATAGAAATCATCTAAGCATACTATAGTGTATATAGCTTGCTGCTTAGTAGGAATGAAAAAATAAATAAAAAATGTAAAGATATTTTCAAATATATTTTCGTCAATGGAAATGCCAGCTTCCTTACTCGAGTTTCGGAAGGTGTAGTTCCAGACTCTAAATAGAATTCGGAGATTGTGGAATAGTTGCCTGGCTACGCGAGACTAGTGTCAAACTGTCATTCAGTTACAGTAGCTAGTAGACACTGAAATCCCAACTGCTGCTTGTAAAGCACTTTGGATAAAGGTGCTATATAAATGCACAAAACATTTGGCGCTGATGGTCGAGTGGTTTGTGAGATTTCCCCCCTGACAGACTGACTCACAGACAGACCCTCTTCTAGCTGGCAGCCTCAGAGCCACGCCATAAACATTTGCACAAAGAAGGATTGAAGATAACCGAAAGGGAGTGTTGTATTTCACAGTGTGTAGTGTAGTCACTACTACACTACACACTGTGAAATACAACACTCATATGGGATACAGGCAGACATTGTGTGGCCAAATTAACAAGTTTGTCCTAGTCTCTGATTATCCATGAGCAATAACTTAAAATACATGATGTATAGTGATGTTTCGCACCTGAAACACTAGTGATATTCAACTGGTGGCCCGCAGGCCAAATTCGGCCCCTGGAGAGTTTTCTTGTGGCCCTGGAACATTATCCATAAATGTCCCAAGACATCATGCTGTCCAATAGTATACCTTTATGTCCAATGTTATGTGCTATAGGTCATATGAGACCATCATGGTGACTTCATACTGCTTCATATTGATAAGAATTTACTTATTAATTTTAGGTATTTCAATGTGTCCATGGCACGGAAGCGTCTTCGTGGGAAGGCTCACATGGTGAAGTGTTTGAATGAATGAAAGGCTACAGGCTTTCTGTTTCATGAGTTAGGCTGGGCATCATGACATTCATCATGACATTTAGAGTAAAAGCTAATGGATGAGATGGAGAACATAATTAGCTTTGTTTTAGTTGTCTTGCAGCCCCGACTTTCAGAAATCTAGTTGAATACCCCTGCACTAAGATGTTATCGTAGTTTTTCCAATTACGCTTCCATTTCCTCCATTCATCAAGAAATAACAATGGATGCTCAGATTTTCTTTTGTGATTTTCTTTTGTGATTTTCTTTTGTGATTTTCTTTTGTGATTTCATTTCTACAAAACACACACAGCTGAAACACCTTTTTAAATTCATCAAATGGTTTTCTTTAAAATCTTTTGTCTTTCTCAAAACAGGCGTCGTATTATTGAGAATCACAGGCGTCGTATTATTGAGAATCACCAAACTGTTCACAAACATACAATGCTGCAAAGTGTGTTCTTATTCAGAAGTCTTACCCATGCTTGTAATTGTTATTAAGAACAGACTCATTCAATAGGTCTTGGACTGTTTTTCAGCCCCCTCCTACATTTTCTCAAATGTCTTGTGTGGCCTTGTAGAAATTAAACTAAACCACCCAACCTTGTAGTATTAGATTAAGTCTAGAATAGTTTTCCTTTGCGCACATAGTGAATAGCCAATCTTTGGGTCAATAAACATACGGATACTGTATAAAGGAAATTGTTTCCCCTTAAATTATTATAGTTTTCATTGTCACTGATGGTATTTAAGTAAATTCTGTTGTAAATTATGTGTTGATTTCCTTAAACAAATGGGGCCAGTATCACACAGCTGGTACCAAGGAAAAAGTCTAAACTGCAAGGCCACTTTGATTTCAGTGGCAGGCCTGCCTGGCACTGCCAATAACTTAAACCATAATATATACTTTCTGCTGAATGTTCTCCTATCATGACGCAAGGGATCATGTGGTTACGTACGGACTATTGTGCTGATTGGTCCAACAAGGCCACCTAAACAGTGATGCCCTTCAGATGTTGGAGTCTGTCTGCCCGCCCGCCGGCTGTACCCCTAGCTGCCTCAGTGGAAAAACAGCGAGGTCAAGTGGGGCGCCATGAATTACAAATCCCCTGCTGATTTGTAAATTGTCAGGACATTGATTTACAAGGCCCAGCTAAGGATTGAAATCCTCTGGCAGCGTGAGGATGGGAGCGTGCAGAGGGAGTGTAATCACACAGCAGATTGCTCTTGAAGAGAAGGTCAAAGCTCGCTCTCTATGTGATTAAAACCTTTTATATGTGTGTAGTGCAATTTCTTGGCCCATGGGGCCATAGGTGATACAAAAGGGACTAACCGCCCCCTCCCAAGAACAGACCCTGATTGCACCACAGGAGAACGTTTGTAATCACTTTAGGAAAGTTTGTCCTAATTGCTTAATTATGATTGTTGCTTTTGAATTGACAACCAAAGCAGTTTTGTTCACATCCTGCTATGATTGCCTGACCTGACAACTCAACTGCAAATATGTTTTTCATCAGCTATCAATGCATCTATTAGCTGTATGAAGTGACTTTAACCTCTTTTGGAGTCTTATTGATATGCATTACTCTTGAAAGTAGGTCAGCCTGACATCAGGTAATTTTCTTAATCTAATGAATTCTCCAAAATATGTTCAGGCACAGGTGAAATAAACAGGAAAAAAAACAACAAGTTGAAACATTCCAAAACATAATCACTTATCACACAGTAATACAGTAACTTGTATTTTGCATTCGCTAATCTTCTCTTTATAGCATAACCATAGTCTGGAGTATTTGTTAGATGTACGCATTTACAATGTACTGTGCATACGACATACATCATTTAATTTAAGATTGTCAGAGAGATTACAAAGGGATTAATTATTTCATACAGAAGGATGGTCTTCCTGCTTTCTTTGTCGCACCTCCAACGGTGCCATGGGGGACTATGCATGGCAGGGGCGTCCTCTTCCCTGAGCCGAGCCTAAGCCTGACCGCATACCAGTATACAAACAACTTAGTGTGACAAAAGTTGTACTAAATATATGTCATGTGAGTGAGATACTCTACAGTAAGATGAAATGATTTTTGTTGCATTAAGTTCCTCTCTCGAAGAGAGTCATTTGGGGAAATGACTCTCTTCTTCGAGTCACAACTGAGGTTACTGAAGTAACCTGAAGTTACGTCCGTTCTGTATCCACTGCAGCCCTGCTAGTTTTACTGAAAAGACTTGATACTTCACATAAAGGTTTATTGGCAGAGGAGGCTTGCTGCCTGTGTGCCCATTGTGTGCTTGTCTTGACTCTGGCTCTTTTCTTATGTCTTCTAGTAGCCGACTGTCGGATCTTAGAGGGCTTGCAGAGATATGCCTCCATCCCCACATACCTGCCTGTCAACTACCAGGTGTTCAACGCAGACTCTGCATTCTTCCTGAAGGAGGCCAACCAGGAATTCATGAGGAACTCTAGTCTGCTGTCACGGACCGAACCCTTCTTCATCTACCAGGCCCGCAACTTGCCCTCCGTCAACGCCAGCTATGGGCCTCTGTCTGTGGAGCAGCCCGTCCCTCTGGAGCTCTTGCAGAACCCGGGGACATTCCCCACATCCTCCATGTTCACATTCAACTGGAAGGTGCAGACGTTCATCATCAACAAAAAGATCCACCTAGCCAAGCCCAAGGTACATGTGCTATTCTACGTTGCAGGCAGAGACTGGGACGACTACAGTGCCATTGACAAGCTGCCGTGTGTGCGTATGTTCGCCTTTCACGAAACCCAGGAGGTGCGTGGCAGCTGCCAGCTCAGAGGCGAGCTGGGAATTTGCGTGGCTGAGCTGGAGCCACTGGCGAGCTGGTTCAGTCCGCCTAGCGTCATGCCTGGGCGCCAGAGGATTCCAGAGGTGTCTGAGGGAACCCCAGTGGAGCTCTACTACATGTTGCAGTCCACAGAAGCCGGCGAGTGCCACTCGGAGGAGGTCAGGAGAGACAGCTACATCCGCTCGGGCCAGGAAAGCCTGTTTGGTACCGCCACCACCACTCCGCTGAGGCGGATCGGCAGCGTGAGGCTGTATCTGAACCCTGATCCTCCCCCACTAGCCGAGTACCGGCTGGATAGCAACTTCATGGTCATGGTGCCTGCTACACCCATGAGACAGAGGGACACAGTCTCTGCCTTCATCACCGTGTCAGCCTACTCTCCTGTGGAGATCTTTACTCTCAGGTAAGAGCACACTTCTCAAGCTATTTCTGTAAGTGTGTCTTTGAGAATGTGGCGGGTTCTGGCCTTTTCTGTCAGGCACCAAGGGTGGCAGGCAGTGGAACTCTACAGATTGGTTTGTGGTTACCCCCTACTTTAGTATGATGTGTATCAAATAAGTAGTTGCCTGGCCTCTGCAATTAACTAACCTCAGACAGGTTAGCCAACCACACTACAGCAAAACAGTGACAGCACATCTTTATCTATTGGAATAGGTTAAGTTCACTGAAGCTTCAGATGGGTATTAATTAGACTCTGTGGATGAGACTAAGTAATTTAGATAATTAACACACAATGCAATCGCAAATGAGAATCACATTAATTAGGATGCATGTCCATTAGTGTAATGGCTGAGTCTGATCTTAACGCTGGTTTAGCACACATTTTTGTAAACCACATTGAGATTGTGTGATGAATAGAAGCCACATGCTGAATGAATAGGTGAGTTGAACTGTTTTGGAATGGGACTTAAAATATAGCCCGGACAAATAGATTATTTATAATCTGCCATGTCTGGACACGGGCAATATGGTGTGAGGGCGAGCGCGTTGGCATTTTCAGCGAGTGAAAAATGCATCAGTGGACACGGCCCCTGTGTGCTTTGGTCAGGTGAAATTCATGCCTCGTTCAGGAAAACATACATTTTGCTTTGCTTAGTCCCTGCTGTGCCACTTCTCCCAGAGGAGAGTACTGATTGCCAAGGCTTGTGATTGTTCTTCATTCCATTTCATGAACTTGACTATGATGAAAAAGTGTGTTTAACTGTACGACAAACTAATAGACATCACCCTGCTCAAATCACAGTGCAAAACAGTGTTACTTGAGCTTGAGTTGAAGGAAGATGAAAATGAGGACACAATCAAGTTGATGTGAATCAGTCATTTTTACTGACCAGGGAAATGTTTTCTGTGTAAATATAAAACAAGGAGTATTTTCTTTTAACCCTGTAGCGTGTCTCTCTCTGCCTCCGTCCATCCGGATCAGTGCAATGCAGGGATGAGTCACAAGGGATGAGTCAAGACAGACGGCCCTTACTTTGTTTAATGTGTTTCAACTGAAACAGTCATGACAACAGCAAGAAGACTGGCCTCAATGATGAGTTGAAACAGACAAAATAGAATTTCTGAAAAATCCCTGCAGAATACAAGAACCTCTCTCTCTCTCTCCTACACTCTGATTCTTGCACTGTCCATGGTGCTGAATGCATGGTGCATATCAGAGAGAAGGTCAGATTACAGAATTTATTATTGTATATGGCTGAGACTGCAAGCTTTATATGGCATCACAAGCCATTTACGCATTCCTTTAATGTTTTCAGATGTATACCTTGTACATTTATATTTGAGATATTAAAGTGACAAGAATAAGCACAAGAATAACAACAACAAGTTCCACCGTCAAATATAAAGCCTGCAACAATGGAAACATTAAGTAAACCATATTCTCCCAATTAAACAACTTTCTGGCATTTATAATTTACATTGATGACAGATGAAGCTGACCTGTTTTCAACTTGTTAGTGTGCTTACATTTGCGCTGCCAGCTGTTTTGGGCTAGGTTTATTTCATCAAAGTACTCATTTGCCAGTGTTAATTGAGATAATTTCAAATTAGCACATACAAAAGATATTGAGTCTTGTTTATTCAAAGCAATCAATTTAAAATAGTTGTTTAGCAATAACAATCAAAAATTGTATTGCCAAACGTATTTTCATCCTGTGGAACATTTAATTACCCACCGTTGGTCCTGGTGCGATAAGGCAATCTATAATTTTTTCTCCTAAACTGAGAAACTCAAACTAATCTGTTTCATCAGTGAAATGAACAGGCCAGGCTGGCCACATTACCAGGGCCTGTGGTGTTTTCATTTGGCAGTGGTGGTCATCTCAGGCCCCGGCTGGCCAGCTGAGAGCTACTGATATGCATGTGTGGTCCTAGGTGATAAGCCTGTCTCCATGTGTCCATCTGTTTGGATGCTTAATCACCCAGCCATGAATACTCTGATCTCTTATATTCACAACAGCATTATCATTTGTGTACTGCATGGCATGCCCGCCGGGAATTGGACATTATTGTCTGTACACCTGCAGTGTGAATATACAGGATTTGTTTATCAAAACTGGTTTATCATCACTACTGCTATTTTAGCATTGTTTAATGTTGTCGACTATGATTTGCACTGTGTGTGTGTGTGTGTGTGTGTGTGTGTGTGTGTGTGTGTGTGCGCGTGCGTGCATGCATGCGACCAGCTAATCTCCGGCACCGTTGGGCAGTGAAAGTTTCACTGCCGGAGATTAGCTGGTGTGCGTGCACAGTTTCACTGTACACTCCCTGGGTGCGAGAGCAGAACCTCGCAACCGGGAAGCCGATTTTTGCAAAACACATTTTTTGACAGTTCTACATATTTTTTCATGGGAATCGGTACAACATGATCTCTATGATCAAGATGGATCTGTTTGATATTGTATAGCCTATTCCATCCTGATTGACTAAGATTAACATCTAAAGTTTGCAAGAGTGGCCCGTTTGAACAAAATGCTGCAAATCATGAATGCAGCGTCTGATTGCTGTGAAACTTCGTTTGAGGAAGTTGAGGAACAAATGCCACCCCTTTAACATTGCCATAATTATTATAGTGCCACTAGGAGGCTGTTTTTTTTAAAGATTGAGTTTTTTGTTGCTTTTCTGCCTTTATTGAAGCTGGACAGGAAAGAGCGAGGGAGAGAAGGGGAGAGACATGCAGCAAAGGTCGTCATGAACGGGACTCGAACACATGGCGTCAGGCCACAGCCTATATGTGTCATGCTCCTACAACTTTTGTCCAAAGATCACGCAAATTGGTACACATTAGTCAAACGATCAAAATGGATCCGTCCATTCTTCAGTGTGCTCCGACTCCCAGGGACACGTTTTCTAGTTTGATTCTTCAGTCTGCACACTTAATGACAGAGTGCAGGGGCAGCAAAAGCCTCCTTATTGCGTTTCGGCATGTTTTGGCTTTATTCCACGTGAACATGGGTCACCACCACACATGAACATTCTGATCATAGCTGTCTCTTTCATACAGAAGATCCGGCCCCTGGTCCGGCTCCCCGAGTACATTTCCACCTACCTCAAAAGCATTATGCTCAAAGGCTTTTGATGTGACACATTTCCTGCAATGAGAGCTAATTTGTTTTTAATAAGCAGTCATCTAAACAATTTTGTTCCTTTACTAATGCCCAGCATGTTACAGCTTGCTGGTATATACTGTAGATGGATGGATAGATACTTTAGAGTAGACAGCCGTTTATTGACCCCAAGGGAAATTCAGGTGTCATAGCAATGAAACACAGAATAGCCCGAATAGCCCAGCACCAGTCTAGTAGAATTATGCTCTTAACCGTGTGGGATTGAATTCTAATTTGATATTAATTCATTATTTTAACTTATGTATGACTGATCTGTCTTTTAAACCTCTAATATATATTTGTTTTATGTGGCACTACCAATTCCACCTCTTCCAAGTCACATATATACCTATATCTATTGTAGCAAGCTATTAACTGACAACGTTAGGAATTTCTTTTGGACTGGGGCAATTCATGCAGAAATGAAATAATAAATGCACTTTGAGGCACTTTGTATAAAAATCTCCACCAGAGGGAATGGAATATCTCTTTGGTTCATGCATGTTAGGGTAGTTCAGTAGCAACAGCACAGGCCATTTATTATCTTTCCTGCATTACTATTGCCTCGTTCTCTCTAGTATGGTTAAATAAAACCACACTCATTTTCAGAATGTGCATGGCCTATGAAAGTCCAATTAGTATTTTTGAATACAGTGTGGACAACATCTCTACAACTCTTAAGGCAAGAGTTAAGACTCAACCTCTGCTGTTATACATTACCAGTATACCAGACTCAACCTCTGCTGTTATACATTACCAGTATACCAGACTCAACCTCTGCTGTTATACATTACCAGTATACCAGACTCAACCTCTGCTGTTATACATTACCAGTGTGCAACCGGGGCTTCCCAATGGATGAATGAGAGATGTACTGCCTGGGGTTGCCCCATACACACATGAGAGACTGACCTTTATCCTATTTTGAATTTCAGCAACCCAACAAGCTTTAGATTTAAACACAGTGCTATTGCACTATGATCCACAAATCATCTACTCTGGTTTCGCCATCGCTTCTAATTAACTTCCAATGTTCTAATGATGTACTGTAGCTGTTCATAAGATAGAAATAAATCTCCCTTTTTTCTGGCTCGAGACGGCCAAAGGAACTTTCCTATGGTGTAGGGATTAGGGCTGCTCTAAAAATACAGATGATCTTGTTTAATATTATAATATAATAATGAGCGCTAATATAATATATTAATTATATAATCATGATTATTGCTAATGGAGTTTTAGTGTAGAAAGATGTTTTTTGTTTTGTTTTTAAATATACATTTCTGAATGTCTTTGTTGGTCATAGGGCTTATCAGTACGATCGTCTTTGGTAAATGGTATGATGATGTCAGTAATTTTATTGTGCACCTGCGAGTGTGATGGATGGGAAGTTGGGTTGTAGTGGTCTCTGCAATGGTGACTTGGTGAGGAGAAAAGGGTGAGGTGCAACAGCTGACCAAAAACGGTGGCACTAATTTGTCTTACACGATTGTATTCAGAAAGTATTCAGAAAGGTATTCAGAAAGGTCTTTGTGCACTTTATGTGCATTTTTCTGAATACATTGAGCCCTGCCTACGCACCCGCCTCAGAGCATACAGGTGTGCATAAGACTTTGTTGCCTCTTACACGACTGTAAAATTGTGATACATAACATCATGATTTTCCATTATTTTCTACTAATTACATTGTGCAATTTGCATATTTCGAAGCATAAATTGAAAGCTGAAATATCCTGAGATCTGTTTTGCCGTCTTCAACCGCTTCCTGCTATTAAGTATTTTAATCACCCATGCCTTGCTCTCATGAAGAAGTAGCCATGACAACAGCTTTTACGAATAAAAACTTTTATTTGCAGCAACAGCTTGCAACAACACCTAACCTAACAACCACGGAGAAAATGGAGAGGAGGTGGTCAAAATAAACACTTCTGACAGTCATAGTCACACAAAAATACATGTCAATAGATTACCAAATTAACACCATGGCATAACATTATACATATAGATCCATAAAACACAATCCCCCAACACATTCCCATATTCAAATATCTAAATAAAAGACGATTACACATACTTCTTGCGCCCCAGGGAATACTGGGAAATCTAATTCCCCCACAATATGTTCAGTGTGTTGTTGTTTAGAGAGCTCTATTTAGTCTTTTTAGAAAGTCACTACAGCGACACTACAAAAAGAGCTTTTTCCTTTAGGCTATCAGAGGTGCCCCAGGTAATCATTAATCTGTAAGCACACAACAGACAGATCATTCATTACTGAAGCCTCTACGTACATATATCGTATATTGTAAGCTCATTCAGCGTTGCAGCTTTCCACAACAACATTACATTTCACACACATGAGCATGACAAATAAATCTCTTGAATCTGGAATCTAGGCCTTCACTATACGTAATGAGTGGGTGTCACAATACAGTAGCTTGGTTTGATCTGTCAGTAACACAATGAAAATGTGTAAATATATACAGTACTATTTCCACTGGTAATTATAATATGTCTTAAAATTGATTTGAGCACGTCTTTCTGATCGTAGACCAGAGGATGACTGGACTAAATTGGATTAGGCAGGATTAGCGCTTGTAAGCAGTGTTCCTGCATTTTGATTCTAATTTGATATTTCCCTACTGTGTTGTATGAATGATGGTGACAGTGTGTTTCCGCTCACAACTGTATGCCTTATCAAGTCTAATTACTCCTTTTAATGTCCTCAGAGAATATAGAGCTTTCAAAATTCCCACATATCTCCTCCTCCTATCTCAAAGGAATCACATGGAGGAAAAAATTTACTTTGGAAAGGCACTTACAGTATGAGTTTCAAGAGCATTGAAAATGACTATACAAATAATGTATAAGCTGATCTCATTAGCATAATTCGTTTTCTGCTATCATTGTGATGGCAATTAGGCTGGTTACATATCATTGATAATTCATTATTATGTCTTGCTATTAGATGGTTTATATGCAAATGAAGAAATGTGGTGAAGTAACTTTTAAGGATATGCAAATCTAATCAAGGCCAGGTCCAGAGCTAACGGTGTATCTAAAATTATGAGGGGTACCTTGAGCTATAGTGCTACAGAGGAAGGCAATTTTTACTGAGGGGGTATAATTTAAATATGAGGGTGCACCCACGTCATACCCAGCCCTGATGTTGAGTGTTAAAAACAAACGGTACTAAAATATCAGCTTACTAAATGCCTTGGTGCAATTCAACTGTTCACCTTACATATCTCAAAAGATTTATTTATTATTATTTATTTTTTGTGATCTCCCTGATCACAAAAAAACCCATACGTTTTTAAATAGGTGAATACATTACACAACATTTTAGAAACAGGAGAAATGGCCTTCTAGCTCATTCCTCACTTCTTGCATTGTAACTTTCTCCCCACACAAAATGTTCGCTCCTCTGTTCTGTGGAAAGCTATATGTGGATCGATAAGAAGTGAATAAAGAGTGCACACCAGCACTGATGGGGGTGCAGGCCAAGAGAGAGTACAATCACTGAATAAGTCAGGGGTGCTGGTTGCACCCCGCTAGCTCTCATTTTTTTCTATCCCGATCAATTGCACATACACGAATTTCATGGCGATCAGTGCTTCTGGCATCAGACTGATCGACATTGTGTTCATATTCATCAGTATCTCTAAAGACTTTATATACCTTGCATTCTTGGATGGTGTCCGCAACTCCCCTTAAGATATTGCAATGAAATGAATGATGACAGATTGCACTAGGACGACAATGATTGAGTGCTGTTTTGTCATTGTTATAAAGACAATTTGTTTTTGCTATGATGCTATGATTGGGGACATTCACATGTCAACTTTTCACAGACATACATGTGCATGCATGTATATGTGTTGTCTATTGGTTCTTGTATAGGTAGGCAATAGGCATGGCTCTTCTACGTGTGCCATTTGTGTTGGGTGTGTGCGTGCGCACGCGCGTGTCCATCTGTGTTAGCAAGCTTGATTGTGTGTGTTTGTGTACTGTACGTCTACTACTGTTTATCATGCACCGAATACCAAAAGAAAGACTTACTGTAGAATTACAATGATCAATTTGCTTCATGTTTTATAGGCAGTGTGCATCAGTGAACAGATTATCTGCCATTAGTACGCTTCATTATTTGTTCCAATGGACAACGAAGAATTAATGTATGCAACCAGTGATCACCAGAAAAAAATAAATAAATGTGGAAATGTGTACATGATAAAATAATAGAATTGTCCACACATGGTTATGATACATGCAGTAAACCCCCAGGGGGGCTAGAGAGATGGAGATTATTTATTTCTGGCATTGCTTTCTAGCCCTGCTGGACTGGTTAGTGGTCACACTCAGACAAACTGAGGTGTAATCTAGTGGAAGAGACGAGGCAATTTAGTGATCTGTGTATTCTCTTCCACAGATTTGACTTTTGAATTAGCTGGAGTCTGTTTTAACGGTTAGATTATTTAAACTCTGAATACATTGATGTCATAAGCGTGTGCATGTGTGTGTGTGTGTGTGTGTGTGTGTGTGTGTGTGGGGGGGGGGGGGGACTTGCCTGTTTGATAGCGCCCAGGATTACATTAGACAATTGACACTGGGTGAAAAAAATGGGTTACAAAATCGTAGCATATAAGCAATAATAAAAAATAAGACCTGTCTGATGTGAGTGGTGCAACAGCGCCCCCCTGTTGGTACCCTACACATAGGGACATACAGACATAGGGATGGACATAGGGACATTGCTGTTCTTTGGAGTGGTTGCACCACTAAAAAAAACCATCCCAGGTATACTTTCATAATAGCCACCATGGGTGCCTGAAACAGAATCCCTCAACAAATGTCTTTATGCTTTCATAACTACGATTAACCTAATTGTATTAATATTACCTGCACATTCGAATGATTCGCTGTACCTCTGTATGGCTAATAATGCATAGTACTCATCAGCATGTACCTGCATTGAGTGACTGATGATCCAGTGCCCTCACTGCTGCAGGTGAGTGACTTTTAATACGTGGCCCAGGCCTGATATAGTACCATGCTTTAAACTCAGGCCCGATTTATTGCTTGCTCGCAGTTTATAGAGCTTTCTTTGATTTTATGTGCCTGACTGTGTGTGTACGTGTGTGTGTGTGTGTGTGTGTGTGTGTGTGTGTGTGTGTGTGTCGTGGGGGTATCTTACAGCACAGAAAGAGACCAGACTTAAAAGTTCAACCCCCTACACAGCTTAAATCTTGTCTCCTTCTAAAGCAACACAGAAAAGCTATAACATGCCCCCATAAAGGTATTAATAGAATTAGATAGCGAACTACTTGTGGTGTAGTATGGACAGCAGTGCATTTACTCATGTGCAGTAGCTAGCTCGTGCCAAAGCGATCGAGCACCCTTATCAGATATACAAGGCCACAACATAAGATCACTCTCTGCAGTCTTTGACACTCATACCCAATCCATTATGGTGCAATCTCATTTGAAAGCCATCATCATTGACTATAAACAGGGACTGAATCAGCAGCTATTGGCCTGACTCTACAGGGAGGAATAATGTGATGAAAGACCCACAAAATGCCTACTCATTTATTGGCTGCCATTGAAGCCATGCATTCATTTTATGAAATAGCTGGTCAAGTCAGATTCACCATAGAGACTAGACAAATGACTAAATAAGTATTAAGTCTACGTGTGTCTGATGGTGATTAAAACATGAATTAAAAGTAATTTTGCTCTAATTTGTTTCATATTAAAACTATGAATTGTACAGTATGAGTATGATTTGGCAACCAGCAATGTAGTGCTTATGCAATTTACAAATCAAACTGACCCCTCGTTCCATTTAAATATCAAACAGTTACAGCATCTTGGATGAGTTTGAATAACTGCCAGGTTCTGCAAGCAGTGCAACAATTCTGGGGCAGTAAAATCAGCGATTCCTTTCCATTTTCTATGCTCAATTGCAATTTCCATGACCACATTTAGGTCATGGAGATGAATTCTGAATCGCAGAACATGTGAACAATGCAGAGTTACTTCTTTTGGGCCAGGTTAAGAATTCTTCTCACGTTTTCAATAAAGCAGCTTGTGGCACCCACCACAAGGTATCAAACCTGTGCCATATTTTCTGCTGAGCTTGCCTATTGGAATTTATCCCGTTACGTTCTCACTTTTTTTATTAGCTGGCAGATTGGATCACAGGCGCATCTGTGGCCCTTCGATAGCAGGTGACTGAGGTCCTGTTTAACAAACACTCCTGCCAAAAGTTGGACCCGGAGAGAAATGGCACAGCCCTGCTGAGCTCCGTGGGGGGTCTTCTCACCTGCCTCGATCGTACCGACTAGTTGGGACTCAAAGAATAGCATCTGAAGGGGTGGGTGGGCTCTATCCATTTATCTTTAGATGACAAGAGAGCCATACACTACACTATACTATTACCTTTTTTTGGTTTTCCATTGGACAAAAGTTACCTGGTACCAGATTCCAAGCTGAAGTGATACCAAAAGGTGATGTGAAACACTGCAGACTACTGATTGGTCATAGAGAGTCATCATTAGTGTCATTGGCATCATTGCATCACGACAGACTCCCCTATTGCAGTGATTTTCAACCCTTTTCATTTCAAGGGCCCCTAGTTTGATGTGCATTCAGCCATGGACCACCATTTTATTTAGCTTTTTATTTTATTTCTGGGACCTCAATCTACACAACAGTTAGAGACTCGTAAGGTTCCTTTTACCTGGGGTAAATGGTGCATTTTATATATCACCTTCATCCAAAGTGCTTTACACTGTGCGTTCTATTCACCCACACACCGGCGGTGGAGGACACCATGCAAGACACCGACATGCTATTCAGGAGCAGGGGGCTTCAGTCAGTGTCTTGCTCAAGGACACCCGGGGGCTATGTAGTGTAGTGGGGACCTTCAAGGACACCCGGGGGCTATGTAGTGTAGTGGGGACCTTCAAGGACACCCGGGGGCTATGTAGTGTAGTGGGGACCTTCAAGGACACCCGGGGGCTATGTAGTGTAGTGGGGACCTTCAAGGACACCCGGGGGCTATGTAGTGTAGTGGGGACCTTCAAGGACACCCGGGGGCTATGTAGTGTAGTGGGGACCTTCAAGGACACCCGGGGGCTATGTAGTGTAGTGGGGACCTTCCGATTCACAAGCAGCCGCTCTACCTCCTGAGCCACTGTCAACCTTATTTACCTACTGTATGTGATAGCCACTAATTCTATTTGGAGCTATGCTGCTACAGTGAATGAACGATCTGTATGTTAATTAAGCATTCACCATGATTTAGCAACTCACATCTCACATGCATATGCTCTCCTTCAAGTTAATGGAGGTCACCCTCTCGCTACTGATGAAAATACAGACAAGAATAGAGCTTCTAAGATCACACAGAACGCATTTTCCATGCCCATATGATATATGCAGCATTAATTATTTATTGGTACAATGACTGAATTAAATCATGATAATTCTATCATTATGGAGAGCTAATTAATAGATTGGCTATTCAATCTATTCTTTTGCTTATATCTTTAGCTCCTTAGCCATTTTATTCTCAGCTAATCATAAACATGATCAAAGCCTTTCTCTTATAATTAACTACAGTCTCTAAGCAAGACCCCTGCGCTTACTAGTCACACTGTAATTATAATTTCAGCTAATTATTTTACTGCTTCTACAAGGCCAACAAATATACTGTATGTCCCTGTTGAATCATGCCACTGCTCATAGCATCAGTTTAAACATTGGTTTCAGGTCCTCCATTTAAGGAAAGAGGACAGGAGTGCAATCATTTCCACAAAAAACATGTAATTTATGACATTTAATGCTGTTTCTTGATAAAAGGATAGAACAATTATAGGAACATTTTCAAGTCCTTTATAGTCCACTTAAAACTGTAACTACTGTAGCATGCTTGTATTATAGTTTGTCTGACAGCCGTAGAGGTGACAATATTGCCAACAAGTAACAGGTGCAAAACATAATACTGCCAAAGAGTAGGCAACACATTAATAGATGGTACAGTACGCCCACAGAATGTTTAACAGTAAGCAAGTAAGTGATAAGTAATTCATTGGAACGTGACAATTCTCAGAAACTGAGCCTTGATTCCACCACTCTAATGTTTTTGTGATGTGCATGATGGCACCCTTTTTGGCATACACTAAGAGACAGCTATTTGCAGCAGAGACTTAAAGCATCATATGCAAAATGGAACAGAGTATACTAACTATTCATCCATGTAAATATGAATAACGTAAACAGAATCAGTATTCGCTGAACCAAAGGTAAAGCCTGTTCAGATTGAAAGAGCAAACATGTACTGGCCATTAACCAGCCAAATAGACTGCACAGAACAAATCACCTTTCCTTGAGATGCTTTATGGGGAAGTGGAGAAAGTATTCATTTTCAAAGCAGTACTTGAACACTGTAACAAGATTTTTTTTTTTTAAACAACAGCTTGCTTGTAAATGTATCTGTTGAAATCCAACTCAGAGCATACTCCGGCATCCATGCCGTCCACTTGTTTATTCGCCATCTGTTCCTCATGAGAACAATCCCAAGTATTTGAAAGAAAATATCACTGTCATAGCTATCTGTGGAGGATAGAATGAGGGTGACTCCAGGTTCAATATCATAAGCAGACAGCAAGACTCTGACATTTGACGGTGGGCAATTTTCCTTGGATAAATGCGTCAATTACTAGGCTTGTCTTTATTGCATTGTCACTGCTGTGTGTCTTTGTATGATCGATAGACAGTGAATCATGCATGCTATTACGTTTATTTACTTTGTTGGACATTTTTACAGCTACAGATTGTCTGAGAATTTGTGTGAATAATATTATATTAGGTGTGATCTAAGATATGAATTATAACTCTTTGTACCTTTGTCAACCAATGGCATTGTGGTTTCACTCATATTTTGACGATGCACATCATGTAACGCCCACGATTCAAACCCAGATCTCCCGCACGAGAAGGGACACTAAAAACATCTGAACCACTTTATTGTCCTGGTATCTCAGTGGGTTGCAAGGCGCTGTTGCAAGGTCAGGGGTTCGATCCCAGGCACCGCCAACTCGGCGCATGAGTAGCATGTGCAGCGAGTTGTGCCGTACATACTGAGCACTGATGGTACAGTAGGTTTTACACTCCACGTCACCAATCCATATCCCAATACAGGGTTCTAGCGCATTGAAACAGGGATAGACTCCCACGTTCTTGGCCGATCCCGGCAATAAGCCTCTCAGACTCTACTTGCAGTACTTATTTACTTACTTAACCACTAGCCTAAATGGGAATTCCCTTGGCCATATTAGGCTTTTAGTCTAATAACTATTAGGCTTTCAGTCTAATATCTCTACACACAAAAACTGTAGATCACAACTTCACAAGTTCCTGTTATTTGTATTCAAAAGATGGTTTAATACGTTTGACAAAAGATAACCTCTAACCACCCAATTTTATTTGAAACATTGTTGTTTAAATCATTGCAGTCTTTTTTTCACAAAGGTTATGTAATGTTTGAAACGGCTCAAGGACACACCCCCTACTGGGAGCCCACATAATCACTGTTTGGTCTGTTTCTCTATTGATTCCAGAAGGAATGTACTGAACCTCCAGCCAAAGGCAAAAAGTGATGCATTTAATTCATTTATCCCTCTTTAACTTGACCTTGTTGAGAACGCCGCTCAGGTGACTGGAAAGAAAGATTCCTCATTGGCGTTAAACGTTTTTCTGCATGGAAACCTGCATGATGACCCCATCTAGTTGCTTCTCTTTTGATGGACCTTAAGCATCACTATCTCTGGCCTACAGGTTGCCTTTCCAATCCCACACTTTATCCAGAATCTCTTCTCCCGGTTTCTGATGACCTCTGTCTGGACCCCGTTGGTAACCGTCTTCAAAAGTGTGAATTGTTGGGTTCATCCCCTAGTGTTTATCTCAGTGGTTCTCAACCTTTAATCTTTGGAGACCCCCTTCTTACATCTGATAAATCCTGAGACCTGCACGCATGCACGCACGTAAGCACACACACACGTAAGCACACACACACACACACACACACACACACACACACACACACACACACACACACACACCACCCCCCTTCTTCAGTTCTTCAGATATCACCTTGAGGGCAAAGGACTAAGGAGAGAGATTATGGATTTAATTGATCACTCTATGCTTGGAGTCCTTGGCATGGCGAAGCATCAACATTCTTCAGGCAACATTCAACGGTCGTCACATTGAATTACAATATGCACTAAAGCCTTAATTCAGATATTAGTGTTTGTGGGACCATTGTGAAGGACAGGAGTAATTAAGGCATCAACAGCAACTCGATCAGCAAAGAGAAAAACAAGAGAGAGAGCAAGTCTGATTAGAGTGAATGGTAAGTCAGAGCATCTGAAATGTATGGAGATAGAAGCAAGGAACAATAGGCCTATAAGCACACACACCCTCACACACACACACACACACACACACACACACACACACACACACACACACACACACACACACACACACACACACACACACACACACACACACACACACACACTCACACACACACACACACACACACACACACACACACACACACACACACACACACACACACACACACACACACACACACACACACACACACACACACTGTAGTCTGTAGTCCACATAGCCTGGAACAGACCTATGCTTTCTATGGCATAGGCAGCTCTTGGCAGGATCCGCCGGCAGAAACTTGACGCACCTGCAGCAGATGAGCCCGATTAATTAGAGAGACGGAGAGAGAGAGAGCAGTGTGTGTGTGCTCTTGAGCCGGGCACTGGTCTAGTATATATCTACTGTATAAGGGCTCCATCCATCTCCCTTACCCCTTAATCTCTACATTTATTTGCCATTTCTTTACCATTTTAAAACATTTAAAAATAGTTCAACTAGCCAATCTACACCGACACGTTGTTAGCTTGTAGATCGGCTATTTGTACTATTTTAAAATGTTTTAAAATAGTAAAAACAATTAAGTTTAGGTGTTTTCGTATATGTCTGTAATCAATGTACAGTAACTCGAGAACTGTTCGCCGCACCGACTTCAAATTCGACACACGCGTTCCAGATCCCCACAGGGAGTGCAGTGCCCGGTGTCGAGTCCGTTGGATAGCCGGTTATCCAGAACCAGCACAAAAGCCTCTGCCCGGGATCTGGACCTGATCACCCCCAAATCTCCATATATGGAGCTAGCCTGTTCTAACACCACATTGGTTTTTCTGACATCTGCATAGACTGGGTGGGGCATGCATTTCCCAGTTGCATCCTTCCAAGGAGGCCAGTGCCAAATGGGCACCGCTCTAGTTAGTTAATTAAGTAATTAGGCAATCTCAATTAGACAAGAATTGATCAATATTGGCTAAAAAGGTCCCTCTAAAGATAATTATAATGACAGACAATTCTAACATTCTAGTTATCTCATGAGTGTGTGGAAATTCTGCTTTAATAATGATTCATCAGTGTATGCTGATTAATGTTTAGATTATGTAGAATCGGATGAATGTTAGTTACCGGTATTATTGCTCTTTAACTTGGTCTTTCGTCCTAGAGGAGATCTTTGCCACTTTTGTGGATATGCAATCATTACCCATGCAGTAAAATGAACCAATAAAATCCACACTGCATACTATATTGGCAGATAAATCAGAGTCGTCCTGCACACAGAGCTTTACCGACAGTGCCTACATGTACTAACCCAATTCCCACAGCCCATTCTCAGAGCATCCTGGATATTTGGTACTTACTGAGTGGTCTGTCTAGAAGCCAGAAGAATCAAGGTTTTATTTGTCTTAGACTTAGACTTAGTTCCTCCCGTTCCTATTGGAACATTGAGCGACAAGTCCCTCCATTTGCTCCGGTCTCTTGTGCCTCCAAGCACAAATATAAGTCATGGGTTGGGACATAACAGGCTAGCTTTCATGCTTTTTGGTGTCATATTTCTAAAGTTACAATTTAATACCTCTAAAATAAATTAAATAAATAAAAATCACACCCGTATGAAGTGAGGGGCGCTCTTATCATCGTACATCATCATGACGTAAAATAGACATTGCTCAGACACTATGACATGAATTGAATGTTTGTGTAGGACAAAGTTTGTGGACACACACCAAAAGCCCTAAAACATAAGACCATTACTGCGTACACAAACTATATATAAAAAATAAAAAATATATGAAAATAGCCAATCTACAAGCATGTAGATGTGGAACCAAGTCAAACAAAATGTAATGCCTCAACTCCTACAGTTCAAAGTGCTTGTCGGGGTGGGCGGATCCCCAGTTCAAATTTGGAGTCGTGGACTGAAAATGTTGAGAACCACTGCTTTGACCACCATAAGTCATAGTCCCATTTTAGTTACTTTAGCAGGATACCTCAGACCTAATCAGACCTTTATTATTTTTTATATAATAAGACCTACACAGTGAGGCAGAAATGTTTTGGAGTGTTTTAAAAGTGTAAAATAATGAAGAATGATGACAGATTTCCCCCACCAGGGGAGGTTTGCTGAGCATGCAGGGTCTTTTTCAGCAACACCCTGCTTCACATTCATGGAGTTTGACACATTCACACTTGAAACTGGCCTGACACAGTTTTCTACTGTTGGCATCCCAATAAACAGCCCACACATATACCAGTTACTACTGTGACCAGAAGGGTTGAATCAACAGCACTCCGGTCTCAAGCCTGCTTGAGCAAACACTTGTTTACCTATTATAGTTGGGGTCATGCCAACAAGCGTGGCATGACACTCCAGTCTGTTAAGCTGGCGGTTTGGGTTGGCCAAATTTGCCCACAGGTTGGTCGGGGGCCGCTCCGATAATTTTCAAACATGCTTTATATAAATAAAATAATTTAGAATGGTCGCTATGCGTTCCAAGTGGAATGACTTGGAGAGAGTTGCGTGCCACAGAGAGAAAGACAGTTTACAAGGAGACAGGTGTGAAGTGAATAAGATGACTTTTGGCATGTTGTACTGTAGGTGTGGCTAGAACACTGCCTAGATACTGTAGAGTAGACATATCCCATTCCCAAATGCACGTCAACACTGCGACTTTAACCAGTCCGGCTCCATTCGTTGTTTACATCTGACTGCTACTCATAGAGCTGCTACACTGTTATTGTTGCTGCTTCTGAATGTTATTGATGTGGAATTAATCCAAGTATAAGATGACAATAGACATTAACTCGTTTTAGCAAGGTTTATTAAAGCATTCAAGCGTCCATGGAGGTTGCAGTATTAGCTGAATAGACGTGAGTATTTCGCACAGACTTATACTCAGTCCTCCGCTGAATAAGGCAATGTTACATGAGACTAACCAATGATAAGCAGGGATATTCTAGGTGGTCAGCAATATATTATTTATTACATCAGATCAACAGTGCATGTTTCTGACCCCTCAGCCTCGTGATGAGTCGATAAAGGAGGTGTCACTCCTTATGGACAGGCTGTGAATGGAGTCTGGATACAGAGAGGAAGGCGTGAGGATTACTTCGTTCCTCCGTCATTCAAAGCTCTGTACACTCTGTTCATGTGAGCAATACACGATAGCTCCTGTATGAAAGATCTTTCTAAGTAGAACTCCTAAAGTAATACAGTGGATATTACTGCCATGGGAGAGGAAAGCATGGGAGATGGTGCAAGCAGTATTTACTGGGCTTGCTCTGGTCAATCAGCACTGGACAGTGCTTCTGCCAAGGGTCAGGGTGGCCGTAGCTAATTGGCCCCGACACAACATACACACATATTACATGCAGTCTACTACAGGCAGGCCTCCATGCGTCTCTCCCTGGCTGCATCATAAACAACTGAAATTATCAGCATAAAACAGCAGATCTACAAGCTCTAGATAAAATAATACATCATTATCACGTGAGATGAAATGACGTGAGGTGTTTGGGCAAGCCGAGAATCTTATTAAATCCTGTAGTTTAGTGCATGATGCCCCATTATTTTAAAATCTGGTAGTGTGTGCATGTTTGTGCACTGCAGTGCCCATTCTTTGAAACACACACATACAGGTATATTTTGTGCCATTTCGCCATCCCTTCATGGGGTGAAAACAACACAGCTTACCATTGGAATTGCATTAGGGAACATACTTACATTTTGTTTTTCCATCATAACAGGACCGCCACATATTCTAAACTTATTCTATATCTTACCATTATTCAAAGCTTTAAGTTTCTGTAATTTTGCCAATAAGTCATGCTCATTTAAGTCATGCAGTTTCAAGCACTTTTCTCTAATCATTTGATGTAAACTTGGAACATTTGTTTCTCTCTTTTGTCAAATAAACAGTTTTGATGAAGCATTTTCTTATCGGGAAAATGTTTACAGTATGTGTTATCAAAATGCATCCCTGCTTTACATTTCATTCTGTTCTTACAGTAATAATGAGAAACTGTTATTAACCTGAGGAGACCCTCTCCAGTAAAGGAATTCAGAGGAGGAATGTGAAATGACTTCATGATTGGATTTCATGCCAGGATGTGGTTGAGACAATGATATTTGGCTCATCGTTAAAACATGATGCGAGTTTCTTGTTTCAATAAGTGATTTGATAGAATTGTTGCACACCAACTTGAATGAACGTTACTAGGTCAAAGTGGATTACAGTATTGTTGGTATCAGCCAAGCAACAAGGGCGTCAATTACAGAGCGCTAGACCAGGGATGTGAGATGGAGCATCACACCTGTCAACTAGTCCGGTACTTACTGCATGTCTTATTAGTTACTCAAACCAAACCCAGAACCTTACGATTCATATTCATGTGCACATGCAGATGAATCGTAAGGTTCATAGATGAACTGAGCTGGACACCAACCTGAATGAATTATAGTTGAATAAAGTGTGTTATGTACACTATCGGGGAATGGAGGCAATATAGTTGTGTTATCTTGTGGAGATTGGATCTGCTGAATGTTTCCAAAACTTATCTCAGTATACGGTAACACCTTGGGATTTGACTACTACTGCTGAACTGTGACATTTTGCATGCACCTACCCATTTGATTGTATTTAACTAGTTGGCATTTCCAAAGGTCACAACCTTTCCTTGTTCATTTGCTGCCTTGGATGTAAATGCTTCTGTGTTCAACATGAGTTTTTCCAGGGCACATGTCAGAGGCCCGAGCCTTGTTAAGGGCTGCAGCAGCGCCTGATCAGCAGGATCAATTGATCCTAGCCCTGTGATCTTTTCGACTTGTCACTCCTTGCTTGATCTCACAGACCTAATCGATACTCTGAACCCAGACACTCAACAAGCCATTGCACTATTCTAGCTGAGGCAGTGGGAAGTAGTGATGCCTTTGTTTGTGTGGCATACCTTCAGAAAACAAGCGTGCCCTGTAGGCCTATTCCTTGATGAATTGAATGCATAGAACCCCAATGGAAACGAGCCATTTGGGCTTTTTTTTGTTATCCTTTTAGCGGCATCGTATAATCGTCGCTGAACTATTTGCAAACTGTTACTAAAGTATTCAATCATTCAAAATAATCTGTATCAAGCGCAGGTAGACAGTACATTTCCTTGGGCATTAATCAGTATCTGGGGAGGTGCAGGGAAGGTGCAGATATCATTTTCTGAAAACTGCAAAAGCCGGACCTCACTGACCTGCTCTGGAGCCCTGCAGCCCTGCAGGTTTAGGGATTGTGTGTGTGCGTGTGCGCGTGTGTGTGTGTGTGTGCGCGTGTGCGAGATCAGGGTGGTTGGCCCTAGCACAGGGCTAAATGGAAGAGTAATGGGCAGAGGGAGCAGCCCTGACGGGCTCTGAGGAGCTCTGTTCACTCTCCCTCCACCTGTCATCCATCACACTTCCAGCTGATACTGGGAGATAGCTGTCACACACTGGAGGAGGAGGGGACTCTGGGAGCCAACAGCTGGCTCAATCACGGGGACAGAACCACAGAGGCACCCCATTATGGTGCACCATAGCATGCACCAAAACACCTTTTACCGGTAGCCATATGCTTAGCCCTACCAGGCTCAATACTGTATAGCTATAGCCATCTGTATGATTCAAAACACATTATTTCAATTATTATTATCAATTAAAAAATAATAATGTAATGTTAAGCTGTATGCCACGTAATGCATAGGAAAGTTACTAAACTCATTGGCATTGGAAAATGCACTGACCACTCGGATGAGATGTTTATTTTATTTTATATGCCTTTGTTATAGCAGCCAATGGACCCAACCCAAAGACAAAAAGCTGAATTAAAGACCTACATATATTGCCACGCACAGTACATGGTGAAGAATCAGCTGTTTTTATTCTTGTGAGCTGGCATTGGGAGGACATTTTGCACAAAAGAATTGGGTTTCATGTCTTTACTTAGCCTCTGTGCAAAAAAAGAATAAGGTAAAAAATAAGAGGTAGCAATGGGGAGATTCACTGTAAGTAATTTACTCTCAGCTCTACTCTAGAGTTCTTCAGATGTCACATTCAGGGCAAAGAGAGAGATGGATTCATTTGATCACTTCCAATGTTGGTCCTTTCGTCGGCATGGAGAAGCATCAACCTTATTCTGGAGCAACAGTTGTCAATCGTCATCAACTCAAAGTGGTGATGATGGTCATCGTCATCAACTCAACACAGAGCAAAACAAGCTGAGAGCAAATGTGAATGGGAAGTCAAAACATCCGTATTGTATGGAGGTAGAAGCAATTATCTATGAGTGGACATGTGCACGCACGCACGCACACACGCACGCCTAAATTACCTCAAATGAAACTGTAATAGTTGAAGGGAATAAATAGGGACAAATTGCTGGAATAGGTGCAAAATTGCTTCCATGTGATGAAAGAACATGCTGTGATTTTGCTTTACGCAGATCCTCCCTGAAATCTTTTCCAATTTCACCCTGATGTTTGCCCTTCCTTCCTCTCAGGCTCCTTCCCTCTTACAGTTATATTTGTAATGTATGAATGTTCTTTTTTCAGTGGCTAGCGACACTTTTGTGTAGGCTACTGTGGCTGTTAAAATGCAAATTTCATAGCAGCCAGCTTTCTTGTGCAGTCTGCAATTTACTGTGATGTTACCCCCTTTCCTTACTGCTGAGCAGAGGACGTGAGTGTCAGCTATATCTATCCTCCAGAGCTTTGGTAAAGTGCCGCAGCACAGCATAGTCACAAATACAGTTGAAAGCAGCCGGCTGTCAAGTATCAAAAGTTTGAGACCCTCCCTGACAGTGTTTGCATGTCTTTTTGTATGTTTTATAGCAGATGGCAGCCAAAAGGAAATCATTGAGCTGTGCTGCTCCTTTACCACAGATGAAGATGGCTTCAGAAATGTTGAGTAAACATTGGGGAAATTATTTCAAGCTGCTCTTCTCTGACATTCAGCTGGATGCAAATTTAAACAAAAGATAGTACAGGAGTTTTTTCTTGATACCCTTTGATTAGTATACTGTATATTCTGCCAGTATAGGCCAAGGAAGTAAATCTTAATAATAATAATAATAATTTCCGTGTGTGTGTGTGTGTGTGTGTGTGTGTGTCAATTTGTCGACAGCCCTTTATTTGTTAACCCTTTCGATAAATTATACCTTCTCACCGCTAGTTGATGCTTCTACATGAAGTGATGTTAAAAATGTCTATGGGATTTAGAAGGGGGAAGATAACTCTGGAGTTGCCAGCCAGCAAAATTGTTATGTGGGAGTGAGCCGTCACATGGGCGTTCCACACCTATACCAATGTGGACAATACATACTAAAGAAAGATGCAGGGATAGAAAGTGGGTCCGTGTATTTTACGGCCATTTGAATTCTAATTTCAGAATACGGATTGGTGTTCTGAATACTGTTTGTCAAATATAGAAATGGTAAATTAAAACATAGAATACGGTTAGTTTTCTGAATACTGTTTAGAAATGGTTCATTAAAAACATAGAAATAGGTATTTAAAACGAAAATATAGCCCGATTCTAGATTTTTGTTGGTGTCGTTCGAAACAGAATTAAGAATTCAAAACAAAACGCACGGCGACCTATACTGTGTTCTGTGGTTCATTTCTCTGCTGTAGCGTCCCTCCCTCTCCCTGAAAAGGGGACGAAGGCGTGGCCACGGCCGTCTTGAGTGACAGGCAGGCTGTGCTGCTGTTACTGCAAGCAGACACAGGCAGCGCTGTTGACGATCGCACCAGGCGATATTATATTTAATTTATCCTTTATTATATTTATTTAAACATATTAGCGTGCTTTTAGATCACATTTTAACGCACTGCTGTTATTATATGAACCTGGGGGACATAGAACCTGGGGAACATAGGGATGACCGGGTCAACTTCAGGCCCCCAGAAGACCCCCCTTTTTCTTTTGGATGATTGAACCCCAATGGAAACGCACTGATTAAACATCCTCTTATGCAGGCATACCTCGTATTTATATATAGAAAGATATGGATGAATGGATGGAGAGAGAGAGAGAGAGATGAGATGGAGAGATGTATTCAATAACATAAGACTAGGGGGCACGGTGGCACAGTTGGTAATGCTGTCGCCTCACAGCTAGAAGGTCCTGGGTTAGACTCCCGCTCGGGACGCTGTGGGTGCTGGCGGCGTGTTTCCTCCTCCGCGTCATCAGTGCCCATACCCGAAGGCAGGGTTGGCGAAAGGGCCTTTCTGTGTGGAGTTTGCATGTTCTCCCCGTGTCCCCTAGGGTAGGTACCCTCACAAAAAACATGCAGTAATCCTGGTCACTAAACTGGCCAGCCGGGGCGCCTGATGGAGGGGAAAGGAACTAGTTGGAATAACGTGTTCCTTCCACGCGCTACGTCCAACCAGGGAAACTCCCCCCTGTCAGGTGTAAAGGAGCAACTTGGACACTCAGGCATGAAGGAAGCATGAGTTCAAGTCCGTTGCTCTCCCCTTGTCCCCCATATATGGGGACTAGGTTGGTGGAGGGTGTGTAGAGCCCAGGATCACATTAGATGATTGACACAGGGGTGAAAAAAGGGTTACAAAATCGTGGGATAAAAAATATATTAAAAAAATAAAAATAACATAAGACTATAAGTTCGTCATCTGTGTCATTGTTCTGCTATTACAGGTATTTGTAATTCAATTGAGTGTTTATAGAGGTGGGTCACTATAACACTTATAACGCCCTTGGGCCAATCATCTCATCATGCCAACCAAGCTATGGAAGTAATTGAAGTAGCCTAGTAGGTAATGATTAGAGGTAAGGTAACGCCTTGGAAATAACAACACCTGGCAAATGGCAATACTGTAACTGTAAGTAAGTAGCCTTGTCGAGCCATGAGGCCCATAGGGGCAGGAGCCTATCTCCTGTTTCTGTAGCGTGAGGCAGCTTGATGTACAAGTACATCCCCTGGACATGACGCTAGTACGTATGTCGCAGGGACTGTAACTGTACTGTACACATAATCTGGGTCTTATTTGTCACTGTTTGCAGTAGGCTACATGATATAACAACTACAAAGTTGGACCCCAATTGAAAGTGATTTATTGGGTAGATGGAGATCTGGATAGCTGGATACAGACAGACAGACAGACAGACAGACAGACAGACAGACAGACAGACAGACAGACAGACAGACAACAATTTAGTGTATATGCTCACGTCGGCACGGAATTTGCAGTGTTGTACATGTCACATTTAATATGTGACGGCTGAAATCAATCTGGCACACCAGAAAATCAAGCCAATATATGAACAACTGCAAAGATGGAAAGACAATTTCCCCAGGCGCGAATAGTTCTTATAACGGCAGTGGGTGCTTTCGTTATAGGCCATCTGTGATTGTGAAGTCCCGATGGCGGATGCGGTGAGGTCCTCACTTGCGCTGGCTCGGCAATCGGCAGACTCGGCACATTTGGCATACGACGGAATCACTAAAACTTTCGGCATTTATCATTCCAGCATGAATGATTTTTTTTTAATATCAGGTCAGGTGTATGCTTTATCCACTAGACAAGCGGAGCAAATTGACTGACCAGCTGACAGGCTGTCACAGCAGACATGTATTCATGTACTCCTAAAACGTATAGGCTATATAAAACTAATACATATTAGGCTATACATGTGAGAAAACATATATATATTTTGTAAAAGCATGAGGATATTTCCAAGTTTACCCTACAAGCAATTAAAATCACTCAATTAAAAACAATTTAGCAAGTTAGATGCTTAAGCCATTTAAACACTGTTTTGCATGAGCGCATACATGCGAGGATTTGCGTTGCCTGTGCTGGAATATAGTTTCATGAGACATATGACACATGGAGGCATTGGAGACTGCTGCAGCTGGAGAGTAGACCTAGGCCTACTGTAATCTACTGGCCATAGACTGTATAGGCCCATCGCCGGCCTGCATGCCTTTCTGGAGTTCAAGGATAAACCCGACGCCGCTCGCCTATACGCTGCAAAATGAGGGCCTTTCTATTGTGTATACCGAATGGTGTCATCACATCATCACTGTGTCATATCATGTTCATATAGCCTACATCACACAGACATGTCAACGTTGAACCCCTTGAGATGTATAGCATCTCGTTTTTGAGGGCGTCAGCTACACACAAAATGCAGACACTCCCCCCCACCCTGTAACTCTGTATGTAGTTAGGCTGGTAACAGGTATGGTCGCCCCTTTTCCATCTCGCCCCACTACTCTACCTAGCTGTAAATAACAAACATAATTCATGTTGGTGATTATTTAAAAGGTATTATCATATTAATTTATCATTGTTACAGTAAGTTCACTCTGTATATCCACAGGCATAATAGCATGATGATGCCATTACAAAACATGGGCTACAGAAACGAACTGTATTCTATGTTTTAATTTACCATGTCTATATTTGACAAACAGTATTCAGAACACCAAACCGTATTCTGAATACTGTCCGAAATTAGAATTCAAATGGCCGTAAAATACACGGACCAAAGTGCATGCAAGCTAGCTATAGGCCCTCATTTATCAACCGTGCGTACGCCAAAATATGGGCGCACGCCGAAATTACCGACATTTTCGGCATTTAACATTTCCGGCAAAGCTTGAAATTGAACTTGAGTAGGACAAATAGTCACGTCTGGTCGCGAGCTGGCGTACGCTGTTTTTCTGTTTTACACAAGCGGAGCAGCCTTGTCTGAACTGCTGAGAGGCTGTCACAGGCATCAAAACATATATGTATTCACTCCTAAAATGTTTATATAAAAGGTATGTATAATGTATATGGGCTACATGTAAAAAATAAATAAATAAAAATGTTAAGGAATACATGTGTCATATGAAATTAGTAGGAGATAAAATCGCGCAATTAAAAACAATGTTGCAAGAGATGCTTAAGCCATTTAAACAGTGTTTTGCATGAGCGCATACATGCGAGGATTTGGGCTGTCTGTGCTGAAATATTTCCATGACGGGACGTTGGAGAGTATAGTGCAGCAGCTGCTGCAGCTCAGCTGCGGAGAGTCCCAACGTGCAGGTATAGCCTACTGTAGCCTAATCTACAGCATGAAGGCCGATGTCTTTCTTACGGTATACGGTATGTGCAATATAATAAACCCGACGCGTCGCTCGAATGCCAAATGTACCGTGCCAGGCTGTGGCAGGCTCCCAGCGCAAGTGGGAACTGCATCGGAGATATAGGTATATTACCCAGCCAGCCCATGCACCAGCCACATGAGGCTATGGTTTTGGCTGCACATTCATATAACAGTGACTAACGACTGCGAGGCAATCTAAATAGACTGGCGAACGTCGGAACGTGCATGGTCAGTTGGTCACGGACGGACCACTGTGATAGAGAGAGACAGACAGACAGACAGACAGACAGACAGACAGACAGACAGACAGGACAGGAGGAGCAACTGCAAAACAGCAGCGTGTGTGTGCCTATTTGTTATTTAATTATGGTTCACAGGTTCAGGTTTTCGTTCACTAATATATCTTGTTGTATATTAAATTAAAAATACTTTAATAATTTAATATACAACTAACAACACACAGTTAAAGTTGCAAATAGCGATATGTGCGTGCGTGCGTGCGGGGGGTGAGGGGGAAGCGAAGCGAGAGGAGAAACAGACAGCTTTATTTAATGTGTCATGTAGGTGCGTGCGTGCATGACAGCAAGGCAAGCGAGGTGAGAGGGAAACAGACAGGGACCCTGCATGAATTAAATAAAGTTGTAGGCCTACCCTGTCACAGGGTAGGCCTACAACTTTATTTAGTTGTCTGTTTCTCCTCTCGCTTCGCTTCCCTTGCTGCCCGCCTCACCCCCCGCACGCACGCTTTATTTAATTCATGCAGGTGTTCGTTCTTTATTTGTTTAACAACACACCAGTTAGTTGGGCTTGCAAGTTGCGTGTGCGTGCTGTGCGTGTGTATGAGAGAGGGGGGTGAGGCGAGCAGCAAGGCACGGGAGAAACCTATTTTTTCATGTAACCATGGTTTCAGGAAACGTATTGCCGTTGTTCATGTCGCAAAAACGAGGGCGAGGCTTGATTTCTTAGGGCGTGCCAGATCAAATTCAGCCGTGACATTTATTAACGTGAGAACAAAATTAAGGAAGGATCAGCTGTTTGCGATCACTTTATAAATGCCGTGGCGACGTGGGTGTACTACGAAACCTGCACTCGAATCTGTGGCAGATTTTACACTCGATTGATAAATGAGGGCCATAGTGTATGGACTATGGAAGACCGAGATGAATGGAGACACCGCTGGAGGGCCTGTCCAAGGACGACCGAGAAACAAAACACACACACACACACACACACACACACACACACACACACACACACACACACACACACACACACACACACACACACACAATCATGTTGTACATATGTACAGTGTCTGGCGCAGCAGGAGGGGCACAGTTCTTAAAATAGGATTATCCATAGTCTCTGTCTGATTAGGAAAATGACTGCTGCCAGTGCCAACATCTTAGCGCAGAGATTTCACCGTCTACATCACAGGCTCTGTGTAAACAAGTGGCATTAATTGTCAGAGTATCATTAACACTCAGTCTAAGCTGCGCAAACAGCCTCTGTCAAGGTGAAGCAGAGCATACAGCGATTAGCAGGGAGTTGGGAGTCTGTGTGCATGTGTGTATATGCAGTCTGGTGACTACTAGGTTACTTTCTAGTGACAGAGATGACGGATAAAAAAGTTAGTTTGAAATCCTGGTCTATACTGCCTCCCCCTGGGCAGTTTGGGCACCTGATGGAGGGGAAAGGAACTGGTTGGAATAACGTCTTCCTTCCACAATGCTACATCCTACCGGGGAAACTTCCCCCTGTCAGATGAAAAGACACGGCCTGCTCACTCATGCATTGAAGCAAGCATGAGCTCAGTTCGGAGCTCTCCCCAGGCTGACAGAGGGAGAGTAGCGCCCAGGATTACAGCTTAGGCAATTGGCACCGAGTGAAAAAATACATTATCATAGGATAAAAATCGTAGGATACAAATGTTAAGTTAGTTTGCTATAGAGGGAGGGTGGTTGGTTACAGGCTTTAGTTCCGAACTTCCGACACTATTATTGGTCCGACAATAATTTTACCGACAATCTACCTCAAACCCTAACCTAACCCTATCCGCAAGCACGGGAGCAGCGCATGTTCGAGCGCTAGTCCGACCGTTGTTCCCACATCTCGGTATCAATAAGGAAGAGAAAGACAAGATTCAAGAGATTTAGTTGTCACACAAAGTCTTTGTGAAATGTTGATACACCAGACTGTGCTAACAATATGCAAGATATAAAAAAATATAAATAAAAAAAAATTACGTACAAACTTTTACAGTACAACCTGTGTTGAAACCAAAAGTGTGAGAAAGTTGAGAGATAATAGGCTACTAGAAAGAGAAAAGACCAAGACGTTTAACAAAGAGACAAGTTTCTCTTATCATCATATCCCCTTTTGCTACTCTCCTAATCAAGCATATGTATTACGAAATTCTTCCAGGACATTGATGTTAACACACGGGGGAATAAAAACTTAAATCACTGTTATACGCTGTTCTGCAATGTGTAAAAATCCTTCCATCACCCAGCGTTGGGTAAGTGTGATGATTCTTCCGTATTCCTCCCTGTTTACATTGGCAGAAGCAAAAACGAAGACATGAAGACATGCCACTGATGGTCTGATGTGTTTGATTATATATTACAATACAGTTTTTAATTGGCTGTTTTCCGTGACGCAGCGGGAGGCGACATCACTCAATACGCAGACACCGTCTGTGATCAAGAACTGCATCTCTGATGCTGTTCCCACTTTAACTGTCTCGGTTTACCCAAACCAGAAGCCGTGGTTAAACAGCTCCTATTCCATGTGAGCTCAGGGAATGGAACATTGCCTTTGACTCCTGCGGATGAGGGAGAATAGTGGTGAGTCTTACGTCCTCAGAAGTACACTCAATGCAGCCAAGTCAGTTCGGTTACCTGAGTGGCAGCAACCCACCCAGCCTTTGGAAAGTATTACACATGATAGGATTATCCATAGTCTCTGTCTGATTAAGAAAATGACTGCTGCCAGTGCCAACATCTTAGCGCAGCGATTTCACCGTCTACATCACAGGCTCTGTGTAAACAAGTGGCATTAATTACACATGATATCCGATTTCAGAACAAAACCCATCTGCGCAGTTATCACTCCCTCCCTTCCGGACTAGCTTAACATCTTTTTACACACGTTTTGAGATCATAGACAAACAAATCCCTCATAGCTGTTTCTGATGTTGAGACCTGTATGTGGCATGAATGTGACGTCGCCCTTGGTGCACATCCTACGTGAGAGCGGCGGTGGCCAAACGGTTTGCGGAGCGGTCTTGATACCGAAAGGTAGCCAGTTCGAATCCCCGGACGGGCACATTAAAATTACCACCGCTGAAGTGCCCTTGAGCAAGGCATTGAACCCCTCCCATGAAATGTTCTATGAGCAGGGTGTGGCTGTAAACAAGCATCTCGAGCTTAGTCCACTTCTCTGGGTAAACAAAGAACTTTGCTTTGCTTTGCTTAGAGGAGCGAAGAATGGCGTTCAAACGAGTCCAGTATGTGATTGTGACATCACAAGGATGACATCACCGCCGGTGCCTCAGGAGGCATTGAGGATGACGTCACTACACTGATTATCTGATTAATGTACAGTATATACTTACGTACATACCTCACTACTTATTCATTATTTATTTTGTTATTGTTGTTATTGCTGGTACATTGCTGCTTGTGATAAAGACAGACTGCTTTCTCACTTTTCCTCTTGAGCCACACATGTTTAATTGTTTTTCATTTTCTGTTTATCATAACCTCATTTCATACTCAACATTCCCTCCGTATTCAGTCATTATCCAACAGTTTGCTGTTTAACTATGCCGGCTAAGTTAGCAATCAGTTGATCTTGACTTCTACCGTTTTATATGCATATATTCATTCATTTCATTTCATCATTTGGACAGAGACAATTTGTTGGTCAAACATACTTTTATTCCTTTCAAAGTCCAACAGTTTGACAACATAGTAATGATAACTCAAACACCCACTACTCACACCATCCTCATTTCCTGGTCAAAGTTTCACAAAAGAGTCACTACTGAATCCACTGCTCCTTTTATAGGTGGAGGATTCAATTGGGTTGCACCATGTTGCAGGGGTGCAGGGGTCTGGTAATACATACTATTTAGTATGATTACAACGAGACGGGTTGTTTAAGACCTGGTTTGTTGATTACTTTGATATCGACGAATATACTGTAAATGTTGGGAAATGTTTTCTGTGTTGCATGTTCACTAGATTTGTAAGTGAATGCTTTAGGGAAACCTGTCTCTAGACAGATGGTATGGGCCAATAGTCAGAGCCCTGGGTTTGAGTTGATGTAGTCAGTCCATGGTGAGACATGGAGGAGAAGGGGCACAATGCGGGAAGCTCTGCCCTAGGACAGTGTTGGGACTGGTAATGTCCACACTGGATGCTTGAATTTAAAGCATACTGTAGCATGTTATTTTCATTTTTGGAAGTTATATTTTATTTTTGTGCAAGAAATATTTTCCTGAGGCATTCTTTTGGAACATTATTATTGGAAGTCTTTGAAGAAATAAATCTTTGGCTACGATGGAGATTTTTGGTGTCATTTTTCTGTGCACCTAGCCCTCATCAAACGGACTCATTTACACTGCTACAATGTTGAGGAACCGAAACCAAATCATTTGACTCTTGTGCATTGGTATAAGAGAACCTGTGCCTTCCCTCAGTGGCATCCTGACATTGAGTCATCACAGCATGTGGCAAGAGAGGCTGGGCCTGCCATAAATCAGCCTCTTTATTAAGACATGGCTGTCAATGCAGGAACTATAGCCATGAAATGAGTATCAATTAATGCTGCGTCCTTAATCCCCATAGAACATGACACCCATTTACTAACGTTCTGCATCGACTGCTGGACGCCTTTCTACCCGTTTCCTCAGTGGGTATGGCACGAGAGACTGAATGCAGCAAAAACCTCGAGTGCTCGTTTAACTCAAAGAGTTAACTCTCAGCTCCCAGAGCTCCTGAAGATACAGGCCAATGTGAAATGTATGAGCAGAGGAAAGCTGTCTGGCTGAGTTCAGCATGGTGTCGTTTGTAATGATGAAGTCAGGGGGGTTCGCACAAATCTGCACTGGAGTTCCGTTTTCTCTGTGCTGAGTTAGTCAGAGGGTTGGGACTGCCTGCTCTGCACTGGAGTTTCGTTTTCTCTGTGGTGTGGCAGGGAGTTATGGCCCCTACACATTTAGGACTTTTTAAGTTGTCGGCGAGTCATCAGATCATTAAATATTTCACACTACAGGATTTTATTTATTTATTTATCGGCTGTCATATCTTTCACACTAAACGATTGATCGCTGCCTAGGGATCATACATTGCAATAGTTCACCAAGATGCGATCCAGACCCGATATATATAGGCTACATTTGTTTTTTATTTCAATTCATTTTGACGTCTCACGAATAGGTGCAGGATCCCGTGATAGATGTGTGAGACCGACAGGAAGTCTCTCTCTCTCTCTCACGGTCTGCACACACACACACACACACACACACAGGAACACAGGGCAAAATAGAGCGAGATACAGTAGGAGTCTAAAATCTTGATTTTCATTAAATAATTCTCTGTCTCTCTGCGTCTCTCTCCGCACGCACGCACGCACACTGAGGGCACATGGTGATCCAAATGATTGCACTAGATTCAGACACGGTTTTAATATCAACATTTTTCAAGTGAGATGCGTTGCGTTATGGTGTCGTCCACTCACAGTTAACAGTTTTTGTTAACTGTTAATAAATACTTCAATCAATAAATCAATCAAATCATCTATCGATGCAGACAGAGACAGACTGACTTTCTGTCTGTGAGCACAGCTGTGCTCCTGTGCTCTCATTAACACAGACCTTATCGGGGTGCGGTTGCAACCATATCAAACCTGCTAGAAACGGTCGTGATCGCTTTTATCGCTGCTGGATCTTCTCGCAGATCCTTTCACACACAGTGAGCAAAACTTTGGCGATCGAAGCCCGATCTTGCATCAGATCGGGGGTTTTGACGGCGAGCGCCAAAAAAGACAGAATAATCGGAGCAAATATCGTGCAGTGTGTAGTGCCATTAGTCAGACGGTTGGGACTGTCTGCTCTTATCTGCACTGGAGTTCTGTTTTCTCTGTGCTGTGGCATGGAGTGACTCGGTGTATAAGCGTCTACATTCTACACAGTAAAATCATGAGTGTTCATTTTACTCTGAGAGTGTGCACATCTGAATTACAAGTAATGTTCAGGTATTACCTGTACTTGCGCGATCCTTGGTGACTGTGGTCAGTATCACTTATCACTAATTAAGATTACACGTTACATTAGGCTAATGTTAATTTAAATCAATTCACAATCTGCCCCAGCCAATCAGGTCCGAGCTATCCGTCTGGGGTATGGGGTTTACAGCTCGTTATTTTATTTTTTTAAAGATATTTTTGGTGCTTTTTTATGCCTTTATTGATAGGTAGTGTAAAGAAATGGCGGGAGAGATGGGGGGGAGGGTCGTCGGGATCTGGACTCGAACCTGCAACACGCTGCCAGGCTTTACTAGCCTAGGTGCCCGGACCACTAGGCCAGCCCGTGCGTGGGCCCACATAATATGAAGTATCCCGAATTGTGTCCACAATGTTGAGCATATTCCTTCGAGACACAATTATGTGTGCAAGTAAAACAGACATCTGGTAATTGGGGGTAGAATAATTCTGACAATTCTGCATTTATCCTGCAGTGAGGACAAAATGACATAAGGGATGCATGCGAATTTGATGGCACACGCTGTAAATGATAAAATAAGTTTAAAAAGTATTATACAGATGCATAATAATCATTACCTATAACCACAGCAGTTAAATGCACAGTAATAAACACAATAGCAGGCTTAATGTGATTTTGATAAGATAATGAATATGTACTTCACAAATCCTTGCTTTCAATTACTTTTCTGAATAATTAAAAAAGAAATCGACAATGACAAGCTCAAAACTCGCCACAATGCGACGGAAAAGAAGCATATTTTTAATATGGAGATAAGAGGTGTCTGCCTGACAGCACGAAATGTGAAATGTACACTGTTTCATATGCAATGTATACATTATGTACAGAAAACGTAGAAGTCAAATAAAATGTAATGTTTTTCTTACTACAGTATATACAATATCATAACGTCGACATATAACCAAAACAACCAAAAACAAAAGAATCAGGATGGCAGCTTGTTCCCTTGAATAATGTATTGGTATCATTGTGTTGGGAAGGTATACCTCCTTCCTCAGGGTACATGAATGAACCCTGAGGAAGTTGCTACACTGTGTCTGTGAAATGTTGCTAACAATAAATTATTGAAGGGAACAAGCTGCCGTCCTGAACCTTTTGTTTTTGTTTGTAATTTATTATGATTCCAAGGACTGAGCACCCCTTCAGTGATCTTATTAAGTTATTATGTATGATTGAAGTGCCAGCTGTCTTCGCTGTCACATCGCAAGATTTAGTTGGGACTACATCACAATATAACTTTTGGATACCACACAAGCCTACCGCGTGCGAGCGTGTGTGTGTTTGTGTGTGTGCGCGCATGCTTGCGTGTGCACATAGTTGCACCTGGGCACAAATTTCACACCCATCCTGTGTGTGTGTGTGTGTGTGTGTGTGTGTGTGTGTGTGTGTGTGTGTGTGTGTGCGTGCGTGCGTGCGTGTGTGCGTGCACGCCGTAGGTATGTGCCTGTGTGTGTGTGTGTGTGTGTACGTACATGCATGTGTGTGTATATATGCATTTGTGTGTGGGCTTGCGTGTTTAGGTGATGGCTGTGTTTTTGTTTAGCATCACATTTTCATGTCCTCTGACATGACAAACATGAGTTATAGACCTTGGCTTTATGGTTGACTTAATTGATGAATTAGATCATGCTACATTGTTGAATTATACATAAGGCATTGACCTACAGTACAGGTTATGCAATATGAGGTTATATGACAGTATTGAAAGGTATTTCAGACAGCCATGTAAAAGTTTAGAAGATACTATACTAAAAACAAAATGACATTGAGTTGCTTTGGCTGAATTGGCCTATTTGAAATTGCCTCTTCAAACAAAGATAGTAGATCAATATGTGTTTACCATGATCAACTTAAAAGGCAAATCTGTGGCTCACTCTACCTACTCCTTGGTTCTCTTGGCAGTGGTTCTCAAACTTTTTCATGTCATGCAGGACCCCCAAATTAATATGACCCCCATACAAGATTTGTGCAGTGAAAATGTTTCAAAAATATTTATTTTGGCAAAATAGCAGTGTGGCTCACAATGTGTCGCATCGCAAAGCATTGAGGACTTCAAATAGCTACTGGTTAAACTGATTTTGAACCGTTTTCGCTGGGGACCTCCTGGAACCCTCTCAGTGACCCCTGTGTTGAAGTAGGAACATGGGAGTCAGGAGTGGATCCGGGGTCTGGGATACTCAACGGTACCTCTGAGGGGAAGGAAAGTGTCTTAGTGTGCACCCGAAGAGCAGAAGACGTGCTGGCTCTGTTCTGACGGCTCTGTCAATCAGCACTCCCCAGCTCTCTGGACACATAAACAGGACAAGGACACGGTACATTGCCCCCTCCACCCCACCCCACCCTGGTGCCTTTGCTGCCTGCCCTCACCAATCCCATGTCGCTGGGCTTTTCATAGGCTCTGTCAGCTGCCAATCACCGCAGACTAATGTACTGTCAAGTGCACCAGCCAAGGGCACCGTTGGCCTTCACTTGTGTCAGGGTGATCATTTACTGAGTAGAGGTATTTTGTGTCAGATACTGTAATAGAGGTCAAGGGGCCTATACTGCAGTTTGGCATTATAGGACTGACTTGGACGCTTGATCGAGGGACCGCGACTGAGAAATGACTGCTGATGATTGAAGACAAAGAATGTACTCATATTTTCGATGATGAGGTGGCATATTTGTGTAGATATTGTCCCGGGTGGTTAGGGAGGGTTGTAGGATTTCCAAGGGTGCCCTGTGCTGCAGGAAGTTATGTGTTATTGTTTGTGTTCATATTTGAATATGTGAATGAGTTATGGGGATCGTGTTATTTTGAGTATTTAGGCTATCCATTCACATGCTATGTGTGATTTGATTTACACTATGATGGATGCATGGGGTAGATGGGGTGACACCCTCTCCCTTTAGACACAGCATTGAGTAGATTTCCTGTTTGTGTGCTGTAAGCCCCAATAAAGAGTAATTCAATGAACAGCCATTGACATGGCTTATTCTTCAATCGAGCAATCCACCCATTACAAATAGCATAATATTTGAGCCACCAGTTTTGGAAATATAATTCATAGGATAATTTGTATTAGAACTCGCTAAACAGAGCAAAACACCCTGAATGGTAGAAATCCACTGTTCACGTGTTCTTTTCAAGGTATTTCAGTGATGATAAATCTTTCCCAGATTACATCAAAGCCATGTGAACAATTCCTGAAATTGTTCATGCAGTCTCTCTCTCTGTCTTCTATTGTCTCTGCACTTCTGCTTCCTGGATCACTTTATAAAACTCAAGAAAGAGTATAATCTCTGTCAGTTTAAATTGATTTTGTTAAATCAAGCTACTACTTTTTATTTGGATGTGACATAATAGGCGAAACAATGGGGCAATCATTTGTAAAATCTACCTGACAAATATTTTACCAGATGTTTTCAGCTAATAACAGACATAATGAAAATTCGACCCAGAAGTGTATTACAGTGCATTTGATATTTAAAAACATTACAGTATGGGACCTGTTCTTGCCAGCTACGTTTATAAGTGTAGACAAACGTTTACTGTATATATGGACGCGCTGTCCGTCTGTTTACCTTTTAGCATTGCTCTGGGACGTATATCCCTCCTCCTTCACCACCAGAGATGCGATTTCTAAATGCAGCTCCGTTGAGCCTCCATTATAACCCGATTTTCAAAGCGCCGTATCTCCAAAGGTTAGAGAGCTGTCCATGGTGAGCCGGCGTGCACCCGACGATTATAAATAATTTGTGATTTTGTATCGCATCGCTGAGAAAATGTAGCTGGTTGACGTGGTTGTACTGCTAGCTAAAGGCTGTGGGCTGTGTTGTGTTGTGTCGTTGTGTTGTGAAGCCCCCACCTTAACCGTTTAACCCGGAAACAAATCAATCTCCCTAGCGTTGGAGTGAACCAGCGGCAGAGAAGCAGTCAAAGTTTTTGAACACTAGATGGCAGTAAAGAAGTTAAATAACTTTTGCCTTGATAATGATTAATGAACGAATAAAATACAATTAAAAGCATACAGTATGAAAACAAACAAGCTCGCTGTGAGCTAGTAGTTGGACACTACTACGCTACGCTACTACTTATACTTATATATACGTATAATAATTGATTTAGTCCATTATGAAAACAATTGTAAAATCTACCTGACAAATATTTTACCAGATGTTTTCAGCTAATAACAGACATAATGAAAATTCGACCCAGAAGTGTATTACAGTGCATTTGATATTTAAAAACATTACAGTATGGGACCTGTTCTTGCCAGCTACGTTTATAAGTGTAGACAAACGTTTACTGTATATATGGACGCGCTGTCCGTCTGTTTACCTTTTAGCATTGCTCTGGGACGTATATCCCTCCTCCTTCACCACCAGAGATGCGATTTCTAAATGCAGCTCCGTTGAGCCTCCATTATAACCCGATTTTCAAAGCGCCGTATCTCCAAAGGTTAGAGAGCTGTCCATGGTGAGCCGGCGTGCACCCGACGATTATAAATAATTTGTGATTTTGTATCGCATCGCTGAGAAAATGTAGCTGGTTGACGTTGTACTGCTAGCTAAAGGCTGTGGGCTGTGTTGTGTTGTGTCGTTGTGTTGTGAAGCCCCCACCTTAACCGTTTAACCCGGAAACAAATCAATCTCCCTAGCGTTGGAGTGAACCAGCGGCAGAGAAGCAGTCAAAGTTTTTGAACACTAGATGGCAGTAAAGAAGTTAAATAACTTTTGCCTTGATAATGATTAATGAACGAATAAAATACAATTAAAAGCATACAGTATGAAAACAAACAAGCTCGCTGTGAGCTAGTAGTTGGACACTACTACGCTACGCTACTACTTATACTTATATATACGTATAATAATTGATTTAGTCCATTATGAAAACAAATCTATCCGGATTGTTTTGTGTTGATTTGTTCATAAGCAGCTTTTTAACCTGTATGAGCAATATTAAGTCATTACTTACAATTGCCTGTGCCTCCTGTACAATATCAGCATCTCTGGTGGCTCCGTTTACAGACTCAGAAGAGGTGGCTGCCTCCGATTCCGATATTGGTTCTGAATAATTCAGATTCGATATTATTTTCGGTTATTTGCCAAGCTCTAATATTGGTGTACATAAAGGACTTGTGTATTTTATTATGCCATTATATTCTTCATCATGGGTTACGCAGAGATCCTGCATCATTTCCCGGCAGCAGTGCCTCTAGCTTGTCTGCAGGGTGTTTGGATTTGGGAAGGCCAGCAAGCAGTGCCCTGAGCAATTCAAGCAGTGCCGGCCCTGAGCAATTCAAGCAGTGCCGGCCTGAGCAATTCAAGCAGTGCCGGCCCTGAGCAATGCGGTGCCCCAGGCCGGATCTTTCCCTTTTGCCTTGTCATTACAGTAGTGACCCCTGCTGGTTTGGTACCTGTTCAGTGGGGAGGGGAAATTAGATGGGAGAAAGAGATAGTGTGAAACCATTCGCTGACGTTTGAACAAAAATACAGGTGATTCCATGTGAGACGCTAGTCTATACCTAGCCTCGGTACCAGGCTTTCATTTTTGTTGGTGCAAAAATTGAAAGCCTGGAGGAACGCATTGGCCGCTCTGGTCTAAAAGTGGGAGTCAACCCTTCCGGGTGGGCGTCGCTCCAAATTATGTGACGTAGCGCTGCACTAGGGGGGAGAGGAGGGGCCGGGGGTGACGGACAGATCGATGAGATCCAATCAGGGCGTGCGCAAATCTCAGCCGTGTGTGACGGGTCTGATTATTTATATAATATGTATTACTGGTTCGCATACGTTAACTAGAAATACACTAAGCTCACTAAATGCTAAGAATTTTAATATAGCCTACTGTAGATAGCACATTGTTTAGACAGATACTTAGAAGCACTAAATCGTTTTTCTTTGTACTCTACGTATATGACCATTTACCCTGACCACTCTTGATAAGAGCGTCTGCTAATAAATGCCTAAATTGTAATTATAAGCAATCAAGAAAATGCCAGGAAAAAGCCTTCAGTCCACTTAGTAAGTAGTAGTGTGGTTGACAGTACTGTTTCAACAAAAGGTGCTACACTGCAATTACAGATGGGGTTTATAATAGACTATCTCTCTCCAACTCCCTTCCCTATTAGTCGGTTAGTGGCTCTCAGCTCTCAGTGGGTTTACATTATTTGAAAAGTTCTGGCATTACATTAGTGGCTGGTGTCTCCTTCTAATCCCATTTACCCTGTGGTTTAAGATAGGGTGCCACTGCCAAGCTGAACTATGCAGATGAGAGAACAGGGAGTCCATGATTTAAAAGGAGGCAACTATAATTCAGTTGACATCACTGGCTGACTTTAATGGATTTTACCTGGTGAGCCTGCAAATTGAATATTTCCGGGCATATTAACCACCATGAGTGGTAACCATGAGTAAATTGAAGAAAAAATCTTGAAACTTCCATTGTGTGAGAATTTGGTAATGAGATGGTGACAGACAGGAGATTAGAATTTATTTCGTGATGTGCCTGAGTTACAAATGTATTCTGCTGCGGCACTCTTTGTGCCTGTTGTTTTATCTCCCCAAAGCCATTTGATGTGCTCTACCACAGCTGTTCCTTGCAATGGGACAGCCACCTTTTGCAGAGCATTCCCGGCTCCCATCTCTGTCTTCCTGCTGCGAACTCGCTGTATCATCTCGTTGCGTCTAAAGCTGTTATTTTCTCCCAGTGTGTTGCACTCGGTGTGAGGTGGGCTGCTCACCTTCCCTTGCCTCCCCTCTGTAAAGGTCAGAGAATCTTGGATGAAGACGTGTTGTTGATCAGACAGACGGCCCAGACTGAAAGCTAATTTACATCAAAGCTGCTTTGTGGGTGAGGAGGCTGAGTTGTGGGGTGCCCGGGGGCTCCTTCCCCCTCTTTCTCTATGGATTCTCCAGTACTTATCAGTCTCACTGGCTCACAGAGTATACAGATTGTACCCTGCAGTGTGCGCCACTATACTGTACAACCAACTCTGAACTGGCTCAATATCTGCAGGATGCTTTGTTCAGACTGCAGGCAAATATGATTTGTTTTTCAACTGATTAGGACTAACTGTGATCAGTGAAAGTGATCAGATCAGAATTGTTTATTCAGACACTGTCAACTATTGTTATGCTATGGTAATGACAAACTAGAATGACGCAATTCTGGGAAATTGCAAGCATGTGGTTTCACCGACAATTTCAAGCTTTGCGTCTTGCATAAGTGCAGTATGATGATGATGTATTGACCCACATGACGTCACAAGGACGCTGAAGAATACAGGCGAAATACAGTAACGTTTATACAGAGTCGGGCAATTATTATAGTCTTGTTGCCCTTAGGGCATCCACACTAATTACATACTGTAGGCAGGAGTCATTCGGTCATATTGTACAATGGTGTAAATCAGCCTTCAGTGCCCGAGTGTCCAATCTTTAGGAATGTGGTTCAAATGTGATGAGCAAAATCAGTTTGTATGTTTTTTGAGGGGATAAAGCCCCTGGTGCCCGGCTGTAAAGCACAGAGTCGGTAACGATGGAAGTTGGAGATCTATGTCCGAGTACCCGTTCCACCCATTTGTCTGTGTCCCTTTTATGCCCATATATGGAGATTTCTGTATCTGTCTCTCTGTGTCCCTTTATTCCTATATACAGTATGGAGTTCTGTATCAGGCATGCCCAAATATGTGTGTTGTGTTGTGATGTCAGAACAGGCCAGCTCCATATATGGAGCCTGGGCAGGGGCCCTGTCCAAAGCCCGGGCATAGGACTTTTGTGGCGGTTCTGGACAACCGTGGGTCTGACCGACTCGACACCGGGCACTGCACTCCCTGTGAGGGTGTGGAATGCGTGTGAAGTCGGTGGGGCGAACAGTTCTAGAGTTAAGTGCATTACAGACGTACACACGTACAGACAGACAGACAGACAGACAGACATGGGGCGGCGGTGGCTCAGGGGTAGAGTGCCTGGATGGTAACCGTAAGGTTGCCAGTTCGAACCCGGGCTCCCCCAGAGTTACTGTCGAAGTGTCCTTGAGCAAGACTCTGAACCCCTAATTGCTCCCGATGTGCTAGTTGGTGCCTTGCATGGTTTCCGCTGCCATCGGTGTATGAATGTGTGTGTGTGAATGGGTGAATGTAATGCACAATCTCTGTAAAGCGCCTTGGATAAAGGCGCTATATAAAATGCACCATTTACAGACAGACAGACAGACAGACATGTGGTGCATTTATATATAGATAAAGATGTGCACATACTCCTACACAAACATTAAATCGAATGGACAATTTTGAGTGTACACAAACATTGAATACGAATTCTGATTGGCCGGAATGAGATGAAGCATGATGATACTTCACACGGATGTGATGTTTATTTTAGGTTCAGAGTCAGACTTGTGATTGCAATCTGGACAAGCCAAATATTGGATTTGGGCTGCAAGTCTGAACATGGCCTTAATTGGCCTACAAAACAATGGAGTAGGATTTGTCATGTTTAGAGCAGCTAGCATGGCTGCTGAACCGCCCACGCTGGACTTTGTTCGTCACTCTCCTCCTCTTCCTCCTCCTCCACCTCCTCTTCCTCCCCCTCCTCCTCTTCTGCTGCCAGATTCTAAACATGGTTTACATTGATTTATTCTCTCCCACCAATTAAAAGCAATTTTGTGAGCATAGAGTAAGCCTTTGCCGGGGGCCGTCTACCATGGCTGGCTGTTCATCACAGTGTGTGTGTGTGTGTGTGTGTGTGTGTGTGTGTGTGTGTGTGTGTGTGTGCGTGCGTGTGTGTGTGTGCGTGTGCGCGTGTGTGCGCGTGTACTGTATGCGTGTTCACTCACACTTAGATGCCTCTGCATGACCAGATGTATGCGTCTGCATTTCTGTGTGCGGTTTCTTCCGCATGCGCATACACATACACACGAGCATACGTGCGTCGGCAGATGGGATTGTGCATCAGAGATTCCCAACACGTGTAACGCATTAGTTTTGTTTGTGTTCTCAGGCTAAATCCTCATGTTACTGGAACATTGTCACTAGCTCTGCAACCACACAATGCGTATCTTTTACCAACTCCTTACCCTCCCCGGAGTTGCTTGGGCCAGGGCACGGGTACGGGTGGGGGGGGGGGGGGGGTGCATTGTGCATTAGATTAGAGAGGAAAGAGGAAGCCACAGGCTTGTATAAATAACCCTGGGCTTTGACAGAGGGCTGAATACCAAAATGATTCAGCCAGTCACCCGTCACCCTGCCAATACCAGTCCTCATATCAGTGTACCAGTAACTGTCACTGGTTCTGTGGCCCCAAATGGCAGTGGCTCAGGGGTGGAGTGGCCGGATGGGAACGTGAGGTTCCCAGTTCGATCCCGGGCTCCTCCAGAGTTTGTGTCAAAGTGTCCTTGACACAAACAGCCTCAGCTTTAAAGATTCCAGCCTATCTTGAATCTTTGAAGTTGTCTGGAAAAGTATTTTGAGGAAACAATGATGTGAATTTCTCTCAATTTCATGGGGTCATTAATTTGGGATGGTCTAAACGGAAAGGTTAAGGTAAAAAAGGACATCGATCTTTACACAAATTGGGGCATCTCACCAAATTAAATTATAAATGAGCCGTTCCGGAGTGGAGCTGAGCCTTTAAATATGGCTTTTCCGTTTACTACTAACCATTTTCCTTTGGGTGTACAACTATTTATTGCCTGCGGTTTCTCAAAAGTGGAAATGAAATGAAAGGGAGAGAGAGAGACGGGTAGAGAGAGGGAGAGAAAGAGAGAGGGAGAGAGAAAACAAGTGCGTGGGTAAATCTCTTTTGCTTCAGGTGACGTGCCGGCATTATCTCGTAGTCACAGCTTCGCGGAGGCCTACTCATGCGTCGTGACTGAAACAGAGAGTTCATGTGTGCACCTCCGCTTGTATGTGCACCTGCGTGCATACGGTATGTATGTGTGCACACCTTTGCATGTGTGCCTGTGTATTGTGCCGTAGCCCAAATGATAGGCGTGTTTACCTGCATGCATATACGCATTCGTCAACAGATTAGCCCCCAGCTGCCTGCGGCTGTCTGCCTGCCCTGAGGAATCAGTGGAAATCCACACATCCAGGCAGTCTCTCCCCGAGCCCCCGCTACCTGTGCGCTGTAAATCAGCCTCTCTGAAACGCTGTGGCACTTTTATGTCCTGCAACCCAGGATGGGGGAGCTGTTGGATTAATCCCGTATGGAAATCAGAAACAGCACAAATCACATGCCGACAGCAGTCAAAGCCAATCATTTTCCATTTGCCAAAGAGAGAGAGTTTTGCTTGTGGAGTGAAAACCTCCCATCATCCCATGTGATGAAACCAGAAAGGAACAGCGGCACTAATCCACATCTCACTGAAGTCACATATATATTATCGATTGTGTTCTCACTTTTCTCGCCAAATGTGTGTTTGTTTATCTCCCTGCGTCAAAACCCAATTACGGGGGACACAACCATGATAGCAGGCATATGAATTTTTCATATGGGTTTATGACACTTCTCTCTCTTTGCTCACACTGTCTATACACAAAAGATGGTGTAATTGGTAAACAAAACATCCCCCTCGCTCTGGCTCTCCTATATGGCCACTCAGCAGTACAATGCAGGAGGCTTCACTAATCTTTGATGTGCGAGTCACAGTGGAAAACACAGCAAAATGCCTCCTCTTCTAAAGCAGGTGAAAAGAGCTGTTTAGGTGCAGGACGTTGCGGACACTTTGTGACACTGCCATCGACAGGATACATGCGTGCGGGGGCTGAACGTCACAGTGCTCCCCGACGCCGTGCATCACTGTCACGCTGTTGTTCCTCTCGTTTTACTGAGTCACGCCAGGTCGACTGTGGCACTTCCTGCCACGGTCCTGTCACTCGGTGAGGGTAAAATGATAGAATACGCCAGCCTTTATAATAGGATGCAAATATTGATGTGGGACACAGGTCGGGAATCCTGAATTCTTTCCATATCATTCATGTTGACACTGTGATGTCTAAAAGAGAGGTTGGATGAATAATTCATGCCGAGAGTAAAGGTAGCGGCTGATGCCAGGGCAGATAGAGTGACTGTCCTGGAAGACGTTGTGTTTACTTTACATGACCATCCTGAGGCGAGGATGACAGCCAGCCCACTGACAGCACAGTCTGTTCGGACTCCTGCTCGTGTGCTTCGACTTTCATTATAGTCGGGTGGGAAATTGACATGATAGTTCAGTTGGTGACACAAGCGTGAAATTGGGCACAGGTGACCTTCATATGACCCTAATTGATACTCAACCTAGGGCCACGCAGCATTGCTACATTTTCGAGATGGCCGCCAGTTGCAGCCATTATAAAACTGGCGGGCCATCTTGAAAATGTTGGGATTCTGTGTGGCCCAAGGTTGATTATCAATTAGGGTCATATGATGTGAAAGGTCATCTGTGCCAAATGTCATGCTTGTATCATCAACTGAACTATCGTGTATTTAATCAGCAATTTCCCTACGACGACTATTTAGGGGCTCATCTGGGAAATCTCCACGGTGTTCAACAAAAACAACATTCTGAAGAAAAATGTTGTTCTGTTGACATTGTATGATGCCTTTTAAAGTGCTTACGAAGAACCTCCGCAGCTGTAGCAATTCCATGGACTATTTTAGTCTGTCCTGCTACGGTACATAGCAATCTCAACATCTGTTTTTCTTTCCTGTTGAATGGCCGCGATGAGCAGCATGGCAGAATGATTTAAGTAGCTTCCGAGTGCATAGTTACGCCCTGTGCCTACAAACACACTGACTGACTCACTGATTCACTGACTGACTCGCTCGCACACACGCACATTTCTTTCCTTCCTTCCTTCCTTCCTAATAATAATAATAATAATAATAAACTTTATTTGTATAGCACCTTTCATACATAAATGCAGCTCAAAGTGCTTCACAGGGCAGGACACAAAAATATAATACAATAAAACACAAGTAGTTAAAATGATAGAACAATGGCAAAGAACAAAATTTAATATAAGAACATAAAATAAATAAAAACAAATAAAAACACCACATGCAGCAATCAGTCAGGGCAGGGTAGGAACGTGCATAGTAAAACTCAACTAAAAGCAAGAGTGAAGAGGTGAGTCTTGAGTTGAGATTTAAAAATGTCTACAGAGGGTGCGTGTCTGAGCTCGAATGGAAGTTTATTCCAGGCTGTTGGGCCGTAGAAGCAAAAAGCTGCCTCACCATATTTTTTTGTGCACATTCTTTTAGGCACTTCAAGTAGGCCAGCATTGGAGGACCTGAGGGGGCGGTTAGGGACATATCTAGGTAGGCAGTCACGGAGGTACGGAGGTGCGAGACCATTGAGAGCTTTATAGACAAGTAAAATAATTTTAAAATCAATCCTAAAAACAACCGGAAGCCAGTGCAGTGATGCCAAAACTGGAGTAATATGTTCTCTCATCTTAGTTCTAGTTAAAACTCTAGCTGCTGCATTTTGGACAAGTTGAAATCTGTCAGTCGTTTTCTTAGGCAGTCCTGAAAAGAGTGCATTGCAGTAGTCAAGCCGAGAAAAAACAAAGGCGTGGATTAGCGTTTTTGCATCGTCCAAGGACAAATAGGCTCTGATTCGTGCAATGAATTCCTAGTGTCGAAGGTGTGCTCAAGACTATGTTATGCACCCTGTCTGTCCGTCCGTCCATCTATGAACAGCTAATCTTGGCCAGATCGACGTGAAACTGTTCACACACTCCTTGGATGCCAGAGCAGAACTCTCTGCCCCAATTGTTTCACACTGGCCTGTTAAAGCGACACCAGGAGGCCTATGTTTTCAAAACACACTTTTGGATATTATCCTACAGATTTAGTCTGATTTTTGAGGGGCGCCAGCACCTCCTATAAACAGCTATAGTGTTTAGTGTTTGTGTTGTCTGAACACAACATTAAATGCCATTGACAATGAATGGAGAATGTATGTCAAATGTGTCTGAGCAAATCGGCATACGTATGTCGGTGGGAACCATTGGCCATTAAGGGTCCGGGACCACCATTCTTGATGATGATGTATGATGATTAGAGCACCCCTCACTTCACACGGGTGTGATCTTTCATATACTGATTTCCGAACATTGCTGGCCCCCAATAACCTAGTGGTCCGAGGACTGTCCGACTTGCACAACATTGGCGCTGCATGTGAAAATGACAACTGTGTTGGTTGCAAACTATTAATGACAGTTAACACAGAACTTTGCGCCGATTTGCAGCAACACACCTTTGAGCACACAGATGGGTGCAAGTAGATTAGTAATTTACACAACATTGGTGCTGCATGTGCAAATGACAACTGCGTTGGTTGCAATTAATTAGTAATGACAGACGGTTGTGCTGAACCTTGTGCCGATTTGCAGCAAGTGTAAGATAGGGCAGAATGACTTCAACTCACTGTGAACCATGATACTATGGTTTCATAGCCTCTCTACACAAACTAAATGGGGAGCTTGGGTGCATGGTGCAGGGATAAAGTACCTGCTTTTGAATCCATCGCACCACATCTGGCTTGCTGAGCATCTACACACACATTTGTCTGTATTTGGCGGAGGGAAGCCGCCAAGCCGGGTATGAGGTGGGTGAATTTTGTCACTACACATGCTGTCAGTGGGGATGTTGAACAGGAGGAGTAGGACGGAGGCGCTACATTCCTCCAGTGGAGGCTTCTCACTGGCAGCTGAGCCAGAGGAGCACACCAGCAGTGACAAGCAAGTGGGAGGAATTTATGAAAAAAAAAACAATTAAAGGTATATTCAGTGATTTCACTCAAAAAACCTTAGGTTTCGTTTTTGGCTGGGACCTAAGCCTTTCATCCAATCAGGATAGAGAGCCAAAAACGAAACCTACGGTATTTTGACCCCCAGGGGTTAACTGGGGACAGGGAGGAACTCCTTATAACAAAACAAAACAAAAAAATAAGTGATATTTGAATTAAGTGAAATCACTGAATATACCTTTAAGGAGAAAATAGGTTTTTTATTGTAGGTCACCTACAGTAACCATGCACTGACTGTGCATGTGTGCCTGTGTGCATTGTGAACCCGGATATACTGTAGGTCTGTCTATTATTTAATGCGCTATTAAATACTGTGCTGGGGGACTGCCTGAGTGACCACACCTCATTTTAAGACCAACACACCTATGGGCACACAGATGGGTGTAAGTAGGCTATATTCCATTATTTTACACAACATTGGCACTGCATGTAAAAATGACAACTGCGTTGGTTGTAAATGAGTAATGACAGTAATGCAGAACTTTTCGCCGATTTGTGGCAAGTGTAAAATAATGGCCCAATGACTTCAACTCTGTGTGAACCATAGCTATAGATCCTCCAGAAAAATGCGATTTTGCACAGCCATTTGGCTGATTATGTTTTTCCAATGGGGCACATATTCACCGCAATAATCACATCGCAATGTGCACATGAGCGATATTTTCTTTTCTAGTCAGGGTAGTTATTAGCACAAGCTACAAGAAGAACATAACACCATGTCAGGAAGAGCATGGATGATGATAGTTCATTTGATCTATCCATCTTCAACCACCTATAGTACATGTATCTGAAGTCGGGTTGCGGAGATGGCAGTCCCTGCAGGGGATCGCTGACTTCCTTTAATGAGGCCATAAGAGGTGGTTCTGACTGGGGGATCCCGATGGCAACATAGACATATGTGACCAGAGGCCATACGATGTGGTTCTGACTGGGGGATCCTGATAGACATATGTGACCAGAGGCCATACGATGTGGTTCTGACTGGGGGATCCCGATGGCAACATAGACAGGCCATAAGAGGTGGTTATGACTGGGGGATCCCGATGGCAACATAGACAGGCCATAAGAGGTGGTTCTGACTGGGGGATCCCGATAACATAGACGTATGTGACCAGATTTGACTGAGGGGCTGCCACCGTGCAGCCTCCAGCTTTTCACCAGAGGAGAAAAACAGAATAAATGTTTTAAAGTGGTGCAACCACTCCTTGCAGATAGAACAAAACAACAAAAACAATAACAAACACTTGCCGATAGAAAGAGGATAATTCAAGCTTTCCGTACAGCTGCAATGTTTGATGTTGTTTAATACAATCAGATAGGACTTTTCTGTTTCGATGAATGGGAAGTTGCACCTAGTTAGCACCTTGCTGGCAAGATGGCCGCAGTCTGATAGTCAATAGCTTGTTTCCAGCTGGATGTGTCTGGAAACCCTCCCTGGGCAGGCAACCAGGCAACTTTATAGATGCCCAAACCACCTCAACTGGCTCCTTTCTATGCAAAGGAGCAGCGGCTCCACTCAAGTCTTCACAGATGACTGAGCTTCTCAATTTATTCATAAGGAAGACACCAACCACCCTCCTGAGAGAACAAGTATTGGCCACGCAATCTCCAATTAGTTTGATATATTTCTTTGAATAATACAGTAATACTAAATACTATAATGATTAATACACCAAATTCATCAAAAAACACCTGGTCTCAACGTACCATTCACTATAGTTTTTTGCGTATTTGTCTATCTATTTACATGTTTCATGAATAATAATAATAATAATAATAATAATAATAATAATAATGATAATAATATAAATGACAAAATAAGGTTCTTAGGGAGTTTTCATCAATAATAGTTATCCAAAGACACCATCCCAATGGTTCAGTCTGGTCTATTTAAGCACACAACATTCAGTTCAGGTCTATACAGTATGTATCGTATTATGCGAAGCACCTGATGAAGCCTACACGGCGAAACGCGTTGTGTAATAAAACGGCAATGAAGCAAATCTAATCTTGTCCGAGCGTCTCTGGAGTGTGCGGTGTGCAATAAAGGGTTTTCATCTTGACCTAGAGTGTCTGACTGGAATACACTTTTGGAAGTTTGTTCTTTTGTGGCATTGCACAAATTTTTCCATTTCATGTTGTAGATTGTGACAATAATGAAGATTGGGAATTTTGTTTTGCCTCTCTGAGAGTGGAGTGTGTGTGTGTGTGTGTGTGTGTGTGTGTGTGTGTGTGTGTGCGGTTTACATCAGCCTCTGATGTTGAAGTGGTTACGGTCCACAGGACACAAGACTCAGGACATGAGCGTAGTATTTTGCTAGACTATCCAGCGTCCATTATCCATTAGCCGCCAACTACAAACCATCACAAAGCACTGTGTTGTCCCCCCTGCCATCTCCCTGCCACTGGCCTCACACCACAACATTCTGTCCTCTGCCTCCTGCTGTTTCCTCTCATTCTCGGCACACTGTTCCTGTAGAGGGGGGGGGGGGGGGGGGAGGCTCCTGCATGCTATGCCTCCGAGAGCTGCTGAATGAGGATGCATGCAGCCCTCTGCAGAGAGAACTGGCCGGGGGGATCGGCCCATCCATGTGCTACCTGCAACCAGATGGAGGGGTAGCCGGGAAGACGGAGTAAAACCCCATCTCCAGCCACAGGCACGGGGGCCTCCAGCAGTGGACTCCCGCCTTCGCTGAGTTTTCCACCTTATTGAATATCCTTCGGAAATATTTATTTCTCTCACTGCCCCACTGAGAGACAGCTTTCCTACTTATCTCATCATTATTTATTGAGGAGATCCCCCGAGGAGCCAGAGCGTATACAATCAGGGATAGGAAGGGGTCTAGAGAGAGCTGGTGAAAGACAGAAACCTAGTATATGGTGGCCGGGTCGTTATTCTATTTATTCTGTGTCAGTGTGTTGAGTTGTGATGAGTCACTGTGATGGATCCTTCTGTGGTCTCTGATTGCCTCTGGATTTTCTACACTCACCTCACTTTGTCCAGCTCGGACTCACCACCACCGTGACAATGAAGACCTGTCAGGTTCCATTATGGCTGCTGACGCTTTTGAGGAGTTGCATCTTGTATACTTGCACAACTGGCAGCTAAACAACGCAGCCTTTTACACAGCTACTATAGCGCTATGTGCTTTCCCTCTATGGGTCGTCTATTTCTCTTTACTTCATTCCCCAGTGAAGCAGTACTTGGTATTCAGGTTGTTCAGTCTTGCTTGTAGTTCAGTGAGTTCACTGGAGACCTATTGAGACAGTGTAGAGAGCCCATAGGTGTTCCTGCCATTTTAATTTTCGGTTGATTGTCAGCTTGTCTAACTTTGAAGATGAGTATCACCTGATTGTTGTTTTGGATCTGACTTGCTCTTGACTCCACTCTTTTTGGATAGATTACAGGATAGATAGTACAATTACAATTTTAAGTGTGGAGATGGAAATCGAGGGCATGAACAAGGAAGAAACAATAAAATTGCAGATGCATAAAATCAATCTTCATTTAGAACATTTTCTATGGTGCTCTATTGTCATGAGACTGTTTTCTTTCTTACTTTTTGCATTACAGTTCATAAATTTAAATAAAATTATATAAACCCCTGTGAGAGTCCAACTGTATCTGGAACATTCTAATCTACAGTCTCATTCTACAGTACACCTCTTTACTAAATGTGGGTTTAGCAAAGACTGCTTTTACTCGTCCATATAACAGCTGATGTTTAAGGGAATGCATCCCCTTAGCAGCAGGAAGCTAATGGCTCGTAGTTGTGGGCCACTGGTGGTCAACCTGCAGGAACCATCCAGGGCTGAATAGCTACAAGGCCATATTGACTGTTGAGTCAATAAAGACCTTTCGACCGTGCTGCTCCAACAACTATACTCAGAGCCCCGGATGCGCTCGACAGGCTAATGACCTGTACTCCCATGAGAATGATCCATGCTGCAGCCTGCATGGAACATCCTAGAGTCTCCCCGGATAACACAGAGACATTCTGATCATTGGAGGATGAAAAAGAAATGAGCAGGAACCTCACACTGTTCAGAAGAGAAGAGCAGTGGCGCATGAGCATTTTCAGGACCCTGGCCACTGTCGGAATTTGCCTGAGTCAGCTTGACCCGAACCACAAACTGTGTTTCGGAGTTATTTGTATAATATCTCGCACACACGTGCGCACACATGCACGTACTCATGCACGCACTCATGCACACACCCAATTAGTGTTAATCAGCTCAATTGATGTCCAGCACACCTGAAAATCTGATCAGTTTGGTAGAGTCTCTATGTGTGCACATCTCCTCTGCCCTTTTCCTCCTCACGTGTGCTTTCAAGACCCCCCACCCTACTTCCACTTGCTACATCCTGAGTCAAAGTCTCTGTGTATGTGTGTGTGTGTGTATGTTGTCACTGACTATTTTTTTAAGTCTGTTGTTTCCCCACCACCTGCGGTCGCTTCTTGCCCTTAAGGCGTCTTAATGGTATATACAGTTAATATGTGTGTGTGTGTGTGTGTGTGTGTGTGTGTGTGTGTGTGTGTGTGTGTGTGTGTGTGTGTTAGGCTGCGCAACAGTGACACTTGGTTGTGAAAACAAACTAAACGCTATTTTCGTGCTCGGAACCAGCCAGGGACACAGGGACCCAGTCAGGGACAGACATACATACTGTAGCTCCTTAATGAAGTGGTTGCACCACTTAAAATGCACAAAATCGCTGTCCATTTGTACAGCAGTATCTTGAGAACTGTCTGATCGACTCACCGATGGAGTGCTGTGCTCAGCGTAAAGTCAGTTGGATATAGGCTGTTGTCCAGATTCACTGATCCAGATTCATGCCAATCAATCCAGCCGCAGTTTACAGACAGACAGACAGAAGAGTGAAAAAACATAATCCCTCACCTTCGGACTTTCCGGCCTGGTGAGGATAATAAGAACAAACTGAAGCTCTGCGTTGTCAGCATGACAACATGTCACTTTTCGACCCATCAATCATCAGCGTGTTCAGGTTCCAGTACCGGGTACCCAGCATTGGTCGGGTTCTAGTGTGGGTGAAATGGGCTCTCTTCCTATCCCTCCCCGGCCTCCCTACCCCCCTCCCCCTCCTCTCTTCCTTCTCCCACTCCCCCTTCTTTCCCTACCCCAGCTTCTTCCTATCCCAGTCACTCTTTCCCTCTCTGTCTCTCTGATGAGGGGGGTCTCCATATGGGCAGGTGATGACACTCATAACAGAAAGCGATGCAAGCTAGTGAGCAAGCGAAGAAATGTGATTAATATATTTTATTTTTATTTCAATCAGATTGTTCTGACGTGTCGTGAATGAATGTTCAGTTTGTATCCAATTTGTATTCGTCTAAATTTTCACTCTGTTTTGCGCTCATTCGTGATTGTCAGGAGCTTTGTAGAGTGGAATTGGATGTTCAAAAGGCATAGTCGACAGACAATACCACCTTCTCAATCTAATCTCTTTGCTCAAGACACTATATTTCATATGGAAATTCATATAGTTCATATAATGGCCTGTTGTGGCGCTGTCATTGGGCCCCAAAAAACCCATAGCTCCATAGAGGCCCATGTATTTGGGCCCAACTTCACCTAGACTGTATTACCTTAATAAACATGGTCATGAATACTTTCTGCTTCCAGTCACTAGTTTAAAGTCTCATTTCTCATGTCATAATATTCTTTTTGGAAAATGATGGTCCCATTTATTTTTTGTTATCAAATGTTTTTTATTTTAAGACAAAAATCACAATAAGACACGTTAACAACATGAAAGACTTAAAGCAAACAAAACACATAATAAACCATGCCCTTAACCAAATCTGCAATACCAGACCAAATCTCAATGTTTTCCTCTTTTGCACCATGCAATCTTGCTGTAGACATTTCTAGATAAATGATATCCAGAAAGGTCAAAGCCCATTGGCGAAATGACAATGTATGAGGCGGTTTCCAGTGCGAAGCAACCATCTTCTTTGCGGCCGTTACGCCAGCAAAGAAGACACGAATACGGGTGTTATTTAATGGCAACTGGGATACATCATTTAATAAGAATAGAGATGGGGAGGGTGTGATGTTAACTTGTAGAATAGTCGAAAGGTTAGTAGCAACCAAATTCCAAAATGTGAGGACACTCGGACACTCCCACACCATATGAAAGAATGTACCTATGGTGTTTGAAGTGCAGAAAGTGCAGTTGTGATTATTTAAAATCCGCATAGCACACAATCTACGGGGGGTTAAGTATGTCCTATGAACAAAATTTAGATTAATTTGTTGATGATCAGGATTCCTAGAAGACAGGACAACATTAGACCACACTGTATCCCAGCTCCAATCTGGATCTAGATTTGGTATGTCATTCCTCCATACAGTATCGATAAGCAAGGTCCCATAACTAGATTCTAATAAATGATGGTCCCATTTATTAAAAAATACCGTTACAGTCTATGAACGGGAGCCACCCCCCGTTCAGTCAAAATAAAAACCAACTAAGAGTAAGGGGGGAATGTATGTCTGTCCCTCGTTGTCTGGGCCAGCCAATGGCTAGCTGGGCCCAAACAGAGCCAGCCAATGGCCAGCTGGGCCCAAACGGATCTAGAAATATGGCGACTTACAGTGCAAGAAATTACAGGCTTCATTTTACGTCCATGATAGACCCGGGGAACGCTTTGTCCATCTTTTTTACAGTCTATGGCATGCACGTGGGGGTGGCACGTGTCAGAAAGTACATTATTTCAAATATTTCCACATTGAGAGATGACACGGGACAAAACATTTTGTCTCTATGACAACGAAAAAGTATCTGCCGTGTATGTATGTGTTCACTGGGTTCCTTCCGCATGTATTCATTAATTTTCATTACATTTCTCCCCCCATAATTAAAATGTTGTGATCCACTGTATTAAGAGTTAAGGAGTTATGCTATTCATTTTCAGAAATGCGTCTATAGAAGTGTACTTGTCTGACAATCATCATTGCTCTACTGTAAATAAGTTAATCTCTAAAGATCTCAGTGAATTTGCAGTTTGTCCTTCGTATCCTGTCTATGTTCTGCTTAAGTATTTGGAAGTTCTTTTTAAGCTATTAGCTTTCTGCCATTTGACACAGAATGGCCCTTTTTCTGTCACCTCTGTCACCCTGCTGTGCCCCTGCAGTGTGTCTGTCTAAGTGTTTCTATTTTTCTCTTCGGCACAGATTTGTTTACAGTTTAGGAGGCTATTTCATATAATACCAACCACTTTGCAGTTGCGCAGCGCTTGCTATCAGCCTGTTGTTGACTTGAGAAATAACAGCTGTTTTATAATATACTGTATATTTACCTTACATACCGGTAAGTAAAATGTACTTACATTTCTGTAGCAAGTCCCTATTCATTTTCCTTCCCACCTGCATGTCTTCCTATGACAATGGATTCTACAGGCTATTGGTGTCCATACGTACTTGATCTGTCTACCCCACATCAAAGAGTGGGAAGCAGCTGGCAAATCATCATCCAATTACCTGCCATACAAACACTGACACACATGTTCAAGCAGGCACAAAAAAGATGTACACACAGACACGCACGCGCATGCACACCACGCACGCACATGCACACCATGCACGCACGCACGCACGCGCACACACACACACACACACACACACACACACACACACACACACACACACACACACACACACACACACACACACACACACACACACACACACACACACACACACACACACACACACACACACACACACACACACACACACACACACACACACACACTATGGCTATGGCTCAGGAGGTAGAACTCTGGCCCTCGAGCAAAACACTGAACCCATAGACATATAAATGTAGACGCCTCTTCCGGCTCTGGGACGTCTGTGTCTCGAGGGAACGCAACGGGTGCAGTACTTAGTTTAGACAGTTTTTGGTTTAGACTAGTCAATGGTTAGACCAGTCATTAGTCCTACAACTATACAACCTATCTCAAACCCTCACCCTAAACCTAACCTCCCACGGGGCAGCACACCTAAACCTAACCTTAAACCATGTCTAACCAATGACTAGTCTAAACTAAGTATGCACCCCAACGCAACATGGAGGCAAGCTTTCCCGAGAAGCATAGTGGAAGCAAAGCGGAAACTTGCCCAACGTCTGGGTACGTAACGGAAGGGGACGTTCTGTAGTCCAATCAGAGGCACGACTCCCTCTTTCCCAGGGGCACTTGCTTCGGCAATGTAAACGGAAGTCCCGGAAAAGACGTGCTGTGATTGGCCTGTAGTCACTTGAGTGGCAGCGACACAGCATGCCTTCAGCACTTCCGCTTGACTTCCTCCTCCCATTGGAGACAGGTCGCTCCAACGGACTGCATAGTTTTTAAATATCTACTGTATGACTGAACCCCTTACTGCTCTGATGAACAGGTTGGTATCTACTGTATGACTGAACCCCTTACTGTTCTGATGAACAGGTTGGTGCCTCCACCGTCTTTGTGTGAATGGGTGAATGTAACACGCATTGTATAAAGCGCTTTGGAAAGAGGCGCTATAGAAATGCAGGCGATTTACCATTTACAAATGCACAATCACACTTGCGAGGTCACATACACACATACACACACACACACACACACACACACACACACACACACACACACACACACACACACACGCGCGCGTGCGCGCACACGTACACAAAGACTCCCACATGCACATGACCCTTGGCAGTATAGTACTGCTCTGCAAACCTATAGAGAGATGAACCATACCATCTGTTCAATATTCTCTTTTCCATGATAATGAGGCTTCTGAACAAAGTAATTTGTATTAATTTATATGCCCCATTGGTTGACTGAAGAGTGCCATGGAAGGCAATGTCCTCAGAATTTTGGAGAGGCAATAACAAAGAACAACATCAAAGCAGGGTGACAACACATTCATGGGATCCCTTTTTTCTCCTTTTTTTTAACATAATAATACGCTTTTAATAATTTGCTAGCTATTTATAGCTGATGTCCCCTTTATGATGGAGGGCTTTTGATATTAGCACTAGAAGACCAAATCACACATGCCATACCTACCATACCTAAAAACTACATTTCTGCCACTCCATTCAGTTTATTTGTTTGTCATTGTTTAGTTATTGCAGTTTCTCCTTTTAATTTAGAAATGAATCGAGATGTAATGATTTAACTAGAAACAGGAAGCAGTGAGCAGGTAAGGGGGAAGTCAGCAGCTAGAATCAAACTGGAGGAGAGCGTTTCCGGGAATCTGTCCGTCGCGGCAGTCAGCCGCGGAGGTGGAGCTTCTTTTCCATCCACCAGCTGTCTAAAAACTCGGAAATGACGTAAGAGACAGCTTCTTCTGTCCGCGGCTGTCCGCTAAGGTGTGCCCAGTCTAACTAAACCGGTCAACTCCCTCTACACTGCAGGGCCAACTACCCGGTACTTCCTGTCTACATTTTTCATTACTCTGTACTGTACATTGAGGAGATACTTTACTTTTGAAATTATTTTCATTTGCGGGTCTGTAATTTGTGCCGCAGTCAAAAGAACCCTTTCACAATGGCCCTTTCAGATGAATCTATCATTGAGGGTTGTTAAGGAGAAAGAGAGTGGTATGATTGAGGTGTATGGTCAAGTCTAAATAAAATAAAGTTCAGTTTACAGTAGTGTTTTATATTTACTTGTTTGCCTGTTCATTGTATCATTACATTTAAATAATTTCTCCCCAATTTAGTCATTATGCCAATTTATTCCTCCCCCTATGTATTTTCGTCTTGTCACTGCTGATTGTATCCTACTGACTCACCTGCCACGGCCCCCACTGGGAGGACGTAGAGCATTCATCCTACTCCTCCCACCCAAAACTGGTAAAAAATAGAAGATAAAATATTATCAATCAAAAAAATAGTAGCAAAGAAAGTGAAAAACTGATTTAAAACTGATTTAAAAGATAACACTGATGCCAACATATCACAGAACATCTCCTGCAAACACAACTATTTGTATTATTATTATTATTTACTTTTTGAGGTTGGGATCAAAAGTAATGTTGAAGGTAAACACATATTTCTCTTTACTGCATCACCATTCACCATTTCCTCAATCTTCTTCTTTTTTTATTTTCTTTTTTTTTTACCTCTGGAGGAAAGCTTGTTTAAATGTGTAAATAACAGGAGATCAGGCTTGGCCAGACCGTTTTATGGTAAGAACTGCAGGACAGCCATCAGCTTCCTGCTCAAAGGCCTGCCCCTTAGGAGAGCTATTCTACTGCTGACAGATTTTCATTGCAAATTGCAAATCTGTCTTGAGAGATTACCATTTCATTGACATGCATGCACAGTAACAAACTGAGGTCTGAAATAGAGCATCTGTCAGTTAACCAGAAATGTGCAATAAAGTGGCAGGTGTTTGAACCTAATTATTTTATTATTTGATTGATCACTATAATGCGCATGGATAAAACAGATGATGTTCCCCCGAAAAAAGAAAGCATATAGTGTGATAAAAAAAACAGCTGTGACTGTCTTCTGAAGAGGAAGCAAAGACGCTACTGTGCCATCTGGCACGTCTCTAGTAAGAGGGTACAAAGCCCTGTCTCATTGTCTTATCTGTCCCCAGCTGTCTTGGATGATCAGCTGGACGTATCGACTTACTGAATTAAATGTTTTCTTCTTTCAACACATGTGTGCATTAAATGGCACAGTGCTGGATTGCGAAAAGCTGATAGTTGGCGAAAAGTTAGATTTGAACCTCTCTCTCTCTCTGTCTCTCTCCCCCCCCCCCCCCCTCCCTCTCTCCCTCTCTCTCTCTCTCTGTCTCTCTCCTCGACAGGGTGAAGTTGAAAGAGGGGGTGACATTTCTCGGGGCTCGGCCCAGCAACCCCACCCAGTGGATGGTAAGCCAGGATGTCAGGAGTGAGGGCCACAGAGTGGTCACCCTCCACTGCCGCAGAAAGGAGGCGAGCTACGATCAGAGGTCAGCAAACCATCTATTCTAATCCCTTTGATTATTTCTGTACATCCTTTATTTGAGCACCTGCTATCAGTGTCTATGTAGTCTGTGCGGCACATACTCTGTCCCTGCTTTGTAACTAAAACAGGTGATGATACACTGTACACCTTTCTTCCTCAATGAAATAACACTCTGGCTGGAAACAATAATTATTGACAATATTGATCATCCTCAATCTCTCTCTCTCTTTTTTTTTTATCTCTCTCTCTCTCATTTAGCATGCATTTTCTCTGCCGGCAGATCCTTGAAGTAATTTTGATCATTTTCTATCTGAAGTCCCATCTTTAAACTAACCTGGCAGAGGGGGCAGTGATTGCCAGGATCTAAAGTAAAAGGTTGCCTTATTCATTTCGGCAACCTTTTAGTTTCTGTTTATTTGATGTCGTTTTTGTGTAATTTTGCGGATTAAAGGCGGATTTGGGGGGTCAAAGAGCTCTGCTTATTTTGGTCCTCAGCTATCATTCCACTTAATATACTGGAACAGAAAAGGATACTTAAGTGAGAGACTATTAAGTAATTTGAATCTGTTTTTTGAATTGGTGGATTGGTGGATCATAAAAGTTCACGGAGATTGCTACTGTATCACCAGGAGTTTTAAAAAGACATCCAGAGCGGTTGCTTTGGCTGTTACTGCTCAGATGGAACTTAAGTATGTAACTGTTAATTTGCTGTATTCAAATCGTGTATCCAGAGCCCACATGTGCATTACAGTACACTACCTATGCAATTCAGTCTACAGTGTATTCAGACTTTGGTTCTGACCCGCCATTAACATTTTGAGTCTGAAATATTTCCTCTTTCATATAGTATATTATTCTATTTATAGTGACTATTTATAGTGATAGGAATAGACTATGTGACAACCAGGTATAGTCTGGTGACCACCGGAGAGACGGGTGATGTAGACGGCACCCAGGAGCAGTATGGATTGGTGCCCCAGCCTGTGTCTTCCATGAGGAGGAAGCCCAAAAAGCCCTCAGGATTATAATCCACCACTCCTGAATGAGGTGCCTGGTGCTGGGAGACTGGTGCAACGCACAGGTCCTGGGCCTGGTGAGAGCAGGAGTGGACCTGGTGAGACGTAGGAGGGGCCCGGACAGGAGTCATCTCACAGAGCCTAGTCCTCCCAGTCCTGGCAGAGTAGTTCCGGAGCAACGGTGTGCCCTTGGTCTTGCCCTAATGGAACTGATCGAGGGTAGCTACTGCGACATAAGTCGGGACTTGATCACTCCGGCTGGGTCACCTGAGTGAGGGGTATGACCTTGGGATACGTCACTGACGATACTTATTCTTTAGTATAGACAATAATTACAGCAGCCCAAGTGGACTATAATCATAGTTTTTCCAGGGTTGTGATTTCTCAAGAATTGCTTAACCATAGTTCCTGTGGCTAAGGGTCATTATGTTTTTTTGTATGCCATACAACTGCATAGGGGCCACTTGGTACACAGCAGGCAGGCACTCCTTGGAGACATAGAGAGCACATTTACCTGTCAGTCATTTATATGAAGTACAGCCGTGACAGTGAGGCTGTTATCCTTTTCACCTTGTGAGTCTGTGTGTGGTGTTTACTTTATACTGTATGTCTGCAGGAAGACTTATCTTCGCAACCATGCAAGGTGCAGTCACACAACTTTACTGGTGTGTAGATCACGATGAAGGCCGAGTTTGAAGAAGGGTGTGGTCCGAGAAAGTGCACCATAAGTAGGCGGTAATCAGATACTGGCTAGCCAATACCTTTTAATTTCCATCAGTATTGCTAAAACATGCTAATAACATGCTTCCAGTATATTGAACTGTTTGACCAGTAAGTACCTCATCAGAACCACCCCCTTGATGGTTCTGATAGTTGAACCTTCACCAAGAGTGATGGTTCAGCAATCTGACTTAAAGGGGCTCCACCATGAATTTGACATTTCTCAAGATTTTTGGTGTTTTTAGGCTTCCTAAGTTTATTTTTAAAACAGTCAGACCTTCATTGAGAAATCTGTGATTTTCTGAGTGTGTCTGAATGGGCCCTCTCAGATTCTCTCCAAATATGACGTCAGATTCGGAGACCAATTTGAATAGTCTTTGCCTCCACCCACCCTTTAAGTCATTGGTATGCATGGATCGACCATGTTGTTTTTAGGCGCACCTGCGGTGTCTGCTGTTTTAGGCTGTTGAATAACTACAAGTTTCTAGACTCCATATTATCCCAACTAAGGACGAGGACATTATAACAAATGGATGGACTATATTTATGTGGGTCGACGAGACGTTCCGCTGACCAAAAAGAATGTGTATGTTTGTGCATATCACTTTTTGCCAGCTCGGGACAGGGGACACGGTAGTAAAGAAATATGGTGTGTTGACCTACAGGCTGTCAGGCACTATGGTTTCCACCAAGAACATCACTTATATAAAATGTAGGCAATACACTTACACTACAGGGACCTTGGTTGATTTGGCCATTTTTATAGCCGATGTAAGGTGGCTGGTGATAATAATAAAATAAGGAAATTGGCCGTGTCCCTCCCGAGCGGCATGTCGTTTTCACAGATCCACCAAAGGGACCCTGTAACATACAAGCCCTTTGTGGAGACATTATGAGCTCATTTTAATGCTCACAAATAGCAGCAGGAATAAAGTCAACCGAGCCGGCCGGGTCCATTTGGTTACAAACGTTAAGTTAAATTATTGAACACAGTCAACGTCAGAATCTAACTCCACACCGTGCTCAAGATCGACAGACAGCCAATTGGCTATTAGCGTGAAATATACACATTTATCATAACTCATATTACAGCGGACTGGGGAGTGGAAAACGGTAACCTTTGGTTCCTCGTTACAAAAATGTATCGGTTCTTCGGACTATATTTAACATAATTCCTGGCCTGCTATAAATAGTTTGTAATTATGTATTAATACTACTGAAATGCTTACACAGTTGATAACCAATTAATGTAACATTTCATTAGTCATTTACTCATCATCTGCCAGAGTTTCTGAACAGTCTGCAGTCTGCACACACTACCAGCGTTTTTACTAATCTTTCAAGACCCACAGAATATTTTGTTCTATGACTATATAAACACCAGCTATCTCAAAAGAAAGAGTGTCTCCTTGCATTGGAGACACTAGTTATTGGCAGTTGAATATAGTTACAGTACCAAACACTGTCTGGGAACAGAATGCAGAGACAAAAAATATCCTTCTACCCTAATGGAAAGGGGGTACACAAGCACATGGCCGTTTATCTGTTCACCTTCTCCTAGCAAACCACTCCGTTAGCACACATCTATGCACAAAATCCATGCACAAAAAATCTTGCACGCCACCCGAATCCATATGCACTACATCGCTTCCCCACAACTGCCATATTTACTGTACAAATATTACTTCTGTCAGACACTGTTATTGCGCAACATTTCGCTGTGATGCAAATTACATCACATGGTATGAAATGTTTGCAGCCTGCCTGTTCAGGGGGGGAGGAGGTGGGGGGGATAGAGTGTATCTCCACATGCGTTACGCCCCCCCTGTGACCCGTCACTGTCTGGTGGAAAGAAGATGGTGGCTTGACGGCCCGGGTATCGGAGGAGACCCGAGGCTTTCTTCACCCTCCCAATGACTTATCGTGGGGGTTAGCAGAGATGGAGCACTCGCAGAGAGGCTGGGGAATTGGGAATTGGCTTTACTAAATTGGGACTTGAAGGGGAGAAAATGTTTTTTCTTTTTCTTTTGTCTTGAAGGGGCATGTTTTGCGCAACAACATAGTATTTTCATTATGTCTGCCCTATGATCTCTGATATTTATTGCAATAAAAAGATTTTGAAAAGAAAGAAATGTTTGCAGCCTAAACAACAGCTGAGGCACTCTCTATCTAGCTAGCCTTCATCGGCCTTTACAAAGCATATTGTCCCAGGCAGATTAAGTCTTGCCCCTCTCAATTGTTAGAGGACTTCACAGCTGAAGTGGTGGCGAGCCAACCACATTCGTCTGGAACCAGGCTATAAACAACCAGGGCCCAGGGTATGCAAATATGGGGCAGGACATTGCAGAAATAAATCTAATACTAATGGAGGGACGAGACTAATATCCACACAGTGATATTAGTATCGCTACACAAGGCTACTCTATTGGTGCTGGGTATTCCATTATATTTTGAAAAAGCAAATAAATGTTTACAAAAAATGTATGGTAAACAAACTACATTAGTGCATACCTTGGAAACTTCTAAAAAGTATAATACAGAACAAGAGTTCCTGAAAGTAATGCATTACATAGTAACTGTAATCATATTAGCCAAATTATGTAAAATAAACATATTACATTTCTTTGTTGTTACATTGCTTTGTTAATCATGAACGTGATAGTAGGCCTACGTATGTAATGCACCCCCTACAGTATGTCAAAGTCACATATCACAGAGAAAGACAAGTGAAAGGCCTCTAGTCCATTGTCCCTCAAAAAACTAATTCAAATATATATATTTTTCAGTAATTTCATGAAGAAATACAAGAAAAATCAAATGAATTCCATAAATTAGGGGCGCGTTCGGAAATACAGCACTGGAGCGCACTCGCCTATTAGTTTGCTATTTCCGAACGCGCCCTAGAAAACAAAAGAGACATCAAATTTCTCTTTTGGGTCACAGGCTAAAAATGTTTGGGAATCACTGCTCTAGTCCAGTTTATTCCCTCTTTCATCTCTGTCTGTTATATTGGCAGGACAAACTTGATTATCCATGTTATTACCTACTGTACTGTGTGCTGACACCCATAATCCTGGACTTGTGATGTGTGTACTGCAAGGACAACTAGTTCACTGTTGGTCTTGCTTACAGTAGCTGCTCTTAAAAGAAATGATCCAGACTTGATTTGGCCATCATGATTTTATTGCCCACATTGTTATATTACAGATGTGGTTGAAATACATGTTTTGCCGCATATGTTCTAAAATACGTAAGTAAGTGAAATGGCTCCTCTCACTCACCTTTAAAACATGAACACCCACGGCACAGTGCAGCTGAGGTCAATGCTTATTTCATGAAAAGGATTTATTGAACTTGCACTAATGGCTTAATTAACTGTGATTTTTCTATGAGTCTCTTTTAATGAGAGAATGGCTGGTGCATAGCCTTCTCTGGGCTCCACACTAGAATTGAAAAGTGTGATAAAGGGATAACTCTAGATATTTATTAATGTGTTTGAAACCAGGAAACTTTAATCTCGCATCGATTCAATCGCTGACATTACTCAAATCTATCAACACTACCTCCCTAAATGTCTCAATGTGGAAAATCGTGCCCTTCCTTTTGACAAATTGAGCTTTTATAGTGATTTCTCTGACACGCCGTGACAGTATGTCAAAGAAATCAGTCTAAGCCCCTCCAGAAATGTGGAACTGTTAACGAAGCATAACGTTACACCTTGGTATTGGCTGAAGTGCACTCTGATAGATTGAAAAGTTCACTCTGCAGCCATTTTAAAAAAGCGAGCCCATTTAAAACAACAGCGGGCCTGCTTCCTCAGCATGTCATAACCCAGGCTTGAGTGGAGGTCTTAGTAAAAGTGCCATGTCTGGGTCTTGGTAGTTCATTAAGACTGTCTGCCGTCAGATGGATGTCCCCGGTGTGGCACCATACTGGCCCCTGCAGAGAGGACAGGCAATGGCTCAATTACAATCAGTGGTGGAAAGTAAGTACATTTCTCAAGTACCTTACTTGAGTACTATACAGTATGTTCAGGTACTTTCCCCTTTCTTTTTCTTTACGTGAGTATTTAACATTTTCATTACTATAGTACTTCTACTTCAATTTTAGTTACAAGTTATTTTGCGGATTTAGACTATTACAAAACATGCAATAACCAATTGAGCCCTATGTTATTGTATTGTGTACACACAAACACACACACACACACACACACACACACACACACACACACACACACACACACACACACACACACACACACACACACACACACACAGGTGGACAAGATCACAGTACACAGGCGAGCTTATGCCATTTTTTTATTTCCGACATTTCGATTTAAAAAGACTTATCATCGGCCGGTTCTACTAAAATATTCTTTAATGTGCTTGAAACCAGGAAACTTTAATCTCTCATCGACTCAATCGCTGACATTACTAAACTCTATCAACACTATACCTCCCTGTCTCAATGTGGAAAATCGTGCCCTTCCTTTGACAAATTGAGCTTTTATAGTGACGCTGTGACAGTATGTCAAAGAAATCAGTCATTTTTTTCCCCGACATTTCGATTAAAAAAGCCTCATCATCGGCCGGTTCTCAGATTGTGTAAATTTAATCTGGTGAAGCTTTGGGGCGAGGAGGGTGGAGTCATTAAATGGAAAGCTTTGGGGCAAGGAGGGTGGAGTCATTAAATGGAAAGCTTTGGGGCAAGGAGGGTGGAGTCATTCAATGGAAAGCTTTGGGGCAAGGAGGGTGGAGTCATTCAATGGAAAGCTTTGGGGCAAGGAGGGTGGAGTCATTCAATGGAATGCTTTGGGGCAAGGAGGGTGGAGTCATGAAATGGAAAGCTTTGGGGCAAGGAGGGTGGAGTCATTCAATGGAAAGCTTTGGGGCAAGGAGGGTGGAGTCATTCAATGGAAAGCTTTGGGGCAAGGAGGGTGGAGTCATTCAATGGAAAGCTTTGGGGCAAGGAGGGTGGAGTCATTCAATGGAAAGCTTTGGGGCAAGGAGGGTGGAGTCATTCAATGGAATGCTTTGGGGCAAGGAGGGTGGAGTCATTCAATGGAAAGCTTTGGGGCAAGGAGGGTGGAGTCATTCAATGGAAAGCTTTGGGGCAAGGAGGGTGGAGTCATTCAATGGAATGCTTTGGGGCAAGGAGGGTGGAGTCATTCAATGGAAAGCTTTGGGGCAAGGAGGGTGGAGTCATTCAATGGAAAGCTTTGGGGCAAGGAGGGTGGAGTCATTCAATGGAAAGCTTTGGGGCAAGGAGGGTGGAGTCATTCAATGGAATGCTTAGGGGCGAGGAGGGTGGAGTCATTAAATGGAAAGCTTTGAGAATTGGAAACAAGCACAGGTTCCCACTCACACTACACTTATGAAAGATGTTATGCACTACTTGCAATTGGAAAAGATAAAGTTTGAATTGAGAGGGAGTGAAGATAGATTTTACCAGACATGGCAACCCTTCATTGACCATTTCAATAGGTGCACGCTAACCCCTCCTACACAATAGATAACATATTAGAAAATTGGAAAAAAAAGAAAAAAAAGGAACTGAGTATTTTTTCTTTATTTTATTTTTTCTCATTTAAAAAGAAATGTCTGTAATTCAGTTAATTTACAACAACGTGTTGGGAAAGTTTGAGAGCAAGAGTGTCTGTCCTGTTGTCTTTGTTTTGTTTGTCTGTTTTTTCGTGTTTTTTCGTGTTTATCACATTTATATATATTTTTTATTATGTATTGTATGTGGAATTTACATTACCTGTCATTATCTTTCATTTTATATACTGTAACTGAATAACTCATTATCATTGTCAAGGATATTCTAAAGTTGTCATATACAAAAAATGCCTAATAAACAGTATTAAAAAAAAAAAAAAAGGAAAGCTTTGGGGCGAGGAGGGTGGAGTCATTAAATGGAAAGCTTTGGGGCGAGGAGGGTGGAGTCATTAAATGGAAAGTGCATTTGTGTCATGTTTAAATATCCATGACATTTCCACTAAAACTACTGTAGCTGCCTTGTGGATCTGCAATCAGGGAGAAGTCAAAACAGCCTAAAGGAAAGGAGTTTTTTCCTCATGATAATAACAAGTTTTAATGCTTTTTTCAATGATATTTATACCAATACTGATTTATTGCTCGAGTAGGTTAATTGATTACTCAAGTTCAAGTTATTTCTTTTAACATATTAGTATTTCAACGAATAACACAAAATAATTCTAATAGACTTTTTACAATTGACCAAATTGATTAGTCTAGTATTATACATCATTGTACAATGGTGGCGTAAAGGAAAACCTCTAAGTGTCTGTACTACATTAATAACCGGGAAAGCATCTGTGTCACACAGAAAGGCCCTTTCGCCAACCCCACCTAGGCTATGGACGCTGAGGACGCAGAGGAGAGAACACACACCCTTGAGAACTTACGTAATTGAGGATAAAAAGTGAGGACAGAAATTGTGAATGGCCAAAATCAAGACCCGTCAGTGGTTGTAACATTTGTTGGTTGGACAAAAATCCCTTCTCTCCATCCACTAAATAACATATTAATACTATGCCCAGGTTTCCGTTTCCGACAAAAGTGAGAACGGAAAAGTGAGGACGCAAATTGTGATTGACAATGAGACAATGAGACAATGAGATGATGTATGATGATAACAGCGCCCCTCATTTCACACAGGTGTGATTATTTTGGTGTATACACCATTGAGTCTGACACTGCACGCTTAAATGCTGTATAATCTTCTATAAATCAGGGCAGAAATAATGGAATGGCCCCAATTACATTAAGAGCAAAGAGGAACGTTAACTGGACAATGTTAAAGATAACTGAATCAGCACTACTCCCAATGGCCTCCAGTTACTGTAAACAACACTTTCAAGGGAGCTTCATTAAGAGTTTATTCCAACATAGAATTATATCGTGTCATTTTCCCTGCTTGTTTCACCAATATATACTGTACATGATCAATGCTCCTGCATGACAGCCCAGATAGTGATTTCTCTATACTGCTGTCTTTTTGTCAGGACGGGAGCACGAATGTCTCTCCATTTATTAAATTGACAGTTATTAGGGTGTATAATTTCAACATAATGGCAAGGAGCATGGCTGTGACTGCCATTTTTTGTTCTGAGGATTCAGGCCGGGATATGGCGTGGTAGTCTTTCTCGGGCGCCTACTGTAGTAGCTGATTACTGCAATCTGTCCAGATTACATGTGCGTAAACATGCTGCTCCATTCTTCCATTGCCAATGGAAACAATATGGGGCAGTAATGTCCCAATGTGACTCATTGTACCCATTCTCTGTGCACCGATCAGGGGGTAATAACACTCATCAGAGCAGAGATCAAGTGATGGCTGGAGGCTCAGACATCAAGGTAACTTGTGTCAAAGTCAAAGAAACTATTCAAGGCACACGTCATTTTGAAAAGGCTTTATGTGTGACACATGGATCCTATTGGGTTGTATAATAGTTGATATTCGGCCAAATCAAAGTGTAGGGCAGGCTTTCATCAGAATTAATTTGTGGCTGGGTTGGCTGGGTTGCATCATGCAACCCAGACTGATTGAGGGTTGCATGCGGCAGAGCGGGTTCATGTGTTTAGGATTTATATAAATGTTTCTTAGTGAATATCCTCTTCGAAGTTAATCCTGCAGGATTAGAAAAAAAGTATTCCAGTGTTGGTGCATGCCATTACTACTTTTATTTTGGTTAGATAAACTCTAAACGGTTACCTGATTAAAATGTAGGTCACATACTGCAAACACATTTCCCCCCTGTCCCAAAACCTTCTTTTCAGTCTATCATCAATGTCATGGTTCATTCCAAAGGAATGGTGAGCATTTTGTCAGTCTGTTTTCTATTTCATGCTTTGTTTAAAGCATGTTTAGAGGACATGTAGTCAACAACAAACTATTTAAAGGTATCTTCAGTGATTTCTATGCCATCATATCACATTGCATTGTCGGTTTCTTGCAAATCAAATGTTTTCTTAAACGTACTTTAGTTTCGTTTTAGATACAGTATGTGACTAATCAATGTAGCAAGTACAGATGATGGATTTCTTTTGAGGGGCGTTAGTAAACACAAACATTGAGATGATGTATGATTATACAAGTTGATCACACAGGTGTGATCTTTGAGGTGCGCTAGCCCCTCCTATGTCCAGCTTTTACTGTGTGTCCACAAACTTCGTCCTAACACAAACATGAAATTCCCATTGACAATGACAATGGACAATTTTACGTCATAGTGTAAACACAAACATTGCGTAACACATACATTGATGACGAAGGTGAGGACGCAAATTGTGATTGGCTGGAATGAGATGATGTATGATGATAAGAGTACCCCTCACTTCACATGTGTGTGATATTTTTTTCTTTTAGACTGATTATAGTTACTTCATTTACATATGAGCCTTACTACTTTCTATTTCTATGCATTTGATATTTAATCAGATGCCTGAAGAAGGTCTTTGACCGAAACGTTGCCTATAAATAAAGTTCGTCATTGAATTTAGGCTGAATGCCTAAATTCTAAATTGAAGTAGTCACATACTTTCCCCAAACTTTGGGCAATTTTAATACAGTGTTATTTTTTTATTATTATTATAGTCTCATTTCAAGTGTAATCAGATTACTGCAATCTTCTCCTTGCTAATGTGCACGTTGGTATAGATCCTCGTATAGAGGATTTACCTGACAACAATACTGCTGGGACAGGACAGCCAAACTCCTGCCTGTCTCAAGATTCCACCAATGGATGGGAGCTGTGGTTTTGTTTGGAAGATTATACAGCATGAAAAAGAAAGGGCCACAAACAAACACAGCATGGTTCATGTACTGTAAGCCTGCATGGATTTAATTCTCATGCATTCTGCCTATAACTTAGTATAAACAGATGTAGCCTATGCCTATAAATACTTTTCTTACCAGGAAATTGTCAGAAAATACAAACACAATTTCCTTTAAGCGGGTCCTGCAGCGAGAAGGAGATTGTTGTTTGGGAGATGGACTGACTGAAATGAGTAAGCGTTAGCTGCAGGTACTACTCAGCTTGGGGGAAACAAAGGCGGCTGAGATGTAAACACGTATTTGTCTGGAGGCAGACTGACAGACATGCATTGTCTCTCATCCAGTTGCTGCTTTGTTGTATGTATTGATTGAATGTGTCATTACGCATTGTCTTCTGTGCTTTCAAGTTCACAGTTCCCTTTATGTTCCCTCACCTGCTTCTGCTTGCACGTCAGTAGTGTATTGTTGCCGAGTATTATGAATAATAGCCCCCCCCCCCCCCCCACACACACACGCACACGCACACACACACACACCTGTCTTCCATTTTCACTATTATACTTTTACTTAAAACTGCCACGCAGGACTTTGTATTCTTAAATTATAGAGGGAAAAAAAGGTTGGCCTTCATTTGATTCCAATTAACCCCAATTCAGCCTGGCCTTGGAGATGATTGGCTTTTGGTACTGTAGCCTATTTAATTTAAAGAGCTGTCTGGTCGCGGTCGGGCTCTAACATTGTCTCATTTCTCTAACCTGGCTACGGTGGGACATTTAAATGAACCCATTAAGAAAGGGCCCGGGAGGCTCTGAGAGAGGGTGTTGAGACACAACACTGTTAGGGAAAATACAAGTTGGGCAAATGTGCAAAGAGGAAAAGTCATTTTCTCCTGCTGGGAGTTGGGACATGGAAGCACTCAGCACATGGGACACAAAAGCGGGCGGCTTTCTCCACAGTCAAAGGCTTGCAGAATCAATCAGCTTGAAGGGAAACAGAATAGAGTAACGGGTAGGGAGTGATTTTCAATGAAAGGGCGCAGAGGGGAGTCACAGCTTCTAGTCTATTATACGGTACAGAGACAAGCCAGGTTTGGGAATCCTCTGTACTTTAGTCCTATCTCCAACCAGTTAACTGCAAACTAAGGTGATATCCTAGTAGGCCCAGACCTCCCTGCTTTGGATCCACGAGTACATCTCTTGGTCTGGTTTTGAATCCTATCAGAACTGTGTCTGCTTTCCCTCTATTCTTCTGTGGGTGTGCTTGTAAAATGCTATGAGAATCTGGAATCTTCTCTGATATTTTAGAGCACTCTGGTGTTGATGTCATACGACAGAGTTACAGTGTGGGAGTCCCTGGAGGGTCCTGGGGGGTCCCCGGAACATCCAGACCCCCAGGAATGCACCCAGGGGGCCGAGCTGGTTCCGGCGAGCCGCCCTGCGTCCGAAACAGTTGAGAAATGACAGAGTTACCGTGTGGGGGTCCCCAGGGGTTCCCTGTACTGTACTGTACTGTCCCACCCAAAATCATCATGTGTGAATACTCCCCACTGATAGGTAATACCCCCCCCCCCCCCCCCCCCCCCAGAGAGGATGTATAGGGCATTAGTGCTACTCCTCCTCCCAGCCAACACTCCCCACTGACAGGTAGTTACCAGGGGGGCAGTCAGCCAGATATTTCGTGAAGCCTCATTTGAAATCGGTAGTTCATATAATGGCCTGTTGTGGCGCTGGACTGGACCCAAAAACCCCCATAGCTCCATAGAGGCCCATGTATTTTGGCCCAACTTCACCTAGACTGTATTACCTTAATAAACATGGTCATGAATACTTTCTTCTTCCAGTCACTAGTTTAAAGTCTCATTTCTAATGTCATAATATTCTTTTTGGAAAATTATGGTCCCATTAATTAAAAAAATGACCATAAAGAAAAAAAACATCGCGTATGTTCTGAGGGGCGTGGCTACCGTTACAGTCTATGATCGGGATTCCCCTCCCACTCGAGTCAAAATAAAAACCAACGGAGAAGAAGGGGGGAAGTCCCGCCTCGTTGTCTGGGCAGCCAATGGCCAGCTGGTCCAAAACGGAGCCAGCCAATGGCCAGCTGGTACCAAACGGATCTAGAAAGATGGCGACTTACAGTGCAGGAATAACAGGCTTCATTTTACGTCCATGTTAGACCCGGCGAACGCTTTGTCCATACTTTTTACAGTCTATGGTAGTTACCCACCCTTTTGTGGGCATGTGAGCTCAAACCCACAATTCAACATTTTGGTTTTAAGATGTTGATGTTAATTTTGTATTCATCCTTAGGACCCCAAATCACACCTTGGAAAGCATGAGTGTCTATTTCAAACAAAGTGTTTTTTTGACTTTTTGATATTTTGACAGCAGGAATTGCCTGTCATAATTTGACCCCCAGTATTAGGATGTATTAGGATGTTGATATTCATTCATCAGATAGGACGTATAGTCCTACAACAACAACGGGAGCAAGACCAAAGGGACCAACAACAGTAGTGCAGGTCCCCCCAAGAAGGGACCTATCGCAAGAAGACTTTCCCCACCTGGCCGCACCAATACAGAAGAGCCCGCCACAGAGGCAAACACGAAGTCAATCTAAGAGTGGTTAGATCAGGCTTCCTTCAGATACATGGCAAATGCACTCATTCCTTGCACTGTGCTTGCACAGTGCACTGAAGCCCTTCAGTCCCCCCCCCCCCCCCAGAGAGGACATATAGGGTCCTACTCCTCCCAGCCAAGGGAGCGGGCACCAACCAGTCTATGCAGAGGGAGATTGGCTGATCATCCCATAACAATGATTTAATTGGCTGAGCAAAGTACATACTGAAGATAAAAGTAGTAGTCGGAATGACATTTGATTGGCTGAGCACGGAATGTGATGTATGATGTTGTATGATGATAAGAGCGCCCCTCACATCACACGATGTACACACATGCTGTACAACTAATTATACGGTAATATATTTGTCAGCTCTGTTAGTAAGATGTTAGACAGGTGTGTATGACGGGCCTAACGCTCCATATTTGAGCATAAACCCACAGACATCGTTGGCTAATAGGTGGGTGGTCGGTGGGCAGATGGACGGACAACTGATTTCAGACACAAATAGAAGCCGGTGCCCCACACTTTGCACATGTGACGGGCCTGCCACGGCCAATGTCAAATTGTACATTACTCAAGTACTCTACTTGTCAAGACATTTTAATAAATTGGCCCGTTAATCAAGGGCCCCTGGTCACTGGCACCAATGGCCCGGTCCATGATCTGTCCGAGGCAGAAAGGTGATCTAAAATACACCAGATCATTTACAGATGTTTAATCTGGGAGTCTATGGTTAATCCTGGAGATTTGCTGATCTTAAATTTGGATCCAAATAATATGACTTCCGTTTTCACAAGATTCAGAGAGTTTGTTATTGGAAAGCCATTTGTTTAATTCCATACTTTCCAACAGCTGTTTTATCTTTATGTGACATGAGACCTGCAGTGGCATTAGCATAAGAAAACATCTGAATGAATGATAGACTTTATTTGCCATTTGCACAAATTAATGCATAGGAACTCTTGAAGCTCAGCTCCCAGGGTCAGCATTGTATAATAATATGCAATAGCTTTTTCAGCTGTGTGACCATGAGAATCAACTGACTAATTTAAAGGTTACTGTACATTTCTCCAGAGGCTAACATTAAAACAAGTAGTAGGAATCAGTAATTGCTTTTAGTGTGTGTGTGTGTGTGTGTGTGTGTGTGTGTGTGTGTGTGTGTGTGTGTGTGTGTGTGTGTGTGTGTGTGCGTGTGCGTGCGTTCACTTCACAATGCACATTTTTTGTGGTTCTCCTGGACATAGAGGGTAACATGAACATGCATGTGGCACGCTACTGTCAGTGGGAAGTGGGTGACTACTGTGTCAAGGGACCCAGGTAAACAGCTCAGACTGCCACTGGGGCCCATTGAGCTCCACACTGCCTGAAGTCAAATTGTATATTTTTGAGTGGTGCAACCAATCCATTACGGAGCTATGTTTGTCCCTGGGTCGGTCTGTCTGTCTGTCCGAGCACGAAACTAGCTTGGTTGGTTATCCCCACCACGTCTCGCTGTTGTGCAGCCTAACACACACACACACACACACACACACACACACACACACACACACACACACACACACCCTCTACATGGACTGGTTGGTGCCCGCTCCCTCTGTATGGACTGGTTGGTGCCTGCTCCCTCTGTATGGACTGGTTGGTGCCCGCTCCCTCTGTATGGACTGGTTGGTGCCCCTCCCTCTGTATGGACTGGTTGGTGCCCCTCCCTCTGTATGGACTGGTTGGTGCCTGCTCCCTCTGTATGGACTGGTTGGTGCCCGCTCCCTCTGTATGGACTGGTTGGTGCCCCTCCCTCTGTATGGACTGGTTGGTGCCTGCTCCCTCTGTATGGACTGGTTGGTGCCCGCTCCCTCTGTATGGACTGGTTGGTGCCTGCTCCCTCTGTATGGACTGGTTGGTGCCCGCTCCCTCTGTATGGACTGGTTGGTGCCCGCTCCCTCTGTATGGACTGGTTGGTGCCTGCTCCCTCTGTATGGACTGGTTGGTGCCTGCTCCCTCTGTATGGACTGGTTGGTGCCCCTCCCTCTGTATGGACTGGTTGGTGCCCGCTCCCTCTGTATGGACTGGTTGGTGCCCCTCCCTCTGTATGGACTGGTTGGTGCCTGCTCCCTCTACATGGACTGGTTGGTGCCCCTCCCTCTGTATGGACTGGTTGGTGCCCGCTCCCTCTGTATGGACTGGTTGGTGCCTGCTCCCTCTGTATGGACTGGTTGGTGCCCCTCCCTCTGTATGGACTGGTTGGTGCCCGCTCCCTCTGTATGGACTGGTTGGTGCCCGCTCCCTCTGTATGGACTGGTTGGTGCCCGCTCCCTCTACATGGACTGGTTGGTGCCCGCTCCCTCTGTATGGACTGGTTGGTGCCTGCTCCCTCTGTATGGACTGGTTGGTGCCCGCTCCCTCTGTATGGACTGGTTGGTGCCCGCTCCCTCTGTATGGACTGGTTGGTGCCTGCTCCCTCTGTATGGACTGGTTGGTGCCCGCTCCCTCTGTATGGACTGGTTGGTGCCCGCTCCCTCTGTATGGACTGGTTGGTGCCCCTCCCTCTGTATGGACTGGTTGGTGCCCGCTCCCTCTGTATGGACTGGTTGGTGCCCCTCCCTCTGTATGGACTGGTTGGTGCCCGCTCCCTCTGTATGGACTGGTTGGTGCCCGCTCCCTCTGCAGTTGTTGGTTTGGTGCCTCACCGATTATGGTCCCCCGGAACGCAGCGCCATCAGTCAGGCGCCATAGACTGTAAAAAAAACGGACTTAACGGAATTATTGATCTATTGGTCTTCATTTTCAAGACTGCATGCTTGCCACCCGAGTCAGGCCTGCTTAACGACCCTGGCTGTCCTTGATGGACCTATAGGGACCACTGCAATAACTAACTTTTCAGAACTTCTAATGTAGCCTCTATTTCTCTAAAGCCACAGCCAGTAAGCAGTGTCGGTTTGCTTTGTTGAATATGTAAATATATGCCATTAAACTTCTCTTTCTTTAATTAGTCTTCAGATTTTATGAGTGACTGCTTCCAATTATGGATCAATGTCTCATTTCTGCATATGGGCCCCTGTGGAAGCAGTTTCTCCTCTACCAAGTAGACTGCTCGCACCACACAGATCAATGAGGAATTATGCTGCTCTGTGTGTGTGTGTGTGTGTGTGTGTGTGTGTGTGTATACATACATACATACATACATACATACCCTATTTTGGACTAATTTTAAATATATGAAGGTATTGCGGGCAGGGATTTTTACAAAAAAGCCTCCCCTTTTAAAATACATACACACATACATACCTACATACATACATTTCAGAAGTTTTAGCAGTTTTTAAGGACCCACTTTTAGGCCAGTGCACCAGAGCAAACTCTTGCCTTTTTTTAAACCCTACCCATTTTAACCAAATACATACATACATACATACATACATACATGCAGGTCCATCTCAATGAATTAGAATATTTTGTAATACAACCATCAACACAACCATCTATTATGATATTTTACAGTAATGTGTGAGCTTTATGTTGATGCTGATCTTCCTTTTCCAGCAGCATGCGTTGAGACTCTGGACATGACAAAACAGTGATGATTTAGGCCATGTTATCTGCTAGCTATGGTGTTGATCCAATGACAGTGAAAAGTTAACAATGGTTTCAACACAGCCATCTTTTTAGAGTACATTGTGCTTCATTATGTTGACAAGCTTCATGGAGATGCTAATTTTCCTTCCCAGCTCGATTTGGCACGATCTGCCCACAGAGCCAAAACTACTAGTAGTTGGTGTACTGACCATGGTATTACTGTGCTTAACTGACCAGCTAACTGGCCTGACCGGAACCCCACAGAGAATCTAGGTTGTATTGTCAAGAGGAAGGTGTGAGACATAGAACTGAAGAATACAAACTAATTTACGGCTGTTATCAAAGCAAACCTGGGCTTCCATAACACCTCAACAGTGCCACAGGCTGAACACCTCCATGCCACGCCCCATTGATGAAATAATTTGTTCAAAAGTAGCCCAGACCAAGTATTAACTGCATACTGTATATTCATTATTAGGGGTCAAGCCCGAAGGGGCGAAGATTGTTTTCGTACAGATTCCGCCATTTTTCTTAGTTTTGGCAGTTTTGTGCTGTCGTTTTCCACGAAATTAAGCAATATGGTAGAGGGCCGTGGGAATCGCTCAAGAACTGAAGCTCTGACTTTTAGATCTCCCAATGAATTAATTATACTAGAGCGGTGCCCGTTAGAGCCTCTACAGCGGTGCCCATTGGGCACTGGCCTACCATTGGGCACTGGCCTACTTGGAACGATGCAAGTTGGAAGAGGCCTTTTTGTGGTGGATCTGGACAACCGTGGTTCCGACCGACTCGACACCGGGCACTGCACTCCCTGTGGTGTGGAACGCGTGTGTCAAATTTGAAGTTGGTGGGGCGAAAAGTTCTCGAGTTATGTGGATTACAACTGTAAGTAGACACACTGCACACAGACAGAGACTTGGTGCATTTATAGATAGATGATCTGCCCTATCCACGATCATCTATCCACTCTTGATGTCAAAAAAGCGACATCAAAGGTTTTCGTAACCTGGTTAACCACTCCCTTGAAATCGCATTTCATTCATTTGTGTGGAGTCTGGAGTACAGAAATTCCCTGTCGTTAGCCAAGTCTATGGAATTAAATATTTGTTTAGGGTAGTAAATGACAACATAAGACGTCATCAGGGTGACATACATACTGCCCTCGCTGCGCCCCTCACTTCACACAAGTGCGTGTGTGTGTGCGTTTGTGCGTGAGAGAGGGAGAGAGAGAGAGAGAGACGTGCATGTGCTATTGCTCCACCAGTAATTTAGCTCAGACCTCATTAACTGCCATATAAGAGGAAGGCTAAATTCTGCTTAATACTTAAATGCACTCCTGACTTTCAGAGGGAGAGCTATGCAGCTGTGTGTTGGAGAGGAGGTGCTGACGTGGTGCTCACTACGCTGCAAAGTGCCACTCAAATGAAAATTACCATTATACCCATAGCCGTAGCTCATACTGCTGGTGTTTTGTGTATGCAGAATCGTGATGTGTACTGATCCCATTAAAGGGACTCTGGTGCAACTCAAAAAAGTGCATCCATTTGGCAGTGAGATCATTAATCTTAAACGTGTTTGTTGTCACTGTGTGTGCATAATGCATAGTAGTATAAAAAATATATAAAGACTGCATTAGATATAAATAGATTGTGGCTGTGCTATGGAGACAAGACACTGTTTTGCTGGATTGGTGAACTGCTGGTAATGTCATTGCATCCAAAGGTTTATAATCATGCAGTAAAAACATGCAGTAGTCCTGGTCTCTAAACTGCCTCCCCCTGGCCAGCCGGGGCGCCTGATGGAGGGGAAAGGAACTGGTTGGAATAACGTGTTCCTTAGACGTGCAATGTCGGGCAGAGGAAACTCCCCCCTGTCAGATGAAAAGAAGCGGCTTGGACTCCTCATGTATAGAAGGACAGGATGAGGAGATATAAACAGGATGATGAGATATGTCGTTGCTGTGTAATTGTCGAGAGTAATGTCTGCGCACAATATTGAACAGTCAAAACTATTTGTATCAATACGCCTGTATCAACAGAATAATTATGTCATAAGTATATATGGATTTGGTCTTGAAACGGGCCTCCAGAATCCTAAGGCCCGACAGTACCTACTGTACTAAAATAAAAACTTTAAGGAAGCCATTTTTCATGTACCTTCATATAATTGGTCCTCACTAACGTACATTATAAGATGGTGCCATTTCCATCTATACTTGGCTGCTCTGTGTATCAGAGCCTCAGAGGTAGGTTGTAGACAGTTCAGAAACTTGCCTATACAATGAGATCATTGGTAGGGATTCTAAGCTAATGGAAAATATGGTTTGCAGAAAAAAATCTGAAAACACAGCTGACCCTGTTTTGTTGATAGCATGACAGGAAATGGCAACATTGCTTTGTAGTCTGGAGGGGTGGAACAGGGACCTTTAAAAAAAAAGATGACACAGACACCCACATTTGCTTCCTCATTTGTTTGTTAATTCAACATGGATAATAAATTACAGGCTTTGCCGACCTCGTCTATGCTAGCAGCTGTGGTGCAGTTAAATTAAAGCAACTAGGAGCAAGTGCCCTTGGCATATTTTGACCCTTTCCTACTTTAAATGGCCCCCACCACTGGCTGGAACTGTACCCCATGACACCGCCGGCCCTCCTCCCAGCTGTCCCCATCACCTTTCAGTGTAATCTGGGTTTTGGGTGGGTGGCTCATCATCGCTGTTGTGGTGTAAACGCATGAAGTCTGTATACACTACTGTAGCTGCAAGTCTGTAGTGTAGATGGGCATGGTTTGTCAATAAACTCATCCATGTTGGAATGAACCCCACACACCATTCCAAGTTGCCATCTGTCTCTCCTGATCAGAGCAGGTTTCCCCTCAACATTTATAAAGTATGTTATTTATAACATTATCATATTCCGTAATTATAACATAACTAAATGTTTTTATAACATGTGAAGGCCACATATTTTGTGGAAACCAGCTCGACGACCAGTGATTAAATTATGATGTGTGTCTTCATTAATTACATTTGGCAGGAGACCAGAGAAAATGATTGTTTTTGCATATGTACACACCGAGTAAACATTAATCTCAGTGACCTCTGATTCGCGCAAATGAGTCACTAGCGCTGACATTCCTACATAATGTATGTGTACGAGTATGACGTTGAGTGTGTGCACAGTACACACACATACACTGTGACACACACACATGCTGAAACACGTTGAAATAATTACCTGTTTCTGTAGCACGCGTATCTCAGAAAATGAAAGTATGCTGAAGGAATACTTATGCCTTATTTAACAGTGTTTGGAAGTACTGTCCAAACTCCATCTTGTTTGTACTTCAGAAAAGCTCTTATGCACACCTGACAATGCATGTACAGTAATACAAATTAAGTACCGCATGAACATTCCTGTTTAGTCAGTTATTTATTAATAATAAATCCATGTTGAATTAACCACAGGTAGTCAAAACATGGTTGTCTGTGTCGTTGTTCTAAAAAGGTCTTGGTTCCGCCCCTTCAGACTACAAAGCAATGCTGTCATGTTCAAAATGTTTTGTGTGTGTTGTGACAAAATACTATGCACAAGCACTGTTTCAAGGATGTTGTCAAATGGCTGTCAAATATCAAACGTGAAATAGCATAGGACGTTTTTTTCGGATCCCAAAATTATAATGTATTCGGCCCGGACCCCCATCTGAAAATATTTTGTGCCAGGGACCACCCATATAAGATTTGTGTTAAAAATGTTTAAAAAAGATTCAACATTTTTCAATTATTTGAAAATAGCAGATCTATAAGCTCACACCACGTCGCACCGCAAAGCTCTGTGAGATTGTAGATTGCTATTTTCAAAAGCTGTTAAACTGATTTTGAAGCTTAACACATTTTGCTGGGGATCCTGTGGAACCCCCTCAAGGACCTGTGGAATCAGGCTTTGTTGTATTGACGGAGAATACTTCTGACAATGTGCTAAAACTAAGGGCCGATTCATACTCCTATTTTAGAGCCGAATAAAAGTCGGTTCGGCTCTGTAGAGCCTACAATGTGACGTCATTTGAGGTTCGGGGGGGCGGGTACCGTCTTAAAGTCGGCTCCTCGGTGCTACAAATGCCATACAAAACTATTTTGGGGATGAATGGGAGAAATTGTCAAGGTTCTGGGTACTGTAGTGTACATACAGTACAGTAAACGACTGTAAGTGACTGTGACCTATGCTAATAAGAAAAAATAAAACATACAGCATTAGACAGTATTTGGTGTGAACATGGGCTTGATTAGCAGATCTACCAGCTCAAAAGTGGTGCATTGTGACATATCTTGTAGATCTTTTTTAGATATTTTTTTCTTTTGTAGATCTTTTTTAAATTATTTTCTTTTGCTACTATAGTTATACACTACAGATATACACTACATGCCCATGCAATGTTGACTGTACTTTTAAAAGGTCTTGTGTGAATCCAGACACTTTAACAGTACATGCCCTCCATCTCGTCCTCTGTATTATTTTTCATAAGATGCTGGTGCAGGTCTCTGTTGGCAAATTACACACCTGGCTGCGTTGCTGCCTTGTTTGCCAATGACCTAATTGGGGAAAAACATGCTGGAAAAAAGTGTAACCATATGTTCCTATCGTTTCCTTTACCAGTAATTCTCACCCTGTAGGCCATGAGGATATTGCAAGTGGGCCCCCAAATAACTGGCAAAAGAAACAACATTTTCAATGATAAAATAACATTGATATTTTACAAAATAATTATGGTAATAAAGTATACTACATTAGTTCCACTGATCAAAGCGTGAACCCAGTCGATTGCTTGATCATTAAGAACATGTATGCTCTGACAATGCCAGCGGTCCACCCATTTGACCACTTAACACAGCAACTGAGTGGTCAGATGTGTGGGCCTTGATTACTTTCGAGTTTTTCAAGTGGGCCCTGATCCAGGAAAGGTTGAGAACCACTGCCCATTAGCATGCCTATCTCAGGGAACCGCAGAATGTATGAGAAAGTTGTGAACTATATCATCACCCCATCGCGCCCCATCCCCGCCCCCCCTTGCAGTCTACAGGGGGCTAAAGACGAGGTTGTGATAGAGTGCCATTGATCTGACACCCCGGGCCCCCTCCGGTCAATGGTCCTTGTGTGCTCCCCAGGTCCCGTTGCCATGCCAACTGCGGCAGAGCTGCAAGGAGCCATTTGTGTTGTTGATCTTTGAGCAGGACAGTCTCTCCCAGTGTCACTGCTTGCTGCAGGTGCACGGAACGCTCTCCCCGTCACACCATATTACTCATAGATCACCGGGAGGGCTGGGCTGGGCTGGGCTGGAGGACGGGCCCATCTTATTCTGCACAAACATCAACAACAGTTGGGAGCACTGCCCCAGGTCTCAGTGTCTGCTGCCCCCTAGTGTATGGACAGGTTATACATTCCAAATATCGCTTCTGGTCATCCCTGGTGGGACATCCTGGAGTTGAGATGCTTTTGATGTGAAGAAGATGGAGTGTTGCAATTGGCGAAATGGCCAATTTAGTATATTGCAGTATATTATCTGAATAGATATCACATGTGACGGATAGTGGGTCTTATAGGGGAAGCAGTACTGAATCAGATGAGGTCCGAGGTCACGATTGATGATGGCTACAGTATCATTAATATGGATCCATTACACCATCGAGTCCACTTCAGCTGATGGACTCTAAAGGCACTGCGTACTTGAAAAGCATTTAGTTCAAATTAAATAATTGTTGGCAAGGATCACTTCATTGATTCAAAGATGAGATTTTGTCGTCTGGGAAGTTAAATGTTTTTATTTTAGATGTATTTATTTATTTAGCTTTACTGTAGGTCGAAATGCAGACTGTACCCATTATGTACAGTAAAGGCTGTGTGACCAAAATAACGATGGCATAATCCCATCGTGACAGGCTTTGAAATTGTTCCCCTTCTCTCCTTACATTCTCTAGCACTGTATCTCATACAAAATGAACGTTTAGCTAACCCAATCGTATACAATAGCGTCTCTCTACTGTCTTGCTGTAGCACATTAAATGATAACATTTATCTGCTGTATTCCAACTCCTCTAGCTCATGGTAGTCTAATGCTGAGCAAAGTATATGGTATAGCTCTCTCCAAATTTCATCTTCATGAATACAGATGAATCCTGAAAACAGTAGGGCTGTATTTTACTTTAACCAAGGATGGAGAGTGAACAATGTCAAATGTCAGCTGCCTGAGTAATGAGTGAGTGGATTTGTGCTAATTATATGACTATATTTAAAGAGTCAGCCAGACAATTACATTTCTCTCTTCTTGTGGATTTAGTCCTGTGTGTCTGTGTGCATGACTTGGGCAGAGAGAGAAAGGTTTCAGTAAGAAAACAAGTGTGTGGGAGCTGACAGTATTTTAGCTGATGAACACTGCAGATCCTGTTAGGCTAATAGGAAATGTGATCACATTCTTGGGTTTGATACACGCTCGCTGCAGAAGCCTTTAGTTTGTGCCCACAGTTCATTATAATCGTATAATAAATAGCTCTCAGCCCTTTCTCTATGTGTCGTGCTAGAAACGGGTGAAGAATAAATTATTAATTTAAAAATAATCTGATGCATATTAAAAGTGGGTTTAACTGTAAGTCATTTTTAATCTAATTGGGAAATCTTTTGTGTCCTACGGGAATTAGATGAATGTTAATTAGGTGTGTGGCCACCCTACTTGTTCAGTTGGAAGTACACTTGAAAGTACAATTTGAAATCACATTAAACAACACCTGTTGCTTTTTTAACCACAGTGATACACAGTGTGATAAGTAGGCCATCTCACACAATGTATAAAACCAGTGGCGTGCACAGATAGACACTAGGGGGCGCTAGAGCACCCCCTGCCCTTTTCCCTCTGGACAAATGTGCCCGTTTGTACAGTGTACAGTGTACATTATGTGGACCACGGGGACATTGATCAATTCTTGATAAAAAGCTTCTAATATATTTAGGCCCCAAAATATCACACTATTAAGGCAACCGCCTGGTTCCACGCGCTGCACAAGGTGCCCTTTTTTCACTTGAGCACCTGCCCCTCTAAATGTCTGTGCATGCCACTGTATAAAACAACAATCGATACCAATAGTTACAATGTCTGCTTTGATTTTACTTTAGTTCAATGTGCTGTACCAGTGATTCATTATACTCCCATGTTGACGCAGACAAAATAAGCTGAATTCAATAATGTACTTCAAGTATAATTACAAAATAATTGCAAAGGTTTCACCAAATTAATATTGCCACACATAATACTGTAAATTACGTGGCCTACTTTACCTGCAAGCTCCTTCTTATGTCCTTGGTGTAATGCCTGAATGATTTGGGCCTTTTTCTTATCCTAGTTTAATAACTGTGTTTATAAAGTGTGCTGGCTAAACTCAATAAAGCAGCTGATGTCCTTAGAGTTCTGTTTGTGTTTCGGAACAGTTTCTACATCTCAAGACATTAAACGTGCTTATGCTTAACGATTAATGCATGACATTTACTGAAAAATACGTTCTGCTGCAATCTTTGTATTTCTCATATGCACCCTTTACAACAGGGTGCTTCTTTTGACACAACCATTTAGTATTTCTTCTATTTTTATTCAACTCTGTCACAGTGCTCAAAATTAATGTTGGCTGACACGACATAAATCAAAGGTATTAGTTTAGTATCTGGAAGGAAATGATGGCAGTTTGAGGGATACTGTAGCCTGCTTGAGTGCATCATATCAGCAGCCTGTTATTGCAGCGTTCATGTTAGAAACGGCAGCAGTGAAAGACAAGATTCTTCTTTCCCACACAATACTGGAGCGTTTACGCTCACGCACAGGCACGCGTGTGCATGCACGCATGCACAGTGCACGCATGCGCGCACATGCACACACGCACACGCATACAGTCCAATCTAACACTACTCAAAGTCAGCTCAGGTTAAAGCTGTCATATGAAATGTGTTTGATTAGTGTTGATAGTCTTCAACAGTGTCACATTGACAAGTTAATGTCAGGTTCTCACATCAAGAGCCTCTGTGCTCAAGGGTCTTCATGACCTTCGAGATAATGGAGGTACACACATACGATTACAGGCTTTCATTGCTGTCAGGTATAAGGCCATGTTTGTCACTTAAAGATATACTTTTTTGTACGTAAATAGTCACTTGTGCATAAATCGGAATTTGTGACCAATGTTACCTACTGTAGCAACATGTAAAGGTAGTATACTTGGCTGTCAGTGTAAATATGTTTTTAAAGAAAATATATCCTGATTAACATACCTTTTAGAAATACCGGGCTTTTGCCGGCTAGCAAGGCTGTGATGATCATTTGCAGTACACAGAATAGACTATTGTGTGAAGTTGTGAACTCCTGAAATGAATTAATCTAATTGTAAAACCTTTTCTGTTATTGTTGTTGGCAGCTATTGATTATATTGTTTCAAAAAACACATTAAGCTAGTCTTCTCTTTCTGTCTGTAGACTGTGCATGCGGCTTCAATCTTAAGGAGCTCAGACTTTCTCCCCTGTGGCCACTACATAACACATAGTATATCTCCTTGCATAAGCATGAGGCTCAGAAGCCACAGAGCCAGCTACACACATCAGTGACATTTATCACTATTATTCTCATTCCTGTCTGCCTTTTATTTGACAGTGTTTCAGGGGGAGTTTATGCCTTTTTCTCCTGCTGTCGCTATCTCTCTCTTTCTTTCTGGACAGGCTGAATTGAAAAAGTCCATTGGGTATTGGCCTCTGAGGAGGCATTTCTTTGCGCAACACCCCCCCATCCCACCACTGCAACCCTCAACCGAGATACTCTCTCATCTTGGAATGGATATTCCTCTGTAGGATATAGAAATACTAATGGCCTTACCATACATTATTTTGGGCTACAGTTTCCTCAGTTTTATTTGCACAAGTTTGGGTGTTTCCTCAAAACTGTGGTCGTCTACCTAACTGTTTTTGCACTCAAATGGCCTACTCATACTGTATTATGAGGTATCCATGGCAATGTCGTCTCTCAAGCCTGACAATTCTTCCATAATCTTCGTCTGTCAATTCCATTCACAACTAAATATTTTTCTTTCATATACGGTATATTTTCAAATTTCCATTTCTGCTAAGCAGCAAGCTACATAGGCTTTGACTAATTTGGCGAATGCAAAACAGAAGTTGGGGGGAGGCTGATGGACTGATATGTTGCATTCACATGGGCAGATGCAGAGACGCGTTGTGAATTGATTTGGAGCAGCTACATGCTTCATTGCGTCTTTGCAACGTCATGTTGCTGGCTACCATTGACAATGAATGGTTGACTGCATCTTTAACATCTGCCCGTGTGCACTGTGAACGCACCATTAGGCGGACTCATTTGAAAACGGTGACCCAACAGTCTGTCTGCTGCTTTATTTTTGGAGTGTCCATTGCGGAGCTATGTGTGTCCCTGGGTCCCTGGCTGGCTGTGTCCGAGCACGAAAACAGCGTTCGGTTGGTTTTCACCACCAAGTGTCACTGTTGCGCAGCCTAACACACACATACACACGCGCACATATTAACTGTATATATAAGGATTTCGGGTGTGACAGTACAGTACAATACAGTAGAGGGACCCCCTAGGGACCCCCACACGGTAACTCTGTAATTTCTCAACCGTTTCGGCCCCCTGGGTGCATTCCTGGTCGCACGGGTGTGATTTTTACAGTATAAATGGGGGAGGGCCCCTGGCGATGTCGTCTACATCGCGACTACATGCCCATATATGGAGATCCCAATGATGTCATGTGATGTCACGTGGTGTCGACCATGGCCACATATGGGTGCTTGAAGGACCAATGGGAAATGCCCGTTTTCATAGTAAATGCGACTTGCAGTCGCAATAATAGTATAATGATGACTTCAGGTATGGAGCGTTTTGATGGTTTGTTTTGACTTAAGTACAGTTGATCCATACTAATCCATTCCAACTCAAAGAACAGATGCTGGTGTTTCATGCTAGCCGGTAGATTAGGTTTCATGCTCTCACCATTGGGGTCTCCCATCTCACCACGCAGGGCTAACAAGAGGCTCTCACCTCTGGGGCGCTTACATGTCAAGAGTGGCCCAGGCTAATACACTTCTGACGGGCCCCCCTCGGCCTGTGAAATGAAATTCCCTCACAGCTTAGTGAAATTTCACATGGGTTTCGCCGGCTATTACTTCTGCAGCCAAGGCTTCTTCTGTTTCCTCCTCTGCCAGTTGTCCTCGGACTAAAAGGCTTCTTCTGTTTCCTCCTCTGCCAGTTGTCCTCGGACTAAAAGGCGTTTGCAACTGGAATTGATTCAATCCCTTTGATGTATTATCATCTTCACACAGCTAACCAAAATGCTACTTGAGAAGAGCAGTGCAGAAAGAAAAAGACACAGGGCACTGGGGGTCTCATTTTGATTTGATGGCGGTATATTTAGAAGCTTTAATAAGATCTATCTATCTACCGTATTTATCTGAACTGCCGTATAGCTATGTACGTATGTGAAGTGTTTTGAGCTCTCTTTGTCTTTCAAAGCATTAGGCAGAGATGTTTGTATAGCCTACATAACAAACAAAAAAAGAAAACAAATCCATTAGTGGACTTAACTACGTTCAGCTTTTCCTGTAGCCCTTTGCCACTGGAAGTTGTGAAAGAGTAGCCTATTCATATTTAGGGTTGATCTTCAGACTACAGCAAAACGGAATGCACCAAGCTTGCTTGTTTATTTATATACGGGATAGTTTGAAGAATTTTATCTGTAACCCAATGCCATAATGATGGCATGAATCATCTTTAAATCACACACAGAGTTGTGTGGATGATATTCTGTTTATTTGTAGGAAGTGAAATAACTAACTGAACAAAGTGGGCATGTGGATATGAAAGCACCTCTTTGTATAAAAATGGGATAGATGGAAACACTCTTCCACATGCAAGCAGTTTTCATCTGAAGGCTTTGAAAAAAGTTTTTTTCGGTCATACAAAAATCGGACGAGAAACTTTATTGAACGAGGATACTAGTGGCACTGGGTTGAAGATGCCTATAATGAACACTTTGATCAAAATTTCATCCAAACAAAGAAATGCAATATTCAATTACATTAATCTCACATACTGTAGTGCGTCAAAAACACGGCCATTGCTATAGCCACAGATCCTGACAGATGTTCAAGCACCCACTGTTGTTGTTTACAAGGACCCAAAAGCAAATAATGACTGTGTGTACTTCTACTAGTTTATGAGATGTAACAATAAAAAAATCTTGAATAACTGCATCGCTACTGTCCCTACAGACTCACTGTATGAAGTCCCCGGATTCACTCTGGTGCGCCTAGACAGAGGTGGAGGAGGCGGATACGGCGGTGTATGCGTGTACATTAATGATCTCTGGTGTCGATCCTACTCAATAAAAGTGAGGATATGCGACGATCCCAATGTAGAGATCCTGGGCATGATGTTAAGACCTTTCTACCTACCCCGCAAATTTGGATGCGTTCTGCTGTTTGTTGTTTATGTGCCCCCAAAAGGGCCAGGAAGAGCTGCACAAGCAGCAAAGACCATTGCTGACTGTGTGCATGAGCTCCAACTGCAGTACCCCGACGCACCAGCAGTCGTGCTTGGAGACTTAAACCAGTGTTATCTGGACACTGTGTTGCCGGGATTTGAACAATACGTCAAGGATGCGACAAGGAAAAATAATATTCTATGTGCTATGTAAAAATTCCAAATGCATATGTAGCCAAGATTGGGCCACCGATAGAGACATCTGACCACAATGTTGTGTGCATGAATCCAGTCTATAAATCCAAATTAAAAAGAGGGAAGCCAGAGAAGAAGGTAGTTAGGACATGGACAGATGAAAACAAGGAACAACTACAAGCATGCTTGGACTGGACTGATTGGGACACGTTCAGAGATGGTTCATTGGATGAAATTACCACAGTTACAAATGATTATATACATTTTTGTGTACAGCTGGTTGTTCCTACAAAGGAGATAACAATCTATCCAAACAAAGAAATCATATGTGACAAAAGATATAAAAAATGTAATACATTAAAAACGAAAATGAGGCAGGCAAAATTGGCACATTTTCATTGGACAATTCCTCAAAGTGTACTGAAATACTGAAGGCTGTAACACCTGCCCCCTCAGACAGAATTACCATCACTGAAGAGGATGTAAGGAAAGTGTTTCAGTGTACTAACACAAGGAAAGCTAATGGGCCAGATGAATGCAGTGCTTTTCTCCTCAAAAACTTTGCATCTGAGCTGGCTACAGTGTGGTAACCAATATTCCAAACCTCTGTAGACACACACACAATTCGGTAGGGTTGCGGTACAGAGGATGCGGTTGTGACACTGGTCCACTTAATTACAAAACACCTAGATAAGTCAAATAATGCAAGAGTGCTATTCTTAGACTTTTCTTCAGCTTTCAACACAATACAGTCTGATACAGTCTAGTGTCAAAAATGGTACAGTTGGAACTGAACCCATACTTAATTCACTGGTATGCTTCTTGTCTTACTAACAGAGTACAAAGGATGAAAGTGAACACAACCTTCTCATCAGCATTAACTATTAATGTTGGTGCTCGTGCTCCCCAGGGTTGTGAGAGCTCAGCTGTACTTTTCACCCTTTATACTGACAGTTGTCGTATTGAGGAATGCCTGTCTGAATGTCGCACTGACACACCAGACCAATACATTCTAAAATACTCAGATGATACAGTTTTGATTTCTCTCCTAGATAGTTCCAGTGATCCTGGACTGCACCAACACAGAGTAAACTAGAAAAAGTGCCCTTCCGGGCACAGGTCTCCACCAGGTTATCCACAGATCCGTGCAGTTAGAGGTAAAAACACTTTTCGGCCAGTTATAGCGCCACCTTGAGGCTGAGTTGAAATTGTTCATGTGGCATTTCGTCCTCGGCCTAGTGGGAATGTGGGTGCACAATTTCACGGAAATCACGCGATGTGTTCATGATTTGCAGCATTTTGTTTGAAACTGAGCACTCCTGTGAACTTTGGAAGCCAATCTTAACCAATCAGGATGGAGTCTGATAAATCTGAAAGACCCGTTTCGTTGAATGGCTCTAGAGAGACTGTGTACCAATTTGCGTGATGTTTGGACAAAATCTGTAGGTGTACTGTGCAAAAACTTGTTTTGCACAAAGCGGCCTCCTGGTGGCGCTATAACAGGCCGTTCTGGAAAGTTTGGGGCAGAGGTTCATGGTTGGCATCCAGGGAGTGTGTGTGCAAAATATGGCATCGAAAAACTTGTTTTGCACAAAGCGGCCTCCTGGTGGCGCTATAACAGGCCGTTCTGGAAAGTTTGGGGCAGAGGTTCATGGTTGGCATCCAGGGAGTGTGTGTGCAAAATATGGCATCGACCGGGTTAACGGTGGCCGAGATTAGCTGTTCACGGACGGACGGACGGACGGACGGACGGACGGAGTGCAAAACATACTCTCCCCACATGCCTTCGGCCTGGTGGAGACAATAAGGTTGCTGAATGGAGTGATAAAAACGCTCTCATCATTAACACAAAAAGACAGAAGAGATTGTTTTTGGTACACCACCAGAGATACACAGATCCCCCATTACTATTCATGGTGAACCGATCAACCAGGTATGTTCGTACAAATACCTAGGAGTAGTAATAGACCATCTATTGTCATGGAAAGATCAGATTGATTCAGTGTGTAAGAAAACAATGCAAAGAATCTACTTCCTTCGCCGTTTAAGATCCTTCGATGCTAGTAGACGGATTCTTCTTTTGTTTTTCACTTGTGTTATTATGAGTGTTCTTCAGTACTGTAGTACCACCTGGTATGGATGTTTGTCTGCAGCCCTAATATAAAGTCACAACTGCTGCAACAACTGAACATTTGTTCAAAGATTGTTGGACAACAACTTCAGAAACCTTATACATCCACGTATGATAACAGCATCCTAAGGTTAGCAAGAAATGTCACCTCTAATACTAAGCATGTGTTGTATGGAGAATATAGGTTGCTACCTTCAGGAAGGAGATATGGTGTACCAGCATACAATAAGGTCAGACTAAAGAGGTCCTTTGTCCACCAGTCGACCTTGAGGCTTAATCAGGAGTTGTAGTAGCCACAGGATAATCTAAGCGGTGGATATTGCTCTTGTCATGTATGTAAATTGTCTTGTTCTTTGTGTTATGTCAAATGTGTGTATACAGTATGTGTTCTGCATACTTGGCTGCTGTGTCGCAAGACAAATTTCAGTGTGAACTGACAATAAAGTACTATATCATAATTATCATATCATATCATATCCACCCCCCCCCCCCCCTCAGTCTATATCTCTCCCTTCCAATTCAGGCCTATAATATCAGATTGACTGTAACATATTATGTTACAGTCAATCTGAGAAATGAAGCGAGTTTGCATACTGACTGGTGGGTTTGTGAATTTGACTAACTGATGGGAGGAGGAGCTCTTGTTTTGTTTCAACCAATCATGCTTGGATCAATTTTCCAATTATTTCGGAATGGGTACTAAACGATTACGTCCACCACGGCTTGCCAAATGGGACGGCATGGCAATCAACGCACGAGGCCATTGGCTGTTCGCCATGGTCAGTCGCTCACAATATCATTCCTTCTCAGGGCCTCCTCACGAGGCTGAAGGCTCATTTTGTTTCAACAAGGCAACCTGCCTTGTTGAACAAAACAAGACTCCTCCTATCAGTGTCATTTGTTTCTCAAATTGACTAGCCCACCAGTCAGTTTGCAGACTGACTGACTGGTCAAATTTACTGCGGCATCTACATTTATGTGCCTGCTCTTAGTGTGCCTATGCACTTGGTAATTCTCATTCATTCAGACCTTTATTTATTCTCGAAAGGACATTGAGGTTGCCCTCATTTAGAGTGTCGAAGAGATACAATACAATTTAAAATACAATTTCAATTCACACAATTAATTAAAACAGCTGCAGACATTTTTGTGTAGGTGTACTTGTGTGCCTGCATGTATTGTGTACTGTTTGAGTATTTGTATGCCTAAGTTTGTGTGTGTGCGTAGTCTGCGTACATGTACTGTGTGCGTGTCTTGTGGGTGTGGTGCCTGCCTGCCTGCTATAGTTCTGTTCCAGGTGGAGGAGTATGGGAACAGCACAGTTTCAGGGTGCTTCAAGCACCACTGGAGCCTCAAATTTGATTATTTTTCCACCTTGCAAATAGAAGTCGTGTTGGAGTTTGCATGAGGCTGCTCTCAGAGTGTTGTGGTCCCAACTTAACTGTTCCACCAGGCTGCATTTTGCAACTTATTCATCTTCTCCAACTCCCTTGCAACACATCTCTCTTCATCTCTTGCCTCCACCAGGCCGAAGGCATGGGGATGTACTGTATGTTTTGCACCCTGTCCATCCGTCTGTGTACAGCTAATCTCCGGCACAGATGATGCCAAACTGCATAACACACTCCCTGGATGCCAATTCCGAACCTCTGCCCCCAAATTTCCGGCATGTTAGCACCACCATGAGGCCGATTTTTGCTAAACACATTATTTTTGAGTGGTGCAACGAGTGGTGCAACGTTTACCTGTACCTATGTGTGAGCACGAGTGGTGTGCGCATGCGTGAAATTGGAACGAGAGAAGTATGTGACATGGCTGCCACCTGCTGGACGCGAATCCAACTTGGATTGATATCCATAATAAAGCTAATCGAGAGAGAGAGAGGAGGGGGGAGAGAGGGGAGTTGCACCACTTGGTTCACACAGGTGTGATTTTTTTATATTACTCGTACAGATTTCCTCCACACATAACGCAAATCGGTACACAGTATCCCTATAGTCATGTGATCAACACGGAATGGTCCTATTTTCCATATTCCATCCCAATTGGTATTGCCTTCGAAAGTTTGCAGAATTGGTCCGTTTTGAACAAAATGCCTCAAATCATGAACACAGCGTGCGATTTCTGTGAAATTTTGCATGCACATTCTAGGTGTATGACGTGACTCTTATGTCAGTGGAACAAAGGAGATACAATGCTGGACTGGATCTATAAGATACAGAAGTAAAGATATTGGCCTGGCAATGTCCACTCACACACACACACACACACACACACACACACACACACACACACACACACACACACAGTCACACTGCGTCATCTCTCTCACACTTTCCCTTTTATCTTCTATCTTTCTCTCAACTCCATTTCTCTCGTTCCTCTCTTTCCCCCTCTCTTTCTATATCATTATTTATGTCTCATTCTTTCTCATTTTCCGAGCCCCAGTGTGGGTGTGGAGTGGACACTGAGGCCCTATCACATCAGTGGAAGGGAGATTAAACGAGAGTGTCACACTGACACAATGGCTCTGATAATGGGACAATAGAGCCGGTTTCAATTACAGACCTCCCTCCAGAGACATCTGCTAGAACTGAACTGCCACCACTGACTCTATTACCTAACCCAACCCCCCACGCCTCCCGCCCCCTATCTGTTTATTCTCCCTGACATTTGAATCTGTCTTTCTATAACCTCCTCAAGGCCTAAATTCAATAGCGCTAACCTGCTCCTATCGAGGAAGGCTATTCTTAGCGGGAGCTGAACCACCTGGGGTAAGGTGGCTGATTCTTTAGACTGCGTTATTCCCAAAGGGAGCAGCCGACCGGTGAAATTAGGCTTCTCCTGCCTGAAAAGCATAAAACAAACTACATTTTGAAGAAATTGTAAAGGATGATTCATACATATAGCTTGTAGATCTGAAGTGTAATTCACATGTCAGAAGATGTTGAAGAGCTTTACAGGGGGATATTCTGGAGGAAAGTGATTGACTGACTGACTGACGTGTTTTTGTTAGGAGTTGGTGAAAGACTCGGTGTCAAGAACCAGATTGTAATCCGCCAAATCAAGGTAAATCTCTGCCAGGAAGTGATCTCAAGTTGTACAGTGCATTGTCTTGGCTCATGCTGCACTCTCAAACACATGCATTGTCTAGCTCTCTCCATCTTTCTGATACACGCTGAGGAAGGCTTGATGCCGAAACGCGTCTTTGTTGTTTTCCTGTTTGTCCGTGCATGATGAATTCAAAGTACCTGAAGGACTTTGGAGTGCTGGCTATTTCTTTCTTACTTCGTAGTTTGTGAGCCGTGCACCCGGTAAACTGCATATTCAAACTGAGAGTGCTCGTTTTTCTCCTCTTCTACTCTCCATCTTTCTCTCAGATTTCTGTCATTTAAATGTCTTTGTAATCCACAAAGTATGTTTTATCACCAGGAAAAGTGGGCAATTTGAAACATAATGTTGGATTTTCGTGGGAACACACACACTCACTTTGCGAGACCTTCGCGAAAGGAAGTAAGCTCTGCAATGTCATTGACATTATGGCTACACTGCTTGACTCAATTGTACATGAAACTGAAAAGTAATGGCACGTAGGATGAGATGTACACATCTATATCTGAAAGGTGGCAGACCATGCCAGCATAGTTTCTGGAAAGAGTGTGTGCGTGTGTTTGTACTGCGTGTGTTTGTGCTGCGTTTGCGTGTGTGTGTGTGATAAACCACATGAGATGGGGGTAGAGAGAGAAAAAAATTATTAATCTTTTTTCTTTTTGAGAGTATTTTTCATATTACAAAATATTTGAAAGACTGTTAAAGGCCACAGGAGTAACCTATGTGAATGATTAAATAGCGTGAGGCCCTTTACACAATGGTTTCTATTTGTTGGTGCCTGATCGACTGACTGCATTTGTGAAGGACGCACAGAAGGACAATGTCTCCAAACCATTCTCTGAGTCAACTGCTTTACTGTACTTCAGAGGTCAGAGGTCTCAGACAGCACCTTGTCAGGCCTCCTCCATACTGTACTTCAGAGGTCAGAGGTCTTAGACAGCACCTTGTCAGGCCTCCTCCATACTGTACTTCAGAGGTCAGAGGTTTTAGACAGCACCTTGTCAGGCCTCCTCCATACTGTACTTCAGAGGTCAGAGGTTTTAGACAGCACCTTGTCAGGCCTCCTCCATACTGTACTTCAGAGGTCAGAGGTCTTAGACAGCACCTTGTCAGGCCTCCTCCATACTGTACTTCAGAGGTCAGAGGTCTCAGACAGCACCTTGTCAGGCCTCCTCCATACTGTACTTCAGAGGTCAGAGGTCTTAGACAGCACCTTGTCAGGCCTCCTCCATACTGTACTTCAGAGGTCAGAGGTCTCAGACAGCACCTTGTCAGGCCTCCTCCATACTGTACTTCAGAGGTCAGAGGTTTTAGACAGCACCTTGTCAGGCCTCCTCCATACTGTACTTCAGAGGTCAGAGGTTTTAGACAGCACCTTGTCAGGCCTTCTCCTCCAAGTCTCAGTTACTGTACTTCAGAGGTCAGAGGTTTTAGACAGCAGCTTGTTAGGCCTCCTCCTCCAGAGGTCAGAGGTTTTAGACAGCACCTTGTCAGAGGTCAGAGGTTTTAGACAGCACCTTGTCAGAGGTCAGAGGTTTTAGACAGCACCTTGTCAGAGGTCAGAGGTTTTAGACAGCACCTTGTCAGGCCTCCTCCTCCAAGTCTTAGTACTGAAGTCAGAGATTCAGCCATCTCTTCTCTTGCTCTCTTTCTTTCATTTTCATCTGCTGCTGAGCCTGGTTGTTTTGGCATCAGACCTGATTGCAACACAGCCTGTTACAGATAATTAGTAGGTGAACTAGGCTGCATGGAGTACATCCACAAGTGTAGCGAGTTGAATTAGAACCCATGCTGTCGTCACTGTCGTGTGTCATGTGATGATGTGAATAACATTACTTATGTGCCAGGCTGCCAGCTCCACCGAGAACATTGCGTTGCATCACAATATAAGTCAATTTGCGTCAATTTGATGTTCTACCTGTACTTGCTCCATTGGGTACATTCGGAGTGCTTGTTTTAATGGAGAGCATCGGGAGAGGCGCAATATTCATTGATTATGCATAAGTAGCTGTAGCTTAATTTGTCCACATAGAGTGCTGCTAGTGGTATTAATAAACATAATTTTTATGACGCATGCTGGTTCTATTTACATACAGAGCACAAAACTAATTCACGTAAGTGAGTAGAAAAGGAGCAAATTACAGTTGTCTTCTAAAACCAGTACCTCTAGAGGTTCGTCACAAATTCATACTCACCCCTCGTAGATAATCAAGTTTTTATTTAGCTGATGGAATATACTGTGTGAACAGTATTGGACAGTATTGGAAAGAAAAATATAAATATTATAACTAACTGTCAAATAGAACTGTCAAATAGAAAGTACAGAGGGCAGTAATACACCATTGTATGGCATGGAACAAGCTCCCACTGTACCTTCGTCAGGCAGCCTCTGTAGACATTTTTAAAGCTCAGCTCAAGACCCACTTCTACAACTGCTTTTAATTGACCTTTTATTTTTTGTCCTCACTGTATTGCATTACTGCTTGTTTTTTAATGTCGTTGCCTTGCTTTTCTTTTATTCTCTCTTTTTTTTTTTATATATTTTTTATCCCACGATATTGTAACCCATTTTTCACCCCTGTGTCAATCATCTAATCCTAGATCCTGGGCTCTACACACCCTCCGCCAACCTGGGGAGAGCAACGGACTTAACTCATGCTTCCTTCACGCTTGAGTGTCCAAGTTGCTCCTTTACACCTGACAGGGGGGAGTTTCCCTGGTTGGACGTAGCACGTGGAAGGAACACGTTATTCCAACCAGTTCCTTTCCCCTCCATCAGGCGCCCCGGCTGGCCAGGGGGAGGCAGTTTATTTTCTTTTATTCTCCATTGTTCTGTAAAGCACTTTGAGCTGCATTTCATGTCATGAAAGGTGCTATACAAATAAAGTTTTATTATTATTATTATTATTGTAGCACCGCAATTCAATTACATACTGTAGTAAAATCTTCAAAGTTAATTTACCACTTAGGGCCCTATCTTGTGTCAGAGGCATTAAATCCGTAATTTGGGTATTTAGCATTGTGTAAGAGGATTGCTATTCTGTACCCCGGCCAGCCTAAATCATAGGATAGCTTTGGTTTGGATGTTACAATAATGAAACCAATCACCGTGCCACATGCATTGCCTTTAAGAGAGGACTGCTCAATATCATGGCATATGCTAGAGCCCTTAGAGTGTACAAAATAAAAGTGGGGAAAGTAGTATTAATCAAAGTCTCTTTACTATCACTAGATCTGCTATTTTCAGTTTGGGTCTAATCTGTCTTTTTGGTCTCGGCCTGAAAAGTTTGGGAACCACCGCCCTAGACAACTGTGTGTGTGTGTGTGGTGTGTGTGGTGTGTGGTGTGTGTGTGTGTGTGTGTGTGTGTGTGTAACTCAAGCACCATTCGACCAGTCGACTGTGCTGTGTAACACCGAGGACCGAGGACTGTCAATTTGGTTATACTAGTCCTTACCCATTCTGAATATATGAACAGCAAATGATGTTCAGTGTCGTAATGTGACAGATGGTCTTGGGAAGTTGGGTTGGGCACAAAAGTAGGAAATTTTATTTTGCAAGTAAATGCTGTAGTACAATCATACCCCAAGTACACCATTGATGTGTGACGTAAATTTGGTGGTGATATTCTGCCTATGAATGGAAGTTATTGAATATATTCGTTCACGTTAACATGCCCCCGTCCAACTGTCAGAGCTGGCTTTCAGGTGCCTGTGCCACGCAACCCGCGCGTTGGAAAGAAGAAGAAGTTATGTCGACTGATGCAAGAGTAGCTAGTAGTATCAGGGTCCGAGTTGTTTACCCTGTGTGGGTCTGTTGCGTGGAAAAGTGTGTCCCAGTATTAATCTGTGTCCGTCCCAACATGCATTTCACTGGTGACACGTGATTTGCGGGGAGATGTTGTTTTTTTACGCAAATTAATGTAATTAAGATGAATGTTAAAATGTTTGGCATGTGTAATGCTGGGCAGATTGAGGTTGGAGGACAGGGCTGTGCGGCGCTAGGTTCCGTGAGGCGGTCCGTGCGTCGTGGCGCTGTGAGATGGCGCAGAAAGCAACCGAGTGATTTAGACAGCGAGCGAGCGTCCGCTAAATTATTAGATAGATACCAGCAGTTGTCCAGAACTGAAAATCCAAATTCTCTGTATTTGTCTGTCTGTCCCTTTTATGACCATGTATATGGAGATCCATGACGTCATAGAGTGACCTCCAAGTACTATGATAATGGTACAGCACAAAATACTCTGACAACAGGTATTACATGCGTCTTATCGGACATCGTTCCCAAAAGGAATCAGCTTAGTTATTCTCACTCACTAGATGTGAGTGGATGTATGTTCTTGCCATTACAAAAAGCAAACCTTGCCGATATCTTAGATTGGACGCAACCATCGGATGCAGTGCAACACCGATGCAAACGTAGGCAGCACTGGAGCACCTTTCCGTGAAGGCAACACTCCCAGGCCAATAGCAATTGCTGATGCAACGCACATTCAACATGCTTGATGGCCACAGTGGAGCTTGCCGTTAGCCGGGGCATGAAGGCAGAGCAGTGGGGATGACATGGACACGGCTGATGGTGTCTGAATATCACATTCACCCTGACAGAGTCCTGGTCCTGTTTGGTTGGTTGGTTACATCGTTTGACAGGTCAGCCCGCGGGTCAATTACCATAATCAGCAACACCATGGCGCTTGCTGATGGGCTGTGCACGCTTGAAACACAGTGAAAAGCATTGAAAAGTATTTTTTATTTGACCAGACACCATTTAAACCGCATGCATTGTTGAGTGGAGTCCCTCAGGGCTCTATACTAGTACAGCATCTGTTCTGTATCTCTCAACACTAAATATCTTCTACAAGGTCACAATGTGATGCATTGTGACCTTGTAGATCTGTTATTTTCTGCCAAAGTTTCCCCCACAATATGGATGGTGGGGTTTAAGACTGGTTAAACCTTCTGAAATGTATTTTGGGTTGATTAGCTTACTGCAATGTAATAAAATATTTACATTTCATCCCAAATCAATACCTTGCAAAATATAAAAATCTTGGTTTAGCTGTAGATCACAAAAATGCAAAAAGATGAATACAAAATCTTTCATTGATCTGTTCCCTATGATTCTATCATGTATTTTTGATGCTTTTCCTTGTGACAGTATATCATTGCATGCAGTTATTTTATTTTTCCCCCCACTAGCAAATGCTAGTGATTCATGCTTGAATCTCACCACTGCATGTACTCAAAGCGCACGCACGCACACACGCACGCACGCATGCACGCACGCACGCACACAGACACACACACGCCATACTTTCCATTTATCTAAATTTCAAGGTGTTGTCAGTCGAAGTCAGAGGGTGAAAAGAAGTCCTTGCATTTCATTGTATTATTTCACTCTTGTCCTTGATGCAGTATTTCCATTTCCTCAAGATATTTCATGTTCGTAGCTGGGGGGGGGAGACATATTTCCGTTATAGATATGACAATTTTTCACTGTCTGGAAGTCAAAGTGATGTTAAATTCTACATACAGTACATCACTTCAGTATCATGTTTGTTCTTTATTCCACATTGAACCATAACACTAAATTCACTATCATGTTAGTAATTTATGCCACATTCTTCACTGTTTTGATGGCTCTAGCCATAAAAACCATCATGGAATATATTCCACACATTTCAAATCATTATTCCTGTTGTGTGAAAAAAGATATATTCACAGATGCTATTAAAATCTGCAACTTGGATAAAGCAGGGGGATTATTAGAACATACGTACATTGGGGGGTAGGGATGTCTCGATCAGTTTTTTTTAAATATTTTTTATAGAACACTTATGCCATATCACAATAGTACAATATCCCAAATCACAGACAATATCAAGTCTAATATCATGATATGGATATAATATTGATATTAGGGATGTCCCTAATATCAATATGCTCCCGATCCGATTCCGATCATTTGAAAATGACGTGATCGGCCCCGATTCACGTGATCGGATCAGGACAACCCTAGTTGGGGGGGTGTATTTATGTTTGATTCCCTTATTTGACAGATGTGCACATCTAACATAATAACTCGTATATTGTTTGTGCATGCTTGTATTTGTGCCAGTATATCTCCTGCAAGTTTTGTTGGTGTGGCACAGCAAAAGTCTGAGTGTTCATTTATTTTTCTATATACAGCTTTTGTCCCCACACATCTCAATATTTGCCATTGACGATGAAAGGAGAAATTAGGTCAAATGTCCGCCAAATATGACGTAAATCTTGTCCCCACAGGTCTCATATTTGCCATTGACAATGAAAGGAGAAATTAGGTCAAATATCTGCCAATTATGACGTAAATCTTGTCCCCACACATCTCATATTTGCCATTGACAATGAAAGGAGAAATTAGGTAAAATGTCCGCCAAATATGACATAAATTTGTGGCAACACAAAGCGCCCTTCACTTCGCACGGGTGTGATTTTTATTTTATGCCAATTGCCTAAGCTGTAATCCTGGGCACTCTCTCCCGCTGCCAACCTGTGGAGAGCCCCGACCTGAGCTCATGCTTCCTTCAATGCATGAGGCGTGAGCAGGTCGCTTCTTATCACCTGACAGGGTTGGTTTCCCCAGTTGGACGTAGCGAGTGGAAGGAACACATTATTCCAACCAGTTCCTTTCCCCTCCATCAGGCACCACAGCTGACCAGGCAGTATAGAGACCAGGATTACTGCATGTTTTTTTGTCGGCCATTTAAGATAATGGCTACCATAGGCTCTATGACATCATTGTTTGCTTGATGAAACCACTCGCTTTATTTGTCTTCAAACACAAACAGGCATCTGTTCATTCACAGCATTTTTACATGTTATGCAAGTCTGTGCTGTGATATGGCTCATGGACATGGTAGTATACATTGTTGTGATTATGAAATCAGTTTGGTTGTCATTTTAATTATTTATGCATACCTCTGTTCTGGGCAAAAAAGAAAATTGGGCTGTTGTGCAGTTGTGCTCCAATGCATAACAAATAATGCATTCTTTCGGAATGAAAACACATATTATGAGAGTGTGAAGGAGGGGCTGGGGGGGTTAATGATATGGTATTTAAATGAATACCAGACGGGAGAATAAAATGATTGAGCATGTTACATGTTTACTCAGATGTCTTTCCAAGATGTACCACATACAGTATCGTATTCTTGTTACTAAACAAAGACTAGATTTTCTTCCCCTGATAATTCATAAAAAGCAATTTGACAAGCTGCCATTTGACATGCAAGACATGGCTAATGCTTAATTTATACTGGAGTGCTAGCAAAACAGCAGATCTACAAGCTCACAACTTGTAACATTCATGACACATTGTGGGCTCTTAAATCGACAATGTTCTGCATGCAACACCTGCGCGCTAAAAGTATAAATCAAGCTTAGCAGATCTTGTGCCATTTCCCATCGCCTCTTGCTCCCATGTAAAACTGACCTTTCCTGCCTCCTGGCTATATTTAAACCCCTGAGCACCGAAGACTTATGGTGCCATGGGGAAATTTTATTATCGACGGTTTCCATTTGTCAGACTTAATTCAGCCTTGCCATAGATCCTGCTGCAGCATGCCATATATTTACACTCTGCAACTGCAAACAAGGGCAGCGGTGACAAACCTATATAGCCTTCATGGCTTTAGCAGGGTTGACGCCTGCCGAATCATTCCTTTGAACTGCTTCACGATGCAACGGGCAGCTTATAGACTGTATTTACAGTGCTCATCAAAGGAGAATATGCACAGTAAAAGAGGATGGTATTATTCCATGAACCACAGAGGTGAGAGGGTCAAACACAGAAGGGCATTTTCACAAACTACAGTTGGTCCCTGTCATCAGTCTTTACTATTTGCTGTGAAAGACTGACACCCATTTCACAACAGTGGTATTCCTTTTCCTCCTTCAGAGAAAGTGGTGAGGTACAGCGAGGAGTTAGGCAGAGGCAGAGCCAGCAAAAGTGTTGCGGGAACATTGAAAAAAGTTAAACTTTTTCACTGCAGAGACAACCAGAAGTTCAATGTTTTCTGAACTACACTCAAAAAAGTAAAACAATCGCCTTGTAAGTACGACTATTAAAAAAAGGTATATTAGCTTAATAAAATCTGTGAATATCACTTATGGGATCCTTTTAGTTGGATATACAATAATTATTGAGTAAAAATCCAACTGTTATTTGTGAGTTAAATGTACATCTATTGTTTTAGTTAATTTCATGAAAATAAATGAGTATATGCCAAACTGGTAATATTGGTCAAATATATATACAAGTCTCAGTAAGTTTCCATCATAATATTTGAGAATGGAGTAATCATACAGATCAGTTTGAAGAAATGTAATTATTACTCATTCCTACCCAATATTATTAGTAGATACGGTATCTACTAATAATATTGGGTTGAAATGATCTAAGATACCCATTAGACACGCCTACCTGCCTCTTATTGGCCAGAGTTCATAACAGCGATGAAAGCCGGACCGATACGAGTCATCCCGAGTGGCAGGCTGGCAGCCATTACAAAATTTACAGCAGAAGCAGCAGCTGAGCCGCGCCACGCAAGTGAAGTTACAAGAGAAGTTCTCCTTCATGGTAAGTAGCCAGCTATCAAATGTTAATTAAATGTTGACCGTGTCTTCATACTTTTTTTTTGGACCGGACTAAAGCCATGGTTTACATGACGCTCGTATAGGGCTAGCAAAACTAACAACTGTCAAGACTAAAGAGTGCATGCTAATTTTCATTCAGCCCCACCATAACGTAACGCCTGTGGTCGTCGACACTATACACATAAACTACACATGTTTCAGCCATGTACATATACACAATATCATGTTAAAATGCATAGAATAGCCTACACATTATTTGCGAGGGAAAGTTCGCGCCGAACGTGAAGGGCTCAGGGCTGCATGGTAATTGTAGTTCATTTGACTTACGATTGTATGTATGGCTCACTGAAAGAACTATCAAAATGGCCGCTATAAACGCGGGCTTATTTATTATGTTGAATTCTATGCTGTAATACTAAACTAAACATGCTTCATCTATACAGTAAACGTTAGACGATAAGCTTGTTGTTTTGCGGTGCCTGCGTGCGGTTCATGTTTTACGTAGACCAGCAGTATAGGCTATAGGCTTGAGCTTTTAGAAATATTACTTTTGCTAAGGGGGACATAGACCAACAGGGGAGCCCACGACGGGACGGACGGCCGCGACCGGGCGTCGCTTAACGGGGGAGGATCATGAAGAAGTGACGCTGAGGAAGCGACGCCATGGGCCGTCGGAGCCCCCCCTAACCGACCGCAATAGGCGGAACGGGCTGGCGGGGCTGCGATATTAAACATTTTTCAGGGAGAACTCTTGGGGCCTCTACGCAGCTGCGTAGTTTGCGGTAGAATGCGGTGAATAAATCTGCAGGCAGGGTCAGACAGTGCAATTACATGTGGACATTGTCATCCAACACAATCATTGGAATTATAAACTGCATGTAACGAAATGCATTTAGATCAGTGCTAAATGTCTGTTAGCAAAAGTAATCATTCTAAAAACTCAAGCCTGCTTGTGAGCTTGTAGATGAGCTATATTTCCACATTTATGTTTTTAAAGTATACGGTGTAAAGTATACAGTTTAATGTTGGTTAATGTTTGTTTTGTAGACTGTTGAATAAATCACTGCAGCCAAGAGCCAACATCAGACAGAGTGGACATTGTCAACTATAGCCTGTAAGTCCAGTATCATTAAGGCATTTTATGTACTAGCCTACTACTAGCCAACTTCTTATGCTGCAATCACACTGGCAGATGCAAAAGATACAAAGCTACAAACATTGGCTGTATCTTCATGTCGCTCACTTCCATTACAAAATAATAGTAGACTAGACTGTATCTTTGCATCTGTCCGTGTGACTGTGATCGCAAGATTAGGTATTTGACTATTTATGGACTAAAGTCCTGTATAAAAATGTATGTTGCTTTGTCTGATCATGTGCATGTCTGCATATTTGTCTGTAGACTCTGTAGGCATCAATGTCTGGCTCCTTCTCTGTTTGATTCTCCTTCCCTGCTGCTGCCAACAATAAAGCCTCACCACTGCTTGACCTGGGTTCCAGGAGGTAACAACCGTAAAAAACACACACAATGTATTCATAATTTCATATATACATCGTTGCTGTTGGGCAGAAACCTCATATCTCCATATTTCAACGTTTGATGTTTTGTCACCAATACTACAGTGTCTGCACAAAAGTAACAATAAATAGCCGGTCTACAAGCTCACAGCATGTCTCATTGCGTTGTGTGCATGCTTGTAAATCTGCTATTTCAGCTTTTTGGGGGTTTTAAACTATTAGTCTTTCTGTTGCATTTATAAATATTGAATCAATGAAAAGTATTGACAAGAGCTAAGGATTGAACAGTGTGCCTGATGGGAAATTAACAGGGTTTCATTTTTGTGTATTTAGTCTTATTTTCTACTGTCCATGTCTTCCAGCTCCACCTCAACTCTTTGTCTCCCGGTATGCTGTCCTCTTTGCCTCCCGGTGGCTGTCCCCCAGGCATCTAGACTCATACAGACAGCAATTCAACAGTCTGGACAAACAAGTGACTGGATACCTTACTGGTACGACACTGTTTAATAATTGTTTTACAACCTTTCTATACAGTTATTCAACTATATTCCTGAAACATTGTGTTGCAGATAGTATTCATTTACCACTGCGTTGTCTGCTCGCTTAAAGTAGCAATAAATAGCCGATCTACAAGCTCACAGCATGTCTCATTGTGATGCGTTGTGTGCATGCTTGTAAATCTGCAATTTCAGCTTTTTGGGGGTTTTAAACTATTAGTCTTTGTGGCATTTATAAATATTGAATCAATGCAAAGTATTGACAAGAGCTAAGGATTGAACAGTGTGCCTGATGGGAAATTAACAGGGTTTCATTTTTGTGTATTTAGTCTTATTTTCTACTGTCCATGTCTTCCAGCTACACCTCAACTCTTTGTCTCCCGGTATGCTGTCCTCTTTGCCTCCCGGTGGCTGTCCCCCAGGCATCTAGACTCATACAGACAGCAATTCAACAGTCTGGACAAACAAGTGACTGGATACCTTACTGGTAGGACACTGTTTAATAATTGTTTTACAACCTTTCTATACAGTTATTCAACTATATTCCTGAAACATTGTGTTGCAGATATTATTCATTTACCACTGCGTTGTCTGCTCGCTGCCTTATATGAACACAGCTGCTTCAATAATTCTTCCCTGTGTAATATTTTGATCCTTGAGGAGGATAATTAAAATGTTGAATCATTGAGATTTTACAGTTGGGACTCAGTAGATGTAGTTTATCAGTGATATGGATTTGAGTGGTGCCTGACGGCTCCAACTGCTATGTCCATATGTATGTCCTGATGAGTACGAATTGGGGTTGATTGGGCTGATTCAGGTCACACACACAGCAGCCATAGTACAGTGTACAGTACGAGTTATACTGTAGAGTATGAGTTGTACAGTACAGTACGATGCATATAGTTGCATCGCTCAGTTCACACAGGTGTGATTTTTATAGATTAGTTGGTATGACAAATATTAGTCAAACTCATTTTTGAAAGAAACATTACATCAGTCTGTTGGTTCCCTGTTAACACCTAGTGTATCTCTTCTAGATGAGCGTCAAGGATGTAAAGGAGAGATGGCTGGCCTTGTTTGATGCTTCACAAGTGAGTAAATTGGATTCTTGTAGCAGGGTTCAACAGAAATGACATCCTGCATGTGACACACATTTACATTGTATTTAACCAATTGTACCCATTCCTGGAGCAACAGTGGTGGAAAATGGATGTACAAGATCACAATGTGTTTTGTTTTTCTCCCTTCCCCTCATCTGTTTTTCAGGTCAGCGCAGAGTTCAAGTTGATCACTACAATGAAGCTTGAGCCGAAATTCATGGAGATGTTGGACCTCCACACACCTAAACTGGACCTCTACACACCTAAACTGGACCTCTACACACCTAAACTGGACCTCTACACACCTAAACTGGACCTCTACACACCTAAACTGGACCTCTACACACCTAAACTGGACCTCTACACACCTAAACTGGACCTCTACACACCTAAACTGGACCTCTACACACCTAAACTGGACCTCTACACACCTAAACTGGACCTCTACACACCTAAACTGCTGTCCATGTTCCAATCTAAGAGAGGTGCTGTAGGAGAGCCACATCGGGCAAAGAAGAGTGCTCTGCTTCAGGTAATAAACCATTTAGACCTGAGGATGATTCTTAAAAACGGCTTCTAAATCAGAAAATAGCAGATATGCAAGCTCACATTGCATCTCACTGAAGTCTGTGAACTTGCAGATCTTCTATTCTCGGTATTCATTCACTTTAAAAAGCTAGAACAAAGTTTGTGTTGTAATTTCCTTGACATGTTGTAACTTCACATGCGGGTGAGAAATGTTCCTCATTGACTTCCACTGTAGTATCTTGCCTGTAACGCAAACCTGTCAAATGTCCTAGATCAGTCCCATTAAGTTAATTACGATCACTTACTTTAGATACTAATGTATCCTAAACAGTCATCACTATGTCTCTGTCCTGTCCATTCCCTGATAGACGAAATGCATGTCTTAATAGTCTTGTCAGTACTAAACCCCTCTTATTCCTAAACTTCTTTGCTTTTTTACTATTTTGAAAAACATTTTTGTTCATTTAGATTGGCTAGTTGACCAATTTTGTTTTTCAAAAGAGTAAAAAAGGCAAAGAAGTTTCGGGATAATGTGTTTAGCACTGGTGGAAATGGGGCCCTAAATGCTAAAACTGTGTGCAGACAATTGAAACGGTAGACTTTAAAGTTGGTAAACAAAAGCCCAGCTTGAATGTGCAAAGTAATGCATTGTATTAAGGATAAAACTTTGTCTGCAGAGTGGAAACCCCATACAGCTAACCAGAGGAATCGTGATCAAGTGCCTCATCGACCATCTGGGAGAAGAGCCTGGTGCCCTGATCAAGGACGTTGAAGTTAGTAAAATAAAGTATTTAACAATTTGTAGTTTTAACTAATGTCATCATCATGGCTAATTGTGAGACAATATCTCAAACGTGCCAAGAACGGCAGAGTGAGGAGCTTGTTTTGTGAGAAAGTGTCCAGAGAATCAGGTTGTGAGATGGCATGTCTAGTGCTACTGCAGTTCAGACATGTGTTCCTACATACTAAGTAAGGTCACGATACACTCAGGTCTGCACTGCACATGGATACAAGTTCCATAGCAGCATAGACGGCAGCATGTCTTAATTATGGAAGCATGTTGTACAGCAAAAATAGCAGATCTACAAGGTCACAAATTGGCAATAGAATACATGTTTACAAGCTTCTTCCATGAACATGAATGGTCTCAATCTGGCCTCAATCTGTGATTTCTTCAACTGGTTGGCAGCAAACGTTTTCAATTGCAAACTCAAGACACTGACGGAGGTCCCACCCAGAGCAGGGAATTGTGCAACAGTAGTAACTGTTTAGAATGATAATACCGTGAACATCATCATTACGTTTTCATTCATGAGATTCTATTTTTACAATGTGTGCAGGATGCTGGTGTCGATGTAGAAGAGGAGTTGTCGGGGGAACTGATGACTATCTACAGTCTGCAAACTCAATCACCAGCTGCTGATGTAGGTATTGTTATTGAGGGCATCCCTGTCCTCAACAACCTCGGCGATATTAGCAGAGCCTGCTGCTATCTCCTGGGACTGACCTACGTGTTTGACTTGAAGTACCCCAAGAAGTTCAAATACATCTTGGAGGTTTTTCAAAAGGTACTGCTTGGACTAGACCCTCAACAGCTTACACCCAAAGTGCAGACACTGAAAAACTGTCTGCTTGGCTAGTGTCCTGACTGACAACTTCAGTTTGAATGTTTTCAGTGGAAACAGATTAGTAGGGAACCACATCACATACGACACTGACTGATACTGCACTGTTCAAAAGGAAAGCCTATTGTATAAAGCATACAGCAGCATGTCAGATCTGTGCGTCTGACAGACTTGTTTTGAAGTGGAGGTGCTTATGTGTACACAGTGCATATAGCCAATTAGAATGTATTAATCTGTACAAACCTCACCGATAGACAGTAAAACGTTATTTTTATTTTTTCTATATTAAGAAATTCTTCCCCATTTGACCTTCCTGCTTTTTCTTTTTTTTTCTTATACAGTAATGGGTTATTGATTGCTCCAAGCACATTACTTTAAAAACTAACATTTGTTGCTTAAAGGGCCACAGTTCTTTTATACTTAATGTTCATTTGTCTGGGTCTTGTTAAATAATGCTTTTGGGGTTCATGTTTTTCGGTGCTGTACAATTTTACAACTACACCAGGTTTTAATTGTATGCGTGTTGGCTGTTGACCAACTATACTTTCAATATGGTGTCTGCATGTGACCATAGATGAATGTTTTCAAAAAAGAATGGCAGCTATTTTTGCTATGATGAAGTAGCCTATCAAATTGTGTGTGTGTGGTATAGACCGATTCCGTACCGGTTTCATGGTTGCAGCCTACGTATTTCCTGTAGGCGGACTCGACATAGCTGCGGGAGTAAAACCCTCACCAGGCGCACCTCTTCCACTACAGTGAACGGCAGAGTGACTGATGTTAGTTTGCCTCAAACTTTACTCCTTTACCTGCTTTTTTACTAACACTAACATTACAAAGATGCCCAGAACATCGAGATGAACCTGTGTAGTTTATGGCTGCTCCAACAGTAGTGGCAACATAAAAAAAAAAAAAAAACGGAATGTCTAATATCCACCTCGGTGGCGGAGACCAGAGCCATTGAGTAATGGTTGAGACAAAGCAGTGAAGGGTCCTGAAAGATACGTAATTTCAGTCTTACCCAATACCCAATCTTTCTGTTTTATGAACACAAGGCTGCTGTATTTTATACCTCATACTAAGCATTTAAAGTATGAGGTATAAAGTACAGCAGCCTTGTGTTAATAAACAGAAAGATTTGGTATTGCGTTATGTATCTTTCACTGCTTTGTCTCAACCATTACTCAATGGCTCTGGTCTCCGCCACAGCGGTGGATATTAGACATTCCGTTTTTTTTTATTTTTTATGTTGCCACTACTGTTGGAGCAGCCATAAACTACACAGGTTCATCTCGATGTTCTGGGCATCTTTGTAATGTTAGTGTTAGTAAAAAAGCAGGTAAAGGAGTAAAGTTTGAGGCAAACTAACATCAGTCACTCTGCCGTTCACTGTAGTGGAAGAGGTGCGCCTGGTGAGGGTTTTACTCCCGCAGCTATGTCGAGTCCGCCTACAGGAAATACGTAGGCTGCGACCATGAAACCGGTACGGAATCGGTCTATAGATAATCAAATTGTGTTTTCAGGTGTGTGCGCATGTTTGTAGATCGGCTAATTTGGGTGCTAGACACCGGCATGCAGGCAAATTAATTAACCTAAACCTAAAATGTTTATGTCAAGTATAGTGTGACGTGTGTGTGTGTGTGTGTGTGTGTGTGTGTGTGTGTGTGGGGGGGGGGGGTAGACAATCAAATTGTGTGTGTGCGTGCGCGACTGCGCGTGTGTGTATACGGTATAGTTTCGGTGGGACACCGGCAGGTAATTCATTAAACCCAGCCTTGACTAAAAATAAAAGTCAAATGACCATCCTATCATGTTTGTCCTCTCAACTATAGTGTGCGTGGACTTTTGTTTTGTTTTATTTACCTGCCATAGTAGGAAATGTTTAATGTTCTTAAAATGTATTTGCTGACATTGTAATTTGCACATTGTTTCGTGTGGCCAGACTGTTTCCTCCCATACAGTATGTGAATGTTTAATACTTGAATGTTCACTTTGGTCAATTAAAAACGTACTTATCTGTATAATTGCATTGTGTATTCTCTTTGACAAAGGTAAATACAGAATTCCTTTTTGATTAAAATACTATGAGTTGAATACAGTTAAAATATTGAGTAAATGTAACGCATATATTTTATTAAATCATACACTCGTATATAGTTAAATCAACCTATCAATTTCAATCCCATATACTCAAATTTATATGTAATTTTAACCTAGGTTTTCTAATGCATATTAAGTTTATCTACTCAATTATTGTCATTTCAAGGTGCTAATGCATATTAAGTTTATCTACTCAATTATTGTCATTTCAAGGTGCTAATGCATATTAAGTTTATCTACTCAATTATTGTCATTTCAAGGTGCTAATGCATATTAATTTTATCTACTCAATAATTGTCATTTCAACCTGCTTTAATATATTACTTGCACTTACTTAATTTTTAAGGTAGATTTTACTTGATTTCATAGCAGTCAAGTTTACTCGATAATTAAGGGTGTAAAAATGATTCACCAATATATTTGGGTAGATAGTAGTTTCTGTTTTCTGAGTGTAGGCGTGGACTAGGCGTACACACAAAAGTTACGTGAAATGTTTTGTACACACCCATTTAGGGGGAAAACGCTTAAAGCACACTGTTGGTGTGAATTGGTCAAAATGAGCTCATAATATGTATTGTCCAAATCCATGCTCTTGCACACTCCCTCACTCTGTCTCAATGTCTCTCTTTCACTGACAGGTCTGAGGTGGGCTACCAGAGGGTGCTGCAAGTCGACCTGAAGCTGGAGAGCTACCCAGAGCTACTGGGCAGCCGCTGGATGGCCTGGCAGGTGGAGTACCCGGGAAGCCGTGCCGCAACGCACGAGGCTGAGACGGAGATCCGACTGGGGCAAGAGGACCTGGGGGGCATTGTGCCTCTGGCCATGGTGAGTGGTCAGTCAGTCACAGCTCATAACCCTCCAAACGGAGGACTGTGTAAAGTTCTGAAGGGGGGAGCCCCTGTCATCAAAATAGCATTTGCTTGTTGTTTATCCCTTTCAGCATGCTGGCCCTAGATGGGGCCCAGGGGTAGGTATGAATGGATCTGGCTGGATGATTTTATTTTGTCAATGAACACAAGTCAGAATCAGAATCAGAATCAATCTTTATTATCACATCACATTACAAGTAAGGTGGGTGAAAAACTTGGTTGTGCAGGCTCATCATTGCGTTGAAAGATAGAGAAAAGGAGCATAAAGTGCATAACATGACCAATGAGTGCATAATAAATAAAAGGTCATACTGAAGGTATGTACGAATGTAAATAAAAAAGTCTGCATGAATCAGTTCGGTCTTTGTGTCAGACTTAGCTCTTGTTCAGCAGTCTAATCGCTGACAGGTAGCTGTTCAGAAGTCTGGTAGTACTGCTCCCGATGCTCCTGTAACGCTTGCCTGGCCGTTGGTGTGGCAGCGGCTTGAACAGGCTGTGGCTGGGGTGGTAAATGTCCCTGATGATACTTGTCGCCTTAGCCACACAACGTTTCTCATATATTTCCTGGAGGGGGGGAAGCTGTCCTACCACACTGTTCGCACCACTCTCTGCAGTGATCTGCGTTCTGCGGCAGTACAGTTTCCAAACCAGGCCGTGGTTCCGCTTAACAGGACACTTTCTATGGTGCTGCTGTAGAACGCTCTGAGGATGCGTGGACTCACTCGGAACTTCTTCAGGCGGCGGAGGCAATAGAGTCTTTGTTGGGCTTTTTTCACCACTTTTGTGGTGTGTGTGGCCCACTTCAGGTCCTTGGAGATATGTATCCCCACTCTTTTGACACTGACTGACCATGAATTCAAGCTGGGTGTGTCAAGTCCTGAAAATACTTCTCTAAAACACTAAAATGTCACCATCAGTATTCACTAGAAAGTCGTCGCGGTTTTCATCACAATTCAAATAATTGTTTTTAGCGCTTACATAAATGCTCATCATGTTATGTTGAAAAAAGTGCAGTCACTAGGTGTAGTAAACACTAACATAATTGTGTCCCATCCTAATGAAAACACCACATGAGACTTGTGAGCTTGTAGATGGTCCCCATTAATGCTCATGATAAAATGTTACAATTTTGTTCTACTCGGTCTGTGTCTCTGCGGACACTTCAGAAACCTGCCTACCTGTGACATCATCGTTTAAAATTTGGGGGGATTTGTATTAACGTGAGAACAATGGCTTCCATTATAGCATGCTAACTTTCGAGGAATAGAAAGCCTGCTGTTTCTATATTATAGTAGCTTGGATTCCCCATCGATGATGTCACTGATAGGTGGGATTCTAACTGTCCACAGCCCTTCTCTGAGAGATTATACAGTATTATAATGAGCAAGGTTGAAAATGGGCGAATCGCCCTTTAAATTTATTTTATTGCCATCTACGCTTATATACGTAGCTAGGCTATTGGGACCTATCTATGCCAGCTTCACTTATAAGTGTAGACAACCGTTTAATCCATATATGAACGCGCCGACCATTTGTTTACCTTTTAGCATTGCTCTGGGTAGTATAGCCCAGCTCCGTCACCACCAGAGATGCGATTTCTAAATGCAGCTCCGTTGAGCCTCCATTATAACCCGATTTTCAAAGCGCCGTATCTCCAAAGGTTAGAGAGCTGTCCATGGTGAGCCGGCGCACACCCGACAATCGTAAATCATCTGTGATTTTGTATCGCATCGCTGAGAAAATGTAGCTGGTTGTTCTGATAGCTAAAGGCTGTGAGCTGTGTTGTGTGGTGTCGTTCCACTTCCGGAGGCCCCCACCTTCCTGTTTAACCCGGAAGGACAACAAGCTCCGTAGAGTGGGCCTGGACGGGCGGCCCCTGGGGCAGTACCAGCATGCTAACACTAGGGGCAGGAAAGGAGTTAAGTGGTAATGGCGAGTGCAGATCCATCGCAGCTCGGCTTCACAACTAGAGCCCCGTTCCTTTGTGTGCCACGAAAGCTCTTCCTTATGACTTAGATCACGAGCATTCCACCGCAATATGAAGGGGCACCAATCTCACAGAGTTAAAGAAGAAGACATGCATGCATCAGCCGCACTGTTTACATGAAACAAATATTTTGTTCATTTCTATTTCTGTGCTTCTGATCCGCATGACGCAGGAAGTTGACTGTGTCAATGCTATTCTCCATCTAAGCATTGCCTATAGCTACAGTATACAGTATGTATAGCTACAGTATGTGATAGTCAGATGTCCGTGGGTGGCTGTTCCTGGATGGATCCGAACGAAATGCTTCCATCACCCACTGCTCCATCCTCAGGATAATTGAAACTGTTTCGTTCTGCGGGATTGTTAGAGTTCCTTTGCTCGCATCCCTTTTTCATGTCACTGATCATCAGCAGCCTGACTACCACCACACACCAGGAATATACAGTACACTCCCACGCCTCGCGCTGACAGAAATAGTTGAGTTGCGTGATTTGTATTTATTTATTAGTATTAGTATTAGTATTATTGATTTATTGATTCTCTTCAAAAAAGACAGATCTGCTCTGAGGAGAAACAGTTTATGTTGTGTTGGTTTTGGTCAAAAACTCTGGATCGTCAGAACTGTGCTTTGAATAAACTGATTTTGTTGGGCTGGTACTTTACTGTACTGCCCACGCTATTTCAGCAAAGAGTTTCCGCGAAACAGTGTGTAAATACATAGAAATTACCCTTTTACTAAAATACTTTCCTGACCCACAGTTTGCACACCACTGTGCAAGTGTTATTCACCCATCACTTCAATCAAAAATCAATCAATCACTATCAATAGTATACAAAAACGTTACGCTGAAAACATTAAGAAGGTTCAAGGTTGTACTTTATTGTTACATTTTGTGTACAGGTATGTACATAACGGCGGGGCTCCACCGGGCGCGTTGCGTCTCCGTCGCGTGCGTCAAAAAATGAACCGGGGCAATTTGAATGCAGTCACGCAACGCGGGCAGTGGAGCCACCCTTCATTGATTAAAAAGGGAACATTCCCTGACGGTGACGGAGACGCGACACTGACGCGCCCGGTGGAGGCCCGATATAACAGTACAACTTAGTTTGGTTTGGCTCAAATGTGCAAATTGGTATATTGTATATACAGTACCAGCAGCAAGAAAACAAAACCTCCTTGTTTATTTTTACCCGGTGGCTGCTACCTACTGTATAGTGCAAACAGCTTGTGCAATACTAGACTTTTTATGTTCAACTTCAGTGTTTTCAATGTATGCATCATTTTAACAGTTTGGTTGGATGCCACAGACGTTTAGCCAAGTTCTATTTATTAAGTGGAATGATAATTTATATTCCCACATAAATGGTGGAAATTTCCAATAGAGAAAAAATATCCATCTTAACTAACCCCTTTATTACAAATCCTAGATGGATCTCTCTACGTCGTCCTCAGACGAGCCCTCCATCGGCGTCTCCAGTCATCTCGGTTCTACATACATCTGGTCAGCTCGCTTTCTGCACCAGCATCTTTCTTTAGTACGTCCACATAGGTAGGAGTTCTTGGTGTCGGTGGCAGTGGCCACCTAGTTTCATCCTCCTTACTGCTGACTTCTCTGTAATGCCCCGTACAGACGCTTGTTGGTGATGTGCTCGTCCTGGTTGATGTTCAGTACCACACGTAACATTCTGGTGTAGCACTCGTCCAGGGATTTCTATAGGGCTTGTGTTAGTGTCCAGCATTCACAGCCATAGAGGAGAACAGACTCCACGGTCGCAGAGAAGAAACTGATATGTCAGGAGAGGTTGGATTTCCACACACTGGTCATCAGTGTAATATATTACTTTCAGTAATATTATTACTTTTTCCAGTAATATGTAACTTAACTAATTACTTTCACATTTTGATTAATAATATTACATTAACTTTTTTCCAAAAGTTATTACTATTTTCACGAGCCTTGGTGGAACTGTGGGTTTGAGTGTTTATTTATAATGGTAGACTGGGTTGGGGTGGAGTTGCTTTGCAGACTGCTGATCCGCTCTAGATCTAGACTCTAGAGCGGATACGGAAACGATGCACACTCGTCGGTACGTACTGTATGTGTGAAGTATCAGATGCAGAAGGGCGGGCCTTAAACCGCCCGGATCAACGGAACAACAATCTAAACTAGTGTGTGTAACTCGTTAGACTGCACTGTTAGAGAGAAGAGACGTAAACAAACTAACCATGGAGGAGGTGGAGGAGACAGAGACACCGGCACAACAAAGCGTTATAACATTCAATACTAATGTTGAAAATGCAAAGTAAGACTTTTGGGGACAAAATATGCAATTACTGGGGGCGAGAGAAAAAAGTATGGAGTAATAAGTAGTGTAACTTTATTACTTTTAAAAAAAGTAATAAATGGTAAATGGTGCATTTATATAGCTTTACATAGATTGTGCATTACATTCACCCATTCATACACCGATTGCGGCAGAAGCCATGCAAGGTACCAACCAGCACATCGGGAGCAATTTGGGGTTCAGTGTCTTACCCAAGGACACTTCGACATGTAGACAGGAGGAGCCGGGATTCGAACCGCCGACCAGTCGCCCCTAATATGTAGTATATTACTGTTTAAGTAATATTTTGACAACACTGCTGGTCATACCATTAAGAGCTCTCCAGGCAAGTGCTCAAGTGATCAATTAGAGACAATGTCATTTCAAGAGTCACGTCAGTAAGAGATAAAGATAAATCATGTTTCCATGCACGCTTAATGGAACGCTACGTGTCTGCATGTATGTTCTATATAGCAAGCTCTTGTATTCACCCACACTACTTTTCTGTCAATTTAAAATTCAGACATTTAGCACAAGCTTATCCAGAGTGACTTAATTGTAAGATCAGAATAGATGACATGAACGGTAGTCAACAGACAGCAGGGTAGGTTGTCAAACAAATCCAGTGCAAAGAAAAACAATTAAGTGCTATGCCAAGTATCTAGGATACCAGGTAAACATCAGCGCATCTGTCTAAACAACCTGCTATGTACTGTCAATACAATTATTAATTATCTATTTAAATAACATAATCTTGTCAAGTAACCAAAAGAATAAGAGGAGTGCTAGGGGCGAGTCCTTTGTCTTTGTATGTCTTACTCTATTTCTTTCTGTCACACAGAAATGCACAAAACAGTACATACACACGGACGTATGCACACAGTCACAGACGTGCACACACACACACACACACACACGCGTACACGTACACGTACTCACACACACAGCACACAGCAGGGGGCCTTTTGCAATCTGCATGTACCAATATGAGAAATGCACACAAGCGAGGAAGTGGAAGATTGGAGATTACTTGGGATCACTGTGCCATGAAAACCCCACAGATAAGTTCTCTCCTCTCCTCTCTGCTCAATGGGAAGGATAGATTTTTCGCTTTTTTTCAGTTATCAATGTGAGACTCCATCTTCTCCTACCCGCGACCCTACTTGGGGTCCGACTGTCAGTTTGAGAAGCTCTAGCACAGAGGAAGTTAGGTTTTGTGAAAGCGCAGTTCTCGCTGACTGGGGGAGGGGCTCTGCGAACGACATGCTCAGTGTCACCAATACTCGGTGAAACATCTGTGCTGCTGCTTGGTACAAAACGCACTGGCATCGTGAAAACAGTCTCATTAAAGAACCAATGATCACAGCATTGTCTTTGCCATCAAGGTAGTGACAGGGAATCTAGGAGACAAAAGAGATGGGGATGGGAGGAGAAGGAGAAACGAGGGGAGATAAGAGAGAAGCGGGAATGGAGAGGCAGAACAGAAGAGAACAATTCTCTAATCTTTTTTAATCAAGTTGAGAGGGGAGACTTGAGAGAGCACGCTGAAGGCATCTGTTGACATAACAGCTCCATGGCTTTGCTCAAGAAGGGCCTTTCATCTGTAATTAGTGCTAATTAGTCTAATAAGCTCCACTGTCTGTCGCCATAATGGAGAAGCTGCAGTAATTGTGTTTAGGACCGGAAATAATCTCTTAAACTGAAGGGGATCCATAAGTGATCACGTCTCAAAAGGTTATAATGCAATAAATCTAATGACTACCAGTAATGGGAAGCTGATTTCGGTTTTGATCACATTTATGGCTTATTACACCTCAACGGCTTCACAGACCGGCTTCCTGCTCGTTTATGGCCCGCACTAAATCGCTATGCTCTTCCTGGAATTGATTATTTAAAAAATATAAAACGTTTCTTTATATATACAGTATGTTTCATTGCATTTCCTGAGCCCGAATGATGGGCTCTGGCATGGGTTGACACTTCTGGGAAGGCAGCAACTACACTGTCTTTGAAGAGGGCTCCTCCTGTGTGCTGTAACAGAACCACCTGTGCAAAGTGGGCTCCCAGCATCGCTCTCTCACCACATGCCTTGTCACCCGTTTCAGACCATGAAGCAGCAATTAGGATTTCAAAAGCAAAAAAGAAAGAAAAGCAAAGAAAAAAAGAGCATTCAAAAGTTTTCTGGAGTTTAGCTTAGAAGGTTATACGCCTCAGAACACACAAGTCTCTACTGTACGCAATCACCTGTCCTTGCTTGTCTTCAACTCGCCTGATTGTTCTTAGATCTCTCTCATGCACCTTTTCTGCCTTTTCTCTGCTGTTTGTACAGAAGACAAACTTAGATTAATATATTAACAATGTAGATTAATTGCGTCCCTGTCACCCCCCCACTTCATCTCGTTGGCAACCCCCCTCTTCCCATCTCCCCTCATAGCGCGCGCGTGTGTTTACCTGAGTGTGTGTATATGTGTGTGTTTTTGGGTCACCGAGAGATGGATCTTAAAGGCAGTAATTGGTGGCTGAGCAGATTCCTCGGCGCGGCAGGAGGCTGGTCCATTATCTTTTACCATCCTGAAGTAATACGCTCCCGTCCAGGCTGGCCTCATCATCATTACCCATGCTGCAGTTGGCTCGGTGATGGAGGGAGAGTGGGGAGGACAGGGCATACATCATATCTGGACTCATCAGTCTTCCTGCCCCTGCCGAGACACCAAACTGTGCTCATTCACACAGTCCTTTCAGCCACATGGAGATGAGGAGAAATGAAAGCAGCCGCTTGTATTCACGCGCGGTTCCAATGTATCGTTAAACAATACATCATCACCCTGGCCGTCCTCCGGCCACTTCCGCTCCCACATGATAAAGTAATCTATCAACATCCTCCATTCAATGTTTCATTTTCCCCATTTCTGTTCCATTCCTGCTGTACGAATGCACATGCACCACGCCAGGCGAGTGAAATCAGACGAACAATTTATCAAACACATTGTTAGACAAACGGGCATGAGCACTTATACCCGGCTATGTCCTGGGGCAAGAAATACAGCATTTTTGCTGGAAGCATGCTGTTACAAAACTGCTTTATAAAAACATATCTGTTTGCTGTGAGAAAATGCACAGTAGCTGAACACAGGCTATTATTTGCTCTGGCTTGAGGCTGTCAGATTTGAATGGTGTAATGGCGTCAACCAGTGCCCAGTCAGCCATTCTCCATACGTTTTCTTCTACTGGTCTACAGTATGTGCCATGGCATTGTCCCTGCAGTGGACTGGCCTGTGTGTCATGGCATTGTCCCTGCAAAGCCCATGGACTGCGCTACAGCATGTGTCATGGCATTGTCCCTGCAAAGCCTCTGGACTGGCCGTCTGTGTGGCATGGCATTGTCTCGGCAAAGCTTGTGGACTGGCCTCTTGTGTGTCATAGCATTGTCCCTGCTTATTTCTGGCCCAGGGCACAGTACTTTACATACATTTATTTACATATCGTGACTCTACGCTTGACAGTAGGAGGTCTGATGGAGGATTCCCCAGGGGTAATCCATTTGCAGCTAATGTAGCCAAGACGCCGATGATGAAGTGCTACCACTAATTGAGTGTGCGGCATTATGCACTATGCCAAAACTACAACTTATTCAGTTATAAATCATCACCCAAATTTGATCCGATTCCTCAACATTGTATGAAATACATACAGTAATGTGTTTACATATTCCAGGAATCCTCTGCTCACAGTGTAGGCTATGCCTGTAAGAGGGGGTTTCCCGGTGGCTGGGGGTTTTTCTACTTAATAAAAATAATATTAAAAATAACTATGGTAGATGATCAGCATGACTGGTAGTCATTCTCTGGATGTAATTTAATTGCAAATGCGTTTGCTGTCAGTCAGGAAGAGGCTGAGTGACTTTTGTGGTCCCTACATAATTGAAAGGCTAAAAGAGAGAGGGGGCGGGGGGCTGTTCAGTAGACATGCATGCATACACAGGCGAGAGAGCGCACACACACGCACACGCACACACACACACACACACACACACACACACACACACACACACACACACACACACACACACACACACACACACACACACACACACACACACACACACACACACACGCCTCAAAGCAAGCCTTATTAGAGCTTTCTTGAACATCATCCTCAAATGAATACACCCAACCTGGTACTGTGCCTATTTCAGTAAAGCTTCCTTCTTTTTCCTTTTAACTAAGATGCCACCCAGTAAATGATCTGTCACTGCTAAGAAAACCATTTTTGGAGGTTCCTTTCACAGTACAATAGGGAATTCAAATTACTGTATGTGTTTAGACTTTCATCACAATTCTCCGGTTTCTACTATTCTCTCATGTTTGCACATTTAATGTACTTTTGTAGTTATTCCAAGTTAACTTGGTGATCATTTTTGAGTAATTTCAAGTAAATATTATGACTACTGTAGATCAAAGCTGACAGATTATGTGAGTATACATAGTAGTATAAATACTATAATAGTACAATAAAACATAAAACACTGGCACAGTAAAATCCTCAGTCTTAATGGAACTGTGAGTGGCAGTAGCACTTGCCCTAGCCTTGACGAACTTACAGGCGTATGCAAAGGCTCAACTTATGTTTGATTGATTGATTGAAGTATGTATTAACAGTTAACAGATTTCAAGCACATTTCGTCTACCAGGCTTTAAATGGATCGGATCTCCTCGTTGATGGCCCATATTTCATGTACCGTGGGAGGCATTGTTCGGGCTTGGTAAGTGAAACTCATCCAAGAGAGCCAATTGGGCTATGAAACAGTTTAGGCAGTTCTAGCTTCTTGGCTAAAGGCGAGCCTCACAGTTAACAAGCCATCTGGCTGGCTGACTTTCTTGGCTACAGACGAGCCGCAACCAGCTGGGTCCACCATTTCAATTCATCATAACATTTAGAGACGTACAACAAAAAATATATACTTCTATATAGCCAAAAACAGGAAATCATCATAGAGGAGGTAGCCTGAGCTAACGCTAGACATTTCTGGCCTAGATGGGAGGGCCGCGGCTCAGAAAAACGCGCACCCTGATTGGTTCACCGATCTGTCCGTCAGCCCTGGTGTCTCCCCCCCCCCAGTGCAGCACTGTTATTGTGTCGACCAGAAGCAGAAACCACTGGTTGCTGGAGTATCGCATTCTAACCAGGGGGGCAGTCAGCCAGATATTTCGTGAAGCCTCATTTGAAATCGGTAGTTCATATAATGGCCTGTTGTGGCGCTGGACCGGACCCAAAAAGCCCCATAGCTCCATAGAGGCCCATGTATTTTGGCCCAACTTCACCTAGACTGTATTACCTTAATAAACATGGTCATGAATACTTTCTTCTTCCAGTCACTAGTTTAAAGTCTCATTTCTAATGTCATAATATTCTTTTTGGGAAATTATGGTCCCATTAATTAAAAAAATGACCATAAAGAAAAAAAACCATCGCGTATGTTCTGAGGGGCGTGGCTACCATTACAGTCTATGATCGGGATTCCCCTCCCACTCGAGTCAAAATAAAAACCAACGGAGAAGAAGGGGGGAAGTCCCGCCTCGTTGTCTGGGCAGCCAATGACCAGCTGGTATACAAAACGGAGCCAGCCAATGGCCAGCTGGTACCAAAGATGGCGACTTACATCAGGAATTAGCATATTATTACAGGCTTCATTTTACGTTCATGTTAGACCCGGGGAACGCTTTGTCCATATTTTTTACAGTCTATGATTCTAACAGACTGTCAACGTTATTTCCACAGAGTCGGCACATGTTGTTTTTTTTCTTAGACGGTGTGGTGGGTTCTTCAGCCATTCTCCTCATTTTCCTCGCATAGCCTCGTTTGAATTCCACTGGTAATAATTTCCTCACGGTGTTATTTTGAGGGGTGCCTAGAGCCCTGACGTCACATAATTTGAAGCGATCCCACTTTTAGACCAGTGCAGCCCATGCGTAAATCCAGGCTTTCATTTTTCGCACAGACAAAATGAAAGCCTGTGTATCGAGGCTATAGAGGAGGTAAAATGGGAAAAAAAACATATACAGTGAGGGGGAAAAAGGGTGGGTGGGGGATTCAGATTTTACGAGGGCCAGTTTCGAATTACAGCCGTCCGTAGGTTGCCTTTGAGAGCAGTTTTGAAGGAGTCATGGGATTTGCATGTATTTTTTTTACATGTCTTAATGACTGTTGGTAGGGCGTTCCACATTTAACTTAGATAGCATTTTATGTAGACATAGCACTATAGTGTATACGCATTGTTTCATTATATAGATATTCCACTGTTCTTAGCTTAAGTATGATTCTTGATTAAATTTTTTGTGTATTTTATGTATTACCATGTTTTGTTCTTGCTTACTGTGAGTCGCTCTGGATTAAGTCTGCTAAATGCCTAAATTGTAAATTGTAATTGTGAATGTGGACCCAATAGGCCCTTATGCGACAAAGTAACACTACAGTGGACATACTGCCTCGTATAGCAGAGATAGTGTGGTTAAGAAGACCCCTGCCTCTGGATCCACATAGGGAATATAACGGATGGAAACCGCCAGCTGTGTCACCCTCTCCGTGTCACTACTGTTTCAGTAGATATGCAAAGAGCAGCAGTTAGCGCAGCAGACCTTCAGAGTGGGGATGAAGTGGAAGATATTACTTTAACTCCTATCGATCCATCTCATATCGATGGGGCATGCAAGTGTCCAATTCTCATATCTCTCCACATTAATGTTCACATCCTACTTTACATTCCGGGCCCGGCTCTTCTTGTTCTGATCCTGGGCCAGTGAGGCTTGAGAGGAATGTGTGTATTTTCAGTGAGGTAATGGAGTCTGCAGTGGCACTGACCTTTATGTCTGTTGAGAGAGGTTTGTGTCCAGGGGGCAGCTAAGCCAGGCTAAGCTTTCAGTATGGATCTCTATCTGAAACCCTAGTGGAGAAATCAGCCGGGGGGATCGCAAGGTCATCCCTGCAAGCCATTGTCGAGTGTTGGTGAAGAGCTCTCGTCGATCGACCAAGCATGATAGAAATGAGGCTGAAATGGAGCAGGCAGGTTGGGGTCCCGGGTTTTTTCTGGGCCCTGTGCCCCAGCCCCTAAGGCTGCTGGGCTTGGAGGGTGATCAGCGGCAGAGCGGAGGTATATCAGCAGGCTATCGCCACAACCAGCAGCAGCATCAGTCAAACCCTCATGGGCAGATGAAGTGCATGAGACACCCTGGAGCCCTTCTCCCTAGAGGCCTTTTGTTCTGTCCTCCCACTGTTCGCCAGGCTAGTAGACAGAGAGATGGCTGCCTCCCTGGCACCTGACCTTGGTGTCGCAAGACACAGAGTGTTGTTGATATTCACAAGGGATGCCGGTACCTCCCTCCTGACCCATTGATCTAGATGTATTGCAGATGTGGTATTCATGAGCATTGCAGGAGATTTGTCCTATAAAGTTAAAATACAGTGCTTCTATCACCAGCCATGTTTTATTCAAGAGCTCCCTCACCCAGCATGAGATACATTCATGGCCACTGGGCTCCAGCGGGTGGCTTGGTTCCTCTTTGCACCCGCCCCCTATTCCCAGCATCAAGCCATAATACTCTCTTTAAACTCTATTTTCAAGAGTGTTGTAAGTACTTGCCTGGTGTTGTTTAACATGTTGTGCAGGCATATAGAATGTGCTTACAGCACATTCACTGCAGGGATCTATATATGTCTGCTTTTTAGAAAGCGGTTTTCTATCATAATTATGTCTTTGCAATGTCTGTTCTACAATCAACCAGTTGAGATAAACATAACAACCTCATAAATGGTTATTCTGGACAACATAAAATGTAGTCTATGGGAATCCCGATGTGCTTATAGGGCACAGGGCTCAAATGCCTGGCAATGAGTCTCTGGTTTGACTCCCATCAAATAAAGGCTCAAAAAGTCTATTTTATTGTCTTGATAATAAAACATCCAAAATAATCTGTTGCAAATTGCAATTCATAGTGTGATTAATTATGTGACTATTTAATTAATTATGTGATTTGCAGAAGAATGTCCTTGTGACACCTTGTCGGAGGCTTAACCATAAATCATCAATTAATTATTACCGTAATTAATTATTTTACTAAATTAATTTACTGAAGTGAATGTGACCTCTCAATGTTTTGCCATATTCTGAAAAGTTGATATGGCACCAGTTGCCCTTGGTTTATGGTTTGTGATGGAAGCAGTGCAAGTGCAACACAAGTCATGCTATATTGTTTACTCAGTTTACATTAGGAACTCTATAAAATGAGAATATACATATACTGTAGCAATTTCTTCGGTAGCTCCATTGAAGCTTCAGCTAAGGTTATTGAATCTTGTCTCTAAATGCTGCCTTCTACTCAATAGCAGATACAACATTTTATTATAGGATCTTTCCATGTCTGCTATTCCACTTCTCAATGCATTCCCAGTCTAGTGCATTGAGACTGCGAGTTTTAGTGTGTTATTTTATTCTAACAGGACAGAATAGCCATTAATTCCTCTCCATATTGAGTCAATTAGCGAAGGAGAAACCTGCTTGGCTACCGGCTAAATTAGGGCCACCAACTAATACCCAGGTAACACACTCTGCCTGACCCAGGGGTCCTCAGCATAATCGTTCATTACCTACCCCCTTTTTAACACTTTATGGAGTGGGTCTACTATCGCAGCAGTCCATCTCTTCCCAACGAGCCTTGGCCAGCTATAATGAGAAGATCTCCGACTGGTGCTCTCTTCAGACAGTCCATTGAAAAGTGGTTAAAGGTGTTTTAGGAGGCAGTGAGGGATGACCACCCGCTAGATAGGTCCCCACTGCCCCACACTGCAGCCATACGTTCTCCCAGTTTTCATTTGAAGGAAAGGAGAGGAGGAGAACTGGCTCATTACTAGGTTGAAATGTTACAAAGAGAGGAGAGAATGAAGACCCTCATTAAAACGTAGTAAAGTCTCGGCCACCTTTAGTACAATTTCAATGTGCTGTCTAAACGTGATGTAAGTCTCTGAAGTGGTGATACAGTACTAAGGCCTCTATTGCTGCTCTCCTCCATATTACTTACTTCCAGCCAATTAAAAGCCCACTGGAATTGAGAGAGAAAGTGTCACATTCAGTGCCACATGAATGTAAGGAGTCGAGCTGATGAAAGGACATCTCTATTAGCCTGCTTTGTCCGTCACTCCAGGACGCATTTTATTCAACATATTATTCATTGGCTTCTCCTCCCATTTCACTTTCCCGACACGCACACTATACATTCCACATCGCCATGGGATGACAATGTTTATCAGGACTATGAATATTTCATTTACTATAGTTTGTTGAATATTGGCAGATTTCATGGGAATTTTGTATAAGCTCTTACTTCCTTGGATCATAAATAAGCTTGCGTGCGCTGACAGGACATCAATCGTGCTTGTCAAAGCATTAGATTAGTGTTTGTGCCTCATAGATAAGCTCACTTTATAGGCCAATGATGTGCTTTTAGGCTTATCTGCAGGCATGTTGCGTTTAAGGACACCGCTGACATGAATAAGCACAGACGCTATAGCTTTCTCTTTCTCCATCTCTCTTTCTCGCCATGAATAATGCAGGATTTTAAAATCCTCCAACTCAACGGTCTGCTTGACCTGTTCTTTTGGGAGCATTGGCCAAGGTGGTTGGGTTAGAATGTGGATGTTTCAGTGTCAGGTAGATGCGAATGGCCAATCACTGGCCCGGGACAGGCAACCCGGCTGCTTCTCATGCTGCCTGTGTCACTCTGGCTGACACCATAAATCTCACTTATTTTCAGATCCAAGCTAGACATGGGCAGAAATTATGGTCCAGACCGCATTACCAGCCACAGTACCGTGCTGAATGCTAACAGAGAGGCCGTTGATAAAGAGGCAGTTTCTTCCACAGAAAGCAGACCAGAATGAGCTACAATAAGGACTGAGACAGACCTTAGTAAACTTCCAAACTCTAATACGAATACAAATAGACAGAAATATTGCGAAATTCAATGGTACACAATGAGAGTTTAAATTTGAGCTTGGAATTGTGTTAGAATGGAATGGAACCTCAGTGAGAATGAGATGGAGGGAAAATGATCAAAGCCTCCGTGATGGATGTTGTTTTAAAGCTGTGGGTTCAAGTAGTTTTATATTAAAACTCCTGTGACCATTTTTTTAAGTAATTGAAAACTGTAGGGAAACCATTTATCAGAGAATAATTAGGCTATGCCAAAGATAGGAAGAAATCCATCCATTCTCAAATGAGACGCCTATAGTAATATGTGTCCTTATTACAATATTTATCAATTAACATCCAGTAACACATTTCCTTTCCAAATGTTTATGCCATGTTTTGGAATGAATCTCTCTGTGTATTCCATAAATCTCCCACAATATAAAGCCCTCATCAGCTAATGGAGTGATTAGTCTAGTTTTTCGTGCTCTTTATTAGTAATTGCACTGGTTTCACCCATAGCCATACCACCCACACCCATACACATTCCCACCTGTGCAGCGGTCTCCATTTAATTGCGCCATCTATGTCTGACTGCGTGGAGCATTGATGCATCACTGCAGGATCTCATCCCACTGTGGTTTATTGCTGTCGGTGCCTCTCCAGCCTCTCTGTGATCCAACATTAGCCCATGTTTTCACCGGGGCCCCAACCATTTACCCAATCATGTGTTATAGACAAACGCGCTGGAAATAGATGAATCCCGGGAGAAAGGAAATTAATTGTCGACAACCCACTGATTTCAGGGGGTGAACAAGAGGGGCGGTGAATTGTATGGATATCACTATACGGAAACTGTCATACGGTAATCTATATGTTGTTGCTGTCGGGAGGAAACCTCATATGTCCTAAACTGCTTTTCAGCTCGACCATGTTAGCTTATTTTGTGTTTTGAGTTTTCTGGCCCGACGACAGCAACTATATACAATACAGTATAAGTGGAATGAAAACCGTGTGGGCTGTGGGGTACTGTACTGTATGTCTTAGCTCAACTAATAATGAAGCAAAGTGGGCTTCATAATTGATGCTTACGTGTCCTCTTCATGCTTCTAATTTGCAAGCTCACAGACACAAACAGAAGTCTTTTGAATCATAGTGAACAGAGTTTATAGTGTAGGCCTACAAATGCTGTGTTCTCCCCTGGAGAATGTGGATTAAGGTGACAGGAAGTCAAACACTGAAGCTAGGTCCTATAGCTGTCTCAGCATAATATCAGTGTTGAGGGGGGGGGGGGGGGGGGCATTACAATTCAACAGGATTCTAGAGCCACAATTTCAATGCAGGCACAGCTGCAGCAGATACATTAACAAATTAAGTATACAGGGTTTCTCGAACTACTTAAATTAAAGATATCCCATGAAGACTAAATCTGTTCTACACAGTTACATGCTCTGTACGTTTCACAATAGCAATAAGGAGACAATGTTACTTTTACCCTACACTGTGGGCCAGATTCAACGGAAATTTACGACCAGGTGTAAATGAAGTGCGTAATGAGAGCGTATTAATACTGTACGTCCGATCAGTCTTGCGTGTCATTCACCAAAGGTTGCGTAATGGCTTCATTTGTGCAGATCGCGGCTGGAGCTCATTTCGCCTCTTTTCCAAGCGATCCGCCTGGTGTCGCCTGGTATAATTGAACATCCATGCCCATTTCACGTCATATACTGTAAGTATAAGGCATTAAAGGCTACAGGAACTATCTTTCCTTGGGTGAAAAACGCCATCACATTCCTGCAAAATGCACAGATCCTCATCTCCGAGCTTACAACGGTGAACGTGGTGGTCCGCGATGCACCGCACTGCATGAACAGGTAGATCAGCTTATTTTGACAGGCTAGTCTCTCGCAATGTCAACTGACTGAATGTTAAAGTATAGGCTACTCTCATAACGCAACTAGTTAATTTATTGATTCAAATAAGTTCAAACTCAGGACCAAGGCTACTTGGCAATTATATTATAACAGCCCTTCCTATTGAACAATTGCACTATGTAATATGCTTCCTCGTCAGATGTATTAAAGTTTGCTATAGTATGAATTTGATGTCGTCGTCAATAATATTAAAATAATTTGCGGGACATTTGGCGTTAGTTGGCACTTGGCATAATGGAAGTTTGGTGCTGAGGCATGTCGACATGATGTCGTTCATGATGAGATCAATGCCTACAGCTACAGTTGCCTATTATAATTAATGAATAGCCTACCATACCACGAAACAATTCTGTGCATGCCCAGCAAGACAGCCGGCAGCGCAGCGACATTAAAGCATGGATAATCTTACCTTTGGAGGAGAGCGCTGGAGAGGTTAGCTGGCCAACTTGCAAAGTGCAAACACGCTGATGCCATTCAATAATGTGGACTTCTATTTATTATATAATTAGCTCTAGTGACAGTCTGCTGTCTGTCTGTCAGACCGTCATGTTTGTGAACCATAGATTGCATGTACAGTATATAGGCATATACAAGTGCAAGCTGCGCGATACTATTTCGACTATAGGCTATAATCATTTTTTAATGTGTTGACCAATCTTGGGGACATAGCCTACATATTTTATTTGAGGTTTGGGGACTATTAATTGATTCGGCATGAAGACTAAAGCATTCTAAATAAATATACGTATGCCTTGATCACTGGTACGGCACCCTCTGAGCTGACTTGAAAGGATTTTACGACCAACGTCCGCCAACGTCACGGCCAAGTTCAAATGATGAATTCCACACGTAGCATGAGAATGCTCGTAAATGTCCGTACGCTCACGATATGAGCGTAAACGGCGTCGTGAATCTGGCCCTGTGAATTTAGATTGTGTACAAAATGTTCTATACAAATATACTTGCGTTGCTTTCAATGCAGTGCACAAAAAATGTACAATCAATAAGCACTCCACCTTGACTCCAAGGCCAGCCATAATAATGTGGTGACTTATAGTGACACTTAATTGGAATTGTACTGTAATGGGCTGAATGGACAGAATGGATGATCCCTTGTTCGTGGCTGACTTGGAGACCAAAGGCGTTGAGATAGCCTACTCATCTTAATTGGCTCCTATTATCTGATATGACATTTGATGTGTGAATAATGAAAGGTTAAAGGCTATGTATAGGTTAATGAAGCTGTGCAGATGAAATCCATCACAGAGGGTCTGTTATTCTTCTAGCTGGGGTCATTGACTGATGCCTTTACTACCAAACCACACAATTAATATTTTAAAATGTGACTTTACTTGAAGCTAGGTGTCACTGAGTTTTGATGTATGTGTTAAGCCTTTTTGTCCCCCGGGTGAAGGGAGGGATAGAAGGACCGATAATCTGTATCAGGACTGCTGATAGCCTGTAATGCCTGTAATGCTTATCGGTCCTAGGACTGATAAGGCAGTAGTTGACCATTCAGCACGGGCTAAAATACCACAGAGTGATTGTCAAACATGGATGAAAACCAGACACCAAACACGGTTACTGCAGATATTGTGGTACTGAATAATTCACCACTGAGGAGACACTGGAGTGCACAGGAAAACACAAGAGCAGAATACAACTAGAAAGGTACAATTCTGGGAAATTTACAACTGTGGTTGCACAGATGCGAGTTGCCAGTTGCGACACGAGGAATCCGCTGGGAGGAATATCGTCGAAGGCTGTGCGACATGCAATTCTAATTTGGTGCAGATCGGTTCTTGCGAAGAAATAGGCCCGCACATTTTTGCAAGCCAATTACATTTGTTTCATTTGTTTCCCCTCTCTCTGTTTCCTCCGTTCTCTCTTTCTCCATCAGGACTCGGAGATCCTGAACACGGCCGTGTTGACCGGCAGGACGGTGGCCGTCCCGGTGAAGGTGGTGACCGTGTCAACGGACACCACTGTTACCGACGTCTCCGAGGCAGTCAAGTGTCGCTCTACAGACGAAGATGTGGTCAAGGTCAGTGAGCTGAACAACATCCTCTGTTTCTCCAATCTCCACGTACAGCAATACAATTTATTGTCTCCACCAGGCCGAAGGCATGTGGGGAGAGTATGTTTTGCACTCCGTCCGTCCGTCGGATCTGTGGATAACTTTGTATGCCAACTCCCTAGAGGCCAAGGAAAAACCTTTGCCTGGAATTTTTCACATCTGCTCTTTATAGCGCCACCAGGAGGCCGACATATGTAAAACACATTTTCTATTATTACTCCTTCAGATTTTATCCAAATTTCACGCAAATCGGTATACACTATCTCCATAGTCATGTGATCAACACGGAGCGCCACCATTTCCCATCTTCCATCCTGATTGGCTAAGATTGGCTTCCAAAGCTCACACGATTCGTCCATTTCGAAAAAAGCCCACAAATCACAAACACAGTGTGCAATTTCCGTTAAATTATACACGCACATTTTCACTAGGCCGAGGACGACATGCCACAATTTTTTCCTCAAAATCAGCCTCACGGTGGCGCTATAACAGGCCAATTCCTGTTTTTAGCTATAACTGCATCGATCTGTATACAACTTATGTATGCACACATGGAAAAACATTGTACCTGCATCCCTCCAACACGAACCTCCGGCCCAAATCTTCCTCAACAGCCTGTTATAGCGCCACCATGAGGCCACAACCTGACCTGCCCTGGTGGAGACCTGTGCCGATTGGCACTTTGTCTAGTTTGTATATGATTTCAATAGATTTGTGTTGTTAGTACTTAAAGTCTACTGAAGAGCAATGTATTATACCCAATACATCATTTCACTAAGAATATTCTAGAAAACATATAGGGGTTGGCATACATTTTATATTGATGCAACATTTCTCTTTCTCTTATCAGTTAATTTCAAATGGTAGACCTATAGTGTTCAGACACAGTATACCAATGAGAATAGGGCACTTCATTCATGCCGTTTCTCATTTACTTTTGTTGCGTCTGCCTGCACACTCATGTAATTTGTGTAAGGCCTATTAGATTCCAAAAGTGCAACATTTTGAAGATACGTTTCCAAAATATCTGTCCTTTCTGAAGGAATAAATTACTTATATGGCCTTTATAACGAAGAGGATCTTGTCAGAGGTGGCAAGTAAACAACTTGGTTCCTTTAGTTTATGGCAGGCACACACTGCACGACTTTCAAAGTGGTCATATCGCTGTGCAGTTCACAGTTCACACTTTCTGTGTTGTTCTTTATTGTCATCAAAGTATTTTTTATAAATTTTCAAACTGAAATCAAATCGGATGTCTTGGGTCATTGTGGTTTCAGTACATGACTGATTGAATTTGGCAACACACACAAGATCTGTCACCAGGACACATCTCTGACAAGTCTGTCTGGTCACGAAAACACAGGAAAATATGCGATACCATGCGTTCTCCTTGGAGAACATGTGTGAGCCGTTCTAGTGGGAGCAGTTGTAGAACATTATGGAGCCAACTCGATACAGATGGAACAACATCCCCAATCCAACATTGTAGTATATTGACAACCTAGCACAGTACAGGATACTCAGGATTCTCTTAAATCTATTAAATTCAGGTGTCGTTGGGTGTAAGCCCAAGATACATTGTAGGGGATCTAGTTTGATCCTTAGCCCTGTTATAATAGAGATTTCGTTCTTCACTTCCCCCAACATTTTTGGATTTCTGGACAGAGCCACATTAGGTGCATATGTGCCCACGTTTTCCTTACATTGCTGGCCCTGATTAGGAGGTACATCAGGGTCAAAGTTGAGATCGTCAGCCAATTCCTCGTTGGTTCTGAACCTGCTCTGATGAAAGCAGCATCTCTTTTATCGTTTTGATCAGACCACCTTTCTTTTTGCTCGTTTTCTGAGCCCATGCTCAGATTGTGCTTCTGAGCTCTCTCCTCAACTTATCGAGACTGACTGATCTTTGGGGTAGAATTCTTCTCTGGGGGCCACTCGTGCTTCTCCTTTGGATTCTTGAAGTGGGCAGGTTGTCTACATCCATTTTACACGTGGTCCTTCCACAGATCTACCTGGAGATGAGTCTGGAGAATTTGATATTTTCATGTGCTTGGTCTTTCCATCAGCAAGATCCTTTGATGTAGATGTTCTTCCCCCAACGTCCTCTGCTTCCACCACATTCCTCTTCCTTTTCCCTTCCACAGATCTGTGGAAGGAAGATGAGGCGTTTTTATTAGAAATTGGTGTTTTCATCCGTTTGGTCTGTCCATCAGCAAGCTCCTTTGATGTCAGAGTGGTGTGGCTCAGCCACCATTGTCCAGGTGGTCTCCTCTTCCTTTTACCTTCCACACATCTGTCTGAAGATGAAGCAATTTCATCAGAACTGGATATTTTCGTCTGCTTGGTCTTTCTTTTTTGGTTTTCTTCCCCCATCTGATCTGCCTCCCCCATCTGATCTGCCTCCCCCATCTGATCTGCCGCGGTCTTCAGCTATGGGACAAAGGGGGTTTATGTGAGGTCGTGGAGGTCAGTACATACAAATCCTGAAAGGCTGCTCCAATAAGTCTGCAACAACAATGCTGGAAGAATATAGCCTAATCTAATCCTGTAGCTATTGCTTTTATACCTTTCAGCTGTGTTTACTCCGGTTGTCATAAAGAGGTCAAAATGAGTTATCCATGCCCAAATGAGTTGTTCTGGGTCGGCCATGTCCAAATATGGAGTCCATGTCTGTCAACAATTGTATAACCATAAACACCTGGTCTCAAATCTGACATATTGAGTAACTAGAGATGTCCCGATAGTGTCGGTGTCGGAAAGTATCGGTATCGGCCCTTTTTGGTCATATCGGTAACGGCGAATATGCCAATCTAACCACTGATCTGACACAGGGTTAAGGGGTTGACACTATGGCAGGTAAATTATTTATTACTTGCGCAAGCAGAGCGCGCAAGTAATGTTTTCGCCCGGTCTCTTCCGCCGTGACAGCTGTCCCGCCATTCGATGTTTATGCAGAAAAACATCAAATCTGTGCCTGGACCAAATGACCACAAATGACCATATTTCTTACGTCATCATTTAGAGCCACAGTATACCGCTAATCAACTTACAACTACACACTCTATATAGTATTATGTATACGTATATAGTATATGCCTATATACTATATATATACTATATATATTTCTTATGTCATCATTTACAGCTAGTCATACGTATACTATATACATAATCAGTAAAAAATAAAATAGCAAATTGTGCCTGATCTGCTGGGACCAGAGTACGTGGTGTGTATATGTATGACTAGCTCTTAATGATGACGTAAGAAATATGGTCATTTGTGGTCGTTTGGTCCCAGCAAACTAGGCACAGATTTGCTGTTTTCTTGCATAAACATCAAATGGCGGGACAGCTGTCACGGTTTTTGGCGCAAAGTAACCACAGTATACCGCTAATCAACTTACAACTACACACTCTATATAGTATATATGTATACGTATATAGTATATGCCTATATACTATATATATACTATAATTATATGCCTATATACTATATGCCTGCTTTGCTGGGACCAAACGACCACAAATGACCATATCTCTTACGTCATCATTTAGAGCTAGTCATACGTATACTATATACATAATCAGTAAAAATAAAATAGCAAGTTGTGCCTGATCTGCTGGGACCAGAGTACGTGGTGTGTATATGTATGACTAGCTCTTCACCCAAACTTATATAGATAGAAACTTGAATCATACTTAATAATACTAGGTGTTTATATGCATAAAGTAGGTAGGTAGCAAATAGTTACATCTAAAAATTATACATTTCAAACGTTCCTTCACAGAGATACTGAGATTTGACAGTTTACAGCGGTCGAAAGGATTTGCGCGCTCTGCTTGCGCACTAGTTGGCCATTTATGGCCTACAAGCAAGTATGCACTCGACAGAGTGCAGTTCTAGTTATTTATAGGTCTGCTGCTCTTTCACTTTTAAAGCGGCTAGACACTGTCTACCACTCTGCCTTGCGGTGGACTACTGGAGATAGTTATGGTACCCACCACTGTACACTTTGAGAACTCAGGTGGGATGCTCCCTGACTATATCTATTCCACGTTGGAATTGAACAATAGCACGTATCAGACCCGCTCAGACAGAGTTGGGCAAGACATCTTTTTCTGTCAATGGCCCAACCTCGTGGAATGAACTTCAAAACTCCTTAAAACTGAGCTCCCTGCCATCCTTCGGTCAGTTCAAAGGAATGCTCCAGAACATTTTTCACCGCAATTGCTCCTGCTTAAATTGATTTATTTTACTGGTTGTTCTGCTGGTTGTTCTGTTGTTCCTTTGTAATTTATCCTGATTTATAATGTTGTGTTGATGTATTGTTTTGACTGTATTTGTGAATTGTAACCTTGGCTACATTGAAAATGAGGGCTTGCCCTCAACTGTATTTCCGAGTATAAATAACGGTGATGATGATGATGAAATAAAATGTTGGGGCATGTGTAGTTTGCTTTTGAGTTGCCCAAACTGCAAGTGCACATTTTAGTGAGGAGTCTGCTATTACTTTTTTTTTTTAATTATAAATATTATATTCTCTGGTATTCAGTATCGGTATCGGCTAACACAGAAATTGTGGTATCGGGATCCGATCAGGAACGAAAAAAATGTATCGAGACATCCCTATGAGTAACCATGGCAACCTAAATTATGAATATACCTGGATGCTGTGAAATCTTTTTTTAACAGCCATCGAATACATGCTGTTCCTCCTGCGTGATTTCTCTGGGGTCATCCGCAGGGTCAGGATGATGGCTTTGATGAGGTCTACCAGGGAAGTAAGGGAGTGAGCATCAGGTGCTCCAGAATTCTGATCCTATGGTGCCGATTATAGCTCATATATTGGTCTGGTCTGGGGACCAGAGACATCAGGACACCGGCTGCCCCATACACGCCCTGGAGGTTCAGGATTCAGATGTCCGGCTGTGGGCTGCATGCTGGCCCTGGTCTGTCTGTCTGTCTATTCTATTAATTAAGTTAAATATAGTTACAAATATGTAACATCTTCTTTTCTGGAGGTTCAAACTCTGACCTTGAAATCATTTACCTTACTGAGGGAATGGTTGGACCGAAAAGAATGGATTCTGTTTTACCAGGGTGTAGTGAGAGTTTGGATTCTGTTTTACCAGGGTGTAGTGAGAGTTTGGATTCTGTTTTACCAGGGTGTAGTGAGAGTTTGGATTCTGTTTTACCAGGGTGTAGTGAGAGTTTGGAACTGAGAGCCTCCTCAACCTGCATTTTGTCCTAGATTTCTTAGATTATAAATTCTAGACACACTTCATCCAGTCATGTCTATTGTATGTCTGTCATCAAGACCAGAGTGGGTAAAGTCAAGTTGATGTAACGCACAATAATGAGGTGTCATGGAGAAAAACTAAAAGACATTCGAGATAAAAGTTACGCGGTAGGCTAGTATATGTTTCTGAAATTCCTAAAGGAATCATTTTACAATAATACCTCAATCTGATTTGAAAGTTGGATAGCTGTTCTGGCTTCACCTAAATCAGGGGTTTTCAACTGATTGTGAACCAGGGACCACCACCCTGACTTAGAATCAACCTGGGGACCACTATTGTGTTGGGTGGGGATATGGGCTAAGATTAGTGCTTTTGTAAGTTAACACTTGCTATGCATCCCATGTGTATACATCCCACTGTTTCTCAACCGTTACTACTACTGGTAAAATGTCCTAATAATAATGACTCAACCAGACAATCCGGTGCACTTCCCCCTTCTTGAGATTCTAACTCCCTTTTTCTGTTGAATTTCTTGAACTCCAACTTGTCAGTAAATGACAAGACCTATGATGGACTCATCATAGGTCACCAGGTCATTCAGTTCACGGTCTCTCAACTAGTGGAAAGAACATTTAAAACAAATCAACAAATCCAACATTACTAAATGCATGGTCAGGGACCACATGCAATACCTCCACGGACCACCAGTGGTCCACGGACCACCTGTTGAAAACCCATGACCTAAATGAACCAGAGAAAGACACTCACATTTCTAAACACAGCCTGCGATATAATATACATATTCATTTGGCCCTGGGGCCCGGGGATTAATGTCATTGAACCTTACAATCAGTGTTTATTCAACTGAATAATTACCTTAACGATAGTCTACCTCATCTGAACTATCGAAATGTAATTGAAAAACAAACGCTAGAAAACACCAATCGTTGGATACTTTCATGAACAAACTGGTATCCAGTTACACCTCTTAGAGAGATCAAGGCTTTCTGGTCAAAATAGCTTTTGGAGTGCAGTGGCAGTCACTCTCCTTAAAAAAACATTAGCTGAGCATTATCCAAGGACCGTTTTGAAATTACAGACCATTTAAAAACATGAATTAAAATAACCTTTTGCTTAGCCAAATAACCATAATTCAAAGTGCAACTACCGTCCCAAGTTTTGCAGTCACTGCTTATACATAATAGCACAAAGCAAATCCAGCAAGTTTTTACGATTGCATTTTCATTTTTCGCTAGGTCAACCATGACCTGAAGTTCAGTCAGACAACTCACGAATAGTGTGCATATTATATTTTATCTTGGCGTTCTGCTCTGCTACATTTTTCTCCCTGCTCGGCACAATCAAACACCATCATTAAACATTAAGAGCAGGGAGATAGATATACAATAAAACCCCCATGGGGTACATAAATAACAGAGCCCACTGGTGGTGCTGGGGTGGTGGTGGGAGCAAACATCACATAACAGCAACCAGGAACCATAAGCAGAAGGAAGGCAGGAAGTGCATGTAGTCTAGTGAGCTTCAGTAGCCCGCCCAATTGGTCAGCTGACTGCCACATCAGCGAATGACACTGGCGTAACATAAGGGGGTGCAGCCAGTGCAGTGCACTGGGGCCCAGCGCCCCCTAGGGGCCCATGAAGGGGGAAGAAGAAGAGAAGAAAACGAGTCAGGACGAGACGACGGTGAAAGGCAAGCCTGGTTTCAGAGGCTATCGGTCGCAGGAAGAGTAACACCAAGGATAAGTCAGCGATGTCACTGACTGACTGGTTTATAAACAGCTTCAAGTCCATAATACTTCCCTGTTGCATAACAGTGACATCACTGTCCTCTCCTTGTTATCTTTACCACCTTGTTTCACAGTCTGTCTATGCCTCTATGGTGTGTATACTGTGTTCATGGCGCGCTGCCTGTGCCTGTCGTCAGCACAACAGGCTCAGCTGTAGACTATTTTGTCACGTTCCGTCGCGCTAATGAAACACTAGATGGGAATCATGGGATTATTATGTCATGTCAGCAGTCAGCACTATCAGAAGATAACCCAGGTAAAGATATCTGTCACTCTGCAAGTTTAACTAAAGTTTGTCCAAAGTAATTTCTGATAGCCAGGCTGCAGCCCTGCAGTCCTACAGATTGATTGAAAGTGAAACATGCAAATACATACATACAGATTGAATTAATATTTATATATCAGATCGCATCACAACCCCCCCCCCCCCCCCCCCCCCCCATGCCACAGATTTTGGGAGGCCCACACAAGATATCTGCACTGGGGCCCACTGTGGCCCAGTTACGCCACTGGCGAATGACAAGTATGAATGCACCCTTGAGCACGGCATGAACCCCCTCAAGTATATCTGACTGAACTAACTCCGCAAGCTACATATCAGTTATGCAAGAAGACCATGTTCTGACTTGCGCTCGCCTCTCACAGGCACGGAAAGGGGTTATGGGAATGTAACAGCACCCCCCAGGTGGAAGTGAGTACTGTGGTTAATGCAGAGCAGCATGGGCTGCATAATTGCTTCTGTCAAAGCCAACTGTATGTGGGAGACGGAGACAGGCCCACCACCTTAATGCTCCCTGCTCCCATCGCTCATATGTGCCACGGCTTGGATCTGTCCAGCGAGTTGTTAATTTCCTGGGCTAGATCCAGCGGCAGCCATAATGCCCCCTGTAAGTATTTTCCTGTTCGGCGCATAATGTGTCTGATTAATGGTGCCGGTGGATTCTCCTGGACATTTATGGTACCTTGAGGAATGAGTGGCACGAAATATATTTCTCACTGACAGGGGGTCTCCCTCTCTGCCTTTAGTCCTCAGCAGCACATCATTGTCATGCTGAGATTGGGGGTGGGGGGGGCTAGTACGGTATAGGTGATGAAGGCTGCCTTTGGGTGTGTGCGTGTGTGTGTGTGCGTGCGTGCGTACGTGCGTGCGCAGTATATTAAAATATTGATTGTTGGTTACACCAGCCAATAATGCGCCACTGGAGGCCAGTGTTAGGCCATCAGAGTAATGCGTGGGGACGGACAGACGTGTTCTCTGTAATTGGTCCTGCTCAGCTTGCAGGCGAGAGGATCAAAGCAACACCAGCAGGCAGTTCATTTGCCTGTCATGATGAGACGTAGAGTTGTTTGTTAATCAATCACCGCACACAGCAGAATCCTTAGTGTTAAAGCCTCGGTCCACATCTCCCATGGAGTGGTTTAAAACGGTGCTTCTCAAACTTTTTTTTTATATTTCAAGGACCCTCATTACTCTGAGAGTATCCAAATGGAACCAAATAGACCTTTAAGTGATTGATTGAATTATTTCTTAACAGTTTGCGAAAAAGATGCGGTGGTGTTATTGGGCGGCTGTGGCTCAGGAGGTAGAGCAGGTCGTCCAATGATCCCTGGGTTGGCGGTTCGAATCCCGGCTCTTCCTGTCCACATGTCGAAGTGTCCTTGGGCAAGACAATGAACCCTACATTTCCTCCAATGAGTTGGTCGGTGTGAGCTTGCCACCATTGGTGTGTGAATGTGGGAAGTGAGGACGCTGGGGTCGACTGTTCACCGCTTCACCTCCCAATGTATGTAATGAACCATTGTAAAGCGCTTTGAGCACTTGAAAAAGCACTATAAAAATGCAATTCATTATTATTATTCATTATTGCACAAAAATGCTAAAAGGATAACACCTTATTCCATTGTGGTCCTGTCTTGTGTAAAGGTCCATTTATACTCTCAGAGTTACAGACCCGTCAAGGTCCATTTAGAAACCCCTCAAGGAACCCTGAGTGGACCCTGGACCCCACTTTGAAAACCACAGGTTTAAGTCATCTCTGTTCAATGTATAATTTCCTCCTCAGTACAGTACCACTTTTCTTTTCTTTATCTTCGCAATCATTATTATTCCATATCCTACTTTATGAATTATGCATTTGATCTCCCAGAATATCGGGTAATTCAACAATTATCCAGAGCCTCCAAGCACACCGTGACAAAAACAAGTCAGTCACTTCTTCATTGACCACGGTGGAGTCGGGTGTACGGGGGAGTGTAACCCTTTGTAACCCTCAATGTCCATGCATAATTATCTTCATTGACTAATGCTGCATTTAGTGAGGCTCTGATTGGCATTTGGTGACTGATGTCAAACCTCGTCTGAGTTACGTGTGCCTTTAAAAAAACTTTGCCGTAGAAACTGGGAGAATCACAATTTAAAATTACAATTTAGGCATTTAGCAGACGCTCTTAATCCAGAGCAATTTACATTAAGCAAGAACAAAAAAGCATGGGAATACATCACATAAAACATTTATCATGAAACATGCGTAAGCTAAGAAAGTAACAGTGGAATATCTATATAATGAAACTATACATGTAAACTATACATCTATACTACTATGCTATACATATGTACTATGACGTGCTATGACTACATACAATGCAATTATAGTGCTGTCTACATAACATGCTATAAGTCTGTATCAAATGCTATCTAAGTCTACAGAAATGCTATCTAAGGGGGTGGGGTAAGTGCTATGGGCCATGATGGAGTCTGAAAAGGTGGGTTTTCAGACTACGGCGGAAGATTGGGAGTGATGCTGCAGTTCTGACTGCAATGGGAAGTGCATTCCACAGTTTTGGAGCCAGAAGGGAGAAGAGTTTGGGACGTGTGGAGCGTTGTCCCGGCGTTTTTAGTGAGGGTACTTCCAGCTTCCCTGCGTTGGCTGATCTGAGTGCGCGGGAGGGTTTGTAGGGTTCGATCATACTTGCAAGATATGGGGGAGCCATACCTTTGGTTGCTTTGAATGCCAGACACACACCTGTTTTGCTTTGTGTTGTGTGTCCTTTTGTTGTGAGCACAAACAAGCGCTCCTCAGTGTCTGCCATTATATTGATCAGCGATATCACTGTTTGATACGGTCAATGATCCTGGCATGTAGGAGAGTCTAGCTTTCAACTTATCACCCAAGCAGACAGTTTGGGGAGCCCAACCCCGTCCCTCCTGCCCTACTGCTCAGACGTATGGACTGTCAATGAGCTTCAGTCTCAGCAGACTGAGTCTGGCGAGAGAGCAGCAGCAGTAGGAGAACAATGGGGGTTGATAAGGAGAAGGGACTCTGACATCTTTATCAGTCCAAACACACTCTCACACTGGGAGCCCTGATGGAGCACAATCTGCTCCATGCCTGACTGCAGCCAGGGGAGCGTGTGCAGACCTCATAGACGTGTTCAAAAGGCTGCATTAACCCAGTCTGTCACATCATGTTTCAACCTTCAAATGTCATTTACTAATGATTGCTCCGTGTTCTTACCGCCGCAGACGCACTCGTGCATTAACAAGTTAGCACTACTACTAGGCTGTATGACATTTCTGAACTATTGCTGATGTTCTGCCACACACAACGGTAGGAAACACCCAGGGATCATATCCAACATCTAACCACTAAAACTTCCTAGGGTTTGGTACTTAGAATATTAGTTCTTTGTTGGTAGCATGTAACCTTGAAAACATCCTCTGGCGTTTATCTCCGCTGGTGGTCCTTGTCACAGGCACAGGCCAGGGCGCACACATTATGACCACAAGGCAATGAAGATTATAGTTCAGAGGAAGTTGAAGAACCTACAGTTTTGCTCCAAAACTTCAACAAACTTCAACAAAAAATTTATATCCAATCCACCACAATATCAGCCTTCACAGTCATACAATTTACTATTGAAGCATTTGCAGTAACAGTGGTGTACAAAGTGCAAAATGTGAATAAGCGGCATGTCAACCACCCTAGTCAACGGTTTAACTACCGGTACTTAAGACCTAGTTTGGAATTGTTATCAACGAATAGCTAAAGTACGTGATTTACAAGCTCATAACTCAAGACATCACAATGTGTTGTGAGGTTGTAGATCTGCTATCTGTAAATATAATGACTGAGTGGTTAAGTGGTTAAGAGGTCAAGTACTGTAAGTCCTAAGAAAACAAATGGTATAGAAGAAGCCTGACTAACATTAATATGATATGATTTTGACTATATGGAATTAAGGCTCAGCTACGAAGGAAGGCTTTGTTCTAATTTTATTTTAATCCGAAAAAAGGGGCAAGTCCCGCCGCACACTGTCCAAAAAATATATTGGTATAAAAGATACGTTTTGGTCACTCTGACCTTAATCAGGCATAAAGAGCTGGCACATTTATTTTAATCATCCATACAAACAAAACACAAAAGAAAAGAAAACCATGACAATGCGTCATAATTCCTGCCAAAAGGAACCCTTCTACAGTCTGAATTCTATATAATTTCAATGTGTTAAGAAACAAACAGGCAATGATTTAATTGATTTGAACTATAAAGTACAAAATGAGTCATCTGGGAAACAAATCCTTCAGGTGGAGCCATAACATGTTGTGTTGTGCTCCATCTGAGCAGTGACTGCCCAGCGCTTCAGTCCAGCAGTGGAGCGACTCGAACAAGGAGCATGAAGCCTAATCTATGCTCCGTCGTCACGTGTCGAACACAGCAGACCCGCAATCCCACAACGTGCTTCGCATGCGATACATTGTGAGCTTGTAGGTTGCTATTTGTGCAACGTACTGTACCATCGTGCTACAAAGTGAAGTATGAATCGTGCATAATGCTCCATATACTGGCTTCTGCCTCATGCTCACAGACAATGAACTGTATCAGCTCTATATTGAATGGCTGTTTATGGTTTTATCTGGCTGTGAAAAATAACTGGGCAATTGAAAATAAATGAATACGGAAATAAATAAATTAATGAATTGTACATTTAAGAAAGATATTTCCCCAGACCATCAAATGTTGTCCCTTTGAAGATAATACTGCATGATGGAATCAATGGGATTGACTAAATTCCTGGGAACACTCCTGATGATATCTGTTTTTAAGATTAATTGCCTGGACTCTAAAAGAGTGTGTGTGTGTGTGTGTGTGTGTGTGTGTGTGTGTGTGTGTGTGTGTGTGTGTGTGTGTGTGTTTGTGTGTGTATGCGCGCGTGTGACGCACGGGTGTGCGTGGTGCTAACATGACCACATCATTATCTCTTTTAGAGCGTGTTTGAGTGTGTGTGGCAGTAATCCCAGTGCCTTTCAATAACACACTATTATCCAAGTGATTTCCAGTGTTAAGCAATTTATGAAACAGATGGTTTTGAGTTAGCGTGTTATTAGTGGAGAAGTGCATGTACTCTGTCTACGTTCCATCTGCTCTTGGTGAGTTTAGCCGCGGGCAAAAGCAGGACGACTATTATAAAGGAGCTGACCACGTCCACAACCCCGTTATTCCCTCAGATTCAAAGATGCCCTTGCCGTCCCCCATCGCCCGGGAACAGCCGGCGGACCTTTCATCTTGTTCAAAGTATAGCGAGAGATGAAATGTAGTTGTACAGTCAGTGCTGTACCAATGTACTGTACTGTATAAAGCCCTGGCCTACATTGTGTACAGCACACTTACATTGTATTTTAGGAAACACTTGTCCACCACCCCACCACAGAGGCCTGATTTCAGCAATGCCCCAACAAAAACAAAACAGCACCTGTCCTGGGCAATTTGTAATGGTTAAAATAAGCAACTAAGCAACAACTTAAGTACTGTTAGTACATGTGCAGAACATGCTTTGTTGAAGGATTAATAGTGAAAATACTATACTGTAGATTAGGGATGTGTAAATGTGTCCAAAATGAAAATCGATTTGTATAATTCAATATTAACGATTAATCGATTAATCGTTTTGGGGGGGGGGGATTTTTTTTTTTTTTTTTTTTTTTTTTTTTTTTTTTTTTACTTTTTTCTTTTTTCTTTTTTAAATGAACCCTACAAATAAAAAAAATCTTCCCCCCAAGAGGTACCTAAGTCAAAAAAGTTTGGGAGCCCCTGATGTAGTTGATTAACAATAATTGTAACTCTTGAGAGTTAATAAGGGTCCATTTGGTTACTAACTCCATCTTTTAAATGGGACCACTGGTGGTCCCTGGACCACTGTTGATCCAATTGATCACCATAGCAACCCCAGCCTAGGCCTGATTAGGTAAATTCCCAACACCTGCTAAATCCTCCAAACCTGTATATTGATTGGAATCAATCTCCACTCACACTCCTCTCATGCAGCTACACAGACACATCCCAGGCACACTTTGGTAGGCCTATAGCCCTGTCCTGTTTGGATGACAATATTGCCTTTCCAACAGATTTTCATTAAAAAAAATAAAAAAATAAAAAAAACGATTATCGATTATTCATTTTCATAATCGATTTCGGGTCCTATCAACGATAATCGATTAATCGATTAATCGGACCCATCCCTACTGTAGATATATTACTTCAATAGGATCACTAGTAGTAAGGCAGTTTAGAGACTTCGACTGCACCCGAGTGGTTTCGTAACATGGTTTTGTGGGACCCTTATGGTGTCTAGTTATGATTTCTTCTTGTTGCCCGGGGGGTTTATTTTTAATTTAACCCTTTAACTAGCCCCAAAATGAACCATACAATAACTCTTGAAGCAAACAGCATACAGAGACAAATGAACAAATTTTTCTATATAATTTGGACCCAATGAATTAATATTATTATTACATTTTATTACGTGGGTTAGCTCCTGTCAGATGACTGCATAAAGTCCATCTTTCATGTGATAATCATCAGTCATGTTAAGATCAATCCCTTTCTTATGTCATGTCAAATCCAAATAAAAAGAATTTGACCACAAAATCGAGTTAAAGCAATCCTAGTTTTGAAAATGAAACTGACCGGTTTCTTCTCGGTATGTGAAGTGAGTGTTAGTGAGTGAGGTGTTGCTATGGAGACATTATTTTTAGCTACATCTAAAAGTTTAGTTGTGCATAGGAGATGTAGCATGTTCCAGTAGTGAATGTAGTATGTATGTACATAATGTTTTGTGTTTTTGTTTGTTATAGATCTCTGATTACTGTAGGAGAAGTATTGTTTTGCTCTGAATTCTGATCGTGCAAGTTTAACTGTGAGATTTCAACTTCTTGGCATTGCCACTCTGAAAGTGTTCAATACCTATAGACAAATCCACAGAGAGGTGCCCTGCGCGCAGCCATGTTATTTCCTGTAGGCGTCTGCGGTGAAAAACACTGCAGCTACAGCGAATGGGAAAGTGACAGCTGTTCGTCTCCTCAAGTTACTCTTTTACCTGCTTCTTACTATTAAACACTAACTTTACAAAGATGCCCAGAACATCGGGACAAACCGGTTTAGTTTATGGCTACGGTTTGACCAAGCAGTAGTGGAAAAATTCAACTTTGGAGAGAAACGGAACCCTCTACAAGAGCCCGCCCGAATTTCGTTGCGCATTAAGTAGTGTAAATACGGTCAAAAGGCTGCTCAGTGGCCCCGCGGTGGCTCAGATGAAGCAGTGATCTTCGTTGAGGGCCGCTGAGCAGCTTTTTCCATAATTACACTACGTAACTTAATGCGCAATGTAATTAGGACGGGCGCTCGTAATTGACCAAGTCTGTGGTCAATTACTGAATCAGTCTGGCTTGTTCCTTCTTATGATTAAAATGTAAAAATATATGTAATTATGTCTGTGGTCTCCCACATTTTTCAAATTAATCAGTCAAAATGTGAAAATCCTCTAGTCACTGCTGGGTGCACACTAGAGTCTAGTGTGCACCCAGCACACATTTATACCCAATGAAAACAGATAGATTGTGCTTGCTTCAGTAACCAAACCAATACTTCTGGAGTTTTGATATCGCAACAAAACTATTAAAATTTATATTTCACAATCTTTTTTTTGAGCGGTGCCTCTGCTCCATTACGCAGCTACTGTATGTGTGTACACTAGTATGTATGTGTACGTGTCCGAGCATGGAAAGCTGCAAAACGGTACCTGTCATTTCTCGACTGTTTCGGACATGGGAAGGCCCCTGGCCCTGCCGGAACTGGGCCCCCTGGGCGCGTTCCTGGGGGTCTGGATGTTCCGGGGACGCCCACACGGTAACTGTCATTTCTCGAAGATTTCTCCCAAAAAGAATCAAAGTACAGTACAGAGCACTGTACACTACAATACAGTACAGATCACAGTACAGTAACTATAACAATAAATGTATAGTTGCACCGCTCAGTTCACACAGGTGTGTTTTAGAGATTAGTTTAATTTATTTATTTTGGGGGCGGTGCTTTTATTCCACTATTTTCGTTTTAATTATTTGTCTTCATAAAAATGCCATCCATATATGCCATCTATATAACTTCACCGTCACCTCCGCTCTCTCGCATCCCCTCCCACTCGTCCCGTCCAGGTGTCAGACAGGTGCGACTACGTGTTTGTGAACGGCAAGGAGATGAAGGGGAGGATGAGGATGACGGTGAACTTCACGTACAGCTATGTGAGCGCGCAGCTGGAGCTGGACGTGTGGCTGCCGCGCCTCCCACTGCAGATCGACGTGTCAGACACCGAGCTGAGCCAGATCAAAGGCTGGAGGGTACCCATCATGACCGGCGGCAGTAGCCACAGGTAGTGTGTGTGTGTGTGTGTGTGTGCGCGCGCGCGTGCGTCACATGGTCAAAAAAGGTTGCTTTTCAGGATATAGAGAAACAAAAGAACTGTGTTCCAATGGATCTATATTATTTAGTAACATGCTCGTGTTAAAACTTTTCATTGGTTAAATATTTATAAACCCTAGACATGCCTAAATTGACATATCCACTTTTGTGTGCATGCGTGCGTGCCTGTCAAAGAGCTGAGTGGAAGATCTCCTCTTTAACCACTTAAACGAACCTAGACAGTATTATAGTTTTAGTTGACGGGAGTAAACAAACCTATACTACGCTTGCTCTCCTTTTTACCCTCTATACCAATATCTTCACCAAAAATAGCCTTTTTTGTAGTATTCTCCACAGAATAAGGTTAAAAAATACGGAACGTGTTATGAACCGAATCTCCCTTTCAACGGCCGTGCACACACTTATCCGACACACTGAAAACAACATTTCCGACATGCGAAAATCACACACTTAGGGTTAGGGTGTGGGATATAGGGTGTCGGACTAATGCCGTTCGGACTGTTAGTATGCCGGAACTTACAGTATGCCTGTACCCTCATTAAACATGGAAACATCATTTATCTGGCGGCTAATTACTGGAACAGATTTTTCTTGCTGGGTATTTGCAAACCAAAAACCACCGCAAGTTACACCAGAAATAAGCAGAACATGTATGTTAAACATGTTCAGTGTTTGTTCTAGAAGGTGAACCATGGGAAATTAAAATTGCCCACAGGGCCACCTTTAATCATTCTAAACAAGATCTAGCCAGATGAAGGGCTTATTATCCCTGTGGTATTTTTGCGTAATTCACAGTTTATTACATAATACAATTGATTCCGTTTTTCCCATGTGACATCTCATTTTGAATTTGATAAAAAAAAATATTACCACCAGATACCAGTTGTATTTGTATTTATTTATTCAGCACAGTTTAAAAAAACAACACAGTGAACATAAATATAAGAAGGGTAAAGTGCTAGGCTGAGGCAAAAAGCCCAAGGGGCTTATACGAGGCCTCTACCTACTGTATGTAAATCATAATGAAACATTGTACAAGAGATATAGAATATCCAGAATACATGATTGCAGTATACTGTATAAAACAAGAACAAAACAAAAAAACAAAAAAACAAGAACATGGTTAGAATTCAAAAAGTTTATCTTTTAAATTAACTAGATTTTAAGGTAATGAGGACACTCCTCATTTCACTCTACTGACTTCTTCTTACTAGTCTATGTAGTACGCTGAAAACAAAAAAGTCCAACCTATGCAGGATACAGTAGCCTGACAGTGTGACATGGTTCTAAGGTGGCCTGTCGTGCTTCCTCCTAGCCTATAGAACATTATTAGCCCTGTCTTGAGGTCAGACCTTTCCTCCCGGGACCTCATCACTAGCACATCTCTCTGATGCCACCACACAGTGCTACCTCGCAAGTGTTGACATCCTTCAATGGACAGGAGAAGCCATCAGGCTGCCTGCAGCAATTAGTCCCGGAAAATGTTGAGACAGGGACATGGAAGTTGGTCATCCTTTGCACCCAAGCGCAGCTCCTCCAATTATCCATCCCTTCCCATTCTGCTTTGACTGACAGTGGTGCACGGTTTGACCAATGCAACAGCTTGGTGAGGATGTTGCTCTCCCAGCTGTGTGTGTGCTGGTATGCTTTTATCAGCCGGGGCAGGCTGATGTGTGTTGTCACTGGTGATGCCAGCATGTCCGGTCTTGGCACTGCAGCTCTGCAGTGCTGCTGAGCGCTTTGCTCCGCCCGCCCCCTCCCATCTTCTGCCCGTCTTTGTTTATCAGGGAATAACAGGCGTGACCTTGCAAAGTAGCAACTCGCCTGGTGGCAGGAATGGGCATCGGTCCACTGTCCTAAAACCCAACGGAAAAACTAATCCAGTCAGTTTACAATAGCCAGTGATGGGACCTTACAATGTCAGCCAGGACTGGCAACTGATGGCCAGAGCGGGCATGAGAGAGAGAGGCATCAGGCATGGGCTTCCCCTTACACATTGTTTGATTGCCACTGTCTATACCAGTGGTTTTAAAACTTTTTGTGCCAAGTAAAAATGCAAGTAAAAATCTCAAGGCACTCCTGTGTTCGTTGCACAAATAGCCAATCTACAAGCCCACAAGCTTGTACTGCTATTTTCTTCTCATTTTGAATTAGGAATGCGACGAATATTCTGCTACCATAACTATTCGACCGAATAGTGTTAAAACCGAATAGTCAAAGAACTGGGGTTATCTTTCGTAACCTACTGTTTTGTTGTGATGACGTGATCAAAATGTAATCATGTCTTTTGCCATTAACATGTAGCTCTACAACAAAGGTACGGCCATCACAGGCGATCATGATTATAACAGTTGTCACAATATAGAAACAATACAACTGGCACATCCGCTGGGGGGCAGTGGAATAGGGCAATAAAAAAAATATATAAGTCAGTCTGCACACTGATTTATCAAAAAGCTCCCAGTCAAGGCTTTATTTGTTGTCACAATGTCCCAAGGCATACCTGAACTTGTAGAAACTGTCTCACAGCACTCCATTGTTGCCTCGGAACACCGTTTGGGAACCACTGGTCTATACTATATGCTTCACATCACCCTCCTTAAGCCCTGTCACAACACGGACAAGATAAGCCTCCCTAGACAGGGGACCAAAGTATATAAGCAGTAGAACTCTCTTGATGCTTCTTCCAAAATACATTTTTATTTTACGCATGTCAGCTTTTCCACTTTATAGCATTTGCAAATGTGTATTTTGCGCCGTCTGTTTTCATGTTTTAATTGCTTGTGTTGTCACTGGCACTGACCTTGTTAAGCTGCGCGTGCTTTAAGTGTCCTCGTTCTACTGTCAAATACGCGCAGACGTTCTTTGAACGCCATTCAGGATTTGAACAATAAACAGCAATCACTGTTGTTTGCATGTAGATACCGTACAAAGCTCCCTTTCACTTCAAATGACCTTTATGTCTGCAAAAAAGTGAGCGAGGAAAACAACAACCATGGAGCAAAATGCCCAAACAAATAGAACAGGATCCACGGGGCACGTCGGGGCAGGATTTGGAATCAGCATGTGACGAAAATATTAACATGCAGCATCAACTGTTATGCCAAATCTGGACGTGAGAGTGAAATTAATTTGATTTATTTGTCTATTAGATTAACCTTAGTTTCAATTTTGGGATCACTGCACGCTCACTGGCAAATTAGATTCACACCGATGCTAAACCAGGGGGGCAGTCAGACAGATATTTTGTGAAGCCAACAAGGAAATCGGGATTTCCTGAAAGTTCATATAATGGCCTGTTGTGGCGCTGTCATTGGGCCCAAAAAAACCCATAGCCCCATAGAAGTCCATGTATTTGGGCCCAACTTCACCTAGACTGTATTACCTTAAAGGGATTGTGACATTTAAAACACATTTTTGTAGATTTTTTGGCTTTTTTGGCTTTTCTTGACATCAATGTCACCAAAAAAAACCGAAGTTTGAACATTCAGTGTATTCTCTGCTTTCTGGACTTCTGTGAATAATTATGCAAAAATGTCTCATCTGGTTGGACGGCAGAGATATACGTAGATCTCCGCTAAAGCTCCGCCCCCTCCCCTCTGCTCCCTGCCTAGTGCCTACCCTCTCTTCTCCGCTTCCTCATTGTGATCGCGACTTTGTTTCTTTGTAATACTTACTAATAATGGCTTCTAGAGAAAAATCAATCTGCTCTGTTGTTGGCTGTGTCAATCAACACAAGTCCTTACACTGGATACCAACTGGCCTAGATGACTCTTTTATTTTTGACGATGACTTCCTACCAAGTTGTCAAAGTAGCGCATCTTGGGTTGACAGGAAAGGGGGAATTACCGACATCTACAGGCTAAAATAATGTGTTTTTCCATGGCTTTTCAGGATGAAGATTAGACATACACAAAAACGAGAAAAAAAGAAATACTGGAGTGGAGTTGAGTGTTCAAACTTTTTAGACACGTTTGAAGGACCATGGCCAAGACTTTTAATGTTGTTAAAATTATGTTATAAATCATGTCATAATACCTTTAATAAACATGGTCATGAATACTTTCTGCTTCCAGTCACTAGTTTAAAGTCTCATTTCTAATGTCATAATGATCTTTTTGGAAAATGATGGTCCCATTTATTAAAAAGATGACCATAAAGTCGCGTATGTTCTGTATGTACCGTTACAGTCTATGATCGGGATTCCCCACCCACTCGAGTCAAAATAAAAACCAACTAAGAAGAAGGGGGGGGAAGTCCCGCCTCATTGTCTGGGCCAGCCAATGGCCAGCTGGGCCCAAACGGATCTAGAAAGATGGCGATTTACAATTCAAGGACTGACAGGCTTCATTTTACGTTCATGTTAGACCCGGGGAACGCTTTGTCCATATCTTTTACAGTCTATGTGCTAAACCTACCAGCTGTATCACTGCACGCTCACTGGCATATTAGATTCACACCGATGCTAAACCTACCAGCTGTGTCACTGCACGCTCACTGGCATAATTTCACACCGATGCTAATACTTGCTAATACTTGCCAATACTTTTACTTGAAGCCTGTTCATAGCACATCCATTCCACCCGAGCAAGACTTTGGTTTCATTATGTTCATGAATGTTAAATCACAGGACAAAGGTCAATTCATTGAACAAAAGACAAATTCCCAATTTCTCTATTTATGGTTAAAACAATACAATGCAGAGATACATTTTACTCTAAAGTTCCATATTTTTATTATGTTCAAACTACATTCTGTATAAAGAACATATCTATTGGGAAAATAGCTGGGAATAAAATAAATGCTTCCAATATATTACTTTCTGTGACAAGTTGTACTGTACATTTGCGTGCGTGCGTGTGTACAACTGTACATGTATGTGTGTGTGTGTGTGTGTGTGCGTGCATGCGTGCATCCGTGTGTGCGTGCGTGTTTGAGAGAGAGAGAAACTCATGCATTATGAATGAATACACAAAACTAAAATGTTAGTGTAGGAGTAAGCACACGATGATTGACAGGATGAAGTGGAGAGGAGCTCTGCAGCTAGCCAGGCTGCAGTACATGCCCCATGTGGGCCTCTCATTAGGCCCTGATGGCATGCTGGCAGTGTGGCCCCATTCATACTAATCTCTCAGTCCTGCCCTGTCTCTGCTCTGCTCTTGAATCCAACATTCTGTCCCTGCAGTCTACTGGTCACAGCCACTGAGAGGGAACGTTAGAAAATGGAATGACCTTTGTCTTAGGTCAGTGATTCTCAACCTGTGGGCTGTGAGGATACGGCAAGTGGGCAAATAACTGGCAAAACAGATGTTTGTAATAATAACATGAATATCTTTAAATATTAATGTGGAATATTAATTTGAAACCTTGTGATACTGATGAATAGGAATACTATGTTAGTTCCATTGATCCAAGCTGGAACACAATCGGTTGATTGATCAATTTCAATTCAATTCAATTCAAAGGGCTTTATTGGCATGAGAAAACATACGTTTACATTGCCAAAGCAGAAAGAACAATACAACACTACAGCAATACAATCAAAACAAAAATGTACATGTGAAAGTCAGAATCTTCAATAGATCATTTCAGATTCAATGTTTTATAGTTGAGACAGATAGGATTTGAGAGTTGAGAGCAGTCAGTGGAGTGGAGGCAGAAGAGGAGTTATTGGGTTTCCTCACTACTACAGCATCACAGGAAGACACTCTGACCTTTTACTGTTGTTTTGGTCGTGACAACACAGAATGTAACAAAATCAAACGAGTTTCTTTTCTTCCATCAGGGGAACCCTGTGGTACTCTTGAGTGCTTGTCCAACAGCAGCATGGGAAATACCCCGCCTTGTCTTCAACTCTGTCTTATCTTGTCAGGAAAGGTTCTGCACCCTTAACTCCTCATCTGACTGTGCTCAGGGATCTTCTGTAGAATGTGAAGCCAACATCTTCTGCCGCGTGGCGCTGTATCCACTTCTATTTCTCAGGGGAGACAGAGGGAGAGAGATAAGCACAGTGGATAATCTGAAGAAAGCCTAGTTTAAGAGATTATTTTTTTTCTTCATCTCAAACGGTTTGTGTATCTGTATTTGTTCAAGGTTAGAAGGGTTTTATCGTCACATGCACTTAAAATACAGCTGTGGCAAGTCTAGCAACGTTGCAGGAAGTGAAATTTGTGTACTTAGAGCCTCCTCCACAGTGTGGACAAAAATAAATATACAGTAATTTAAAAGACATAATATAATTCACAAAATCTGTAATCTTGTACTGTGTGTGTGTGTGTGTGTGTGTGTGTGTGTGTGTGTGTGTGTGTGTGCGCATGTCAAGTACTCTAAATGTGTATGTACAGTCGATTGGTACAGAGTAACAATCGATCCAATTTCAGCGTCCTAGAGTTTGTTCTGGAGCATAAAAGACAAAAATGTGTGTCTGTGAGCGTGTTTGACAAGTGTTAGTACAAAGTACGAGAGTTGTCGACAAAACACTTTGCTCCCAACAATGTCCCAGAGCAGGACTTGCTGATCAAACCTGATTGCTGATCACACCAGATCAAACATTGCTTTCTCACCATCCTATTTTGCTGTATCTGTATCTGTTGTTTTTTTCTTTTATTTTTTTATAATAAGGTTGTTCATTTGTTGAAGCAAACACACCACACAAAAATCTTTTATGGGCTAAATGCAATATTGCCATTTTAAGTTTTTCACTCAATGTAATGACCCCACTGGGACACGTACAGCCCGGCTTCTGGGAGGTGGATTTGTTGCCCACAGTAATCAAATTACAGTCGATTTGCTACAAAAACGGAAACCAGGGACGATTAACTATGGCTGCAAGGAGAACGTGTATTCACATTTAAAATCCTGACCAGGTGCCTCGTGTTGCAAAAAGAAAATGCCAAAGCCAAAACAGAAATAGAAATTCAATTAATTTGCTTTAATGAATAAAAACCTATATATATATATATATATATATATACACTGTAACTAGCACATCTGCAGCGTTTGGAGGTTCTTCCTACTCTTCTATTGAGAAATGGTGTCAATTAATAATGATATTGGACATTATTGGACATTGGAATTAGGCCTGCCTCTCTCCGTTGTAGCAATCATAATCATATTTAATCCTATTAAAAAACAATTCCAAACTTATTTTGATAATAACATTTTATTTTAGGTAGAGTATGTTAAGGGACAACTTCTGCATATAATTGGGCTCCTTAGTGACCACATTTCTGTCTACTTACATGGTAGTCATTTAAAGGCAAGAATTTGCCAACTTTCAGATTTTTTTAGGATGAAAAGCTGTATTTCTTCTTTATTTTGGACATACAAATTATACTAAGATTCCCAGACTGTTTCAATAGTTTTTTGGTGCAAGTGAGCAAACTTCTACAGTATTTCAGAGTGAAAGGCTAGTTTCCAATAGCTTGGAATCCCCCCTGATGATGTCACTGGAGGAATGTTTCTGAGCTGTGTGTGCAGTGCACAACTGCACATGCAGCCCACTATGAGTAGACAGAAATGGTAGCATGGCATCTTACAGTATGAGCATAGTGACAACCTATATGAAGAGGACGTTGAGAATGGGGAAAAAGTGGTCCCTTTTTACAATGTACAGTAACTATAATAATAATAATAATCTTTATTGTCCCGAAGGATATTCACATCTACAGTGGTTGGAGGTGGTCTCCTATACTCTTCCATTGGGAAATGTCATCCATGGTGTTGGGTAGGACAACTCACATGTCAAATGTCATTCAACGGCAGGTCCGCTCGGGACAGCGAAGATGAAGATGATGAAGACAGACGGGGGCGGAGCTGTACTCTGCAATACCAGAACGCCATGGTCCGAGTGCTGACCCACTTTGTGGCCGAGTCGGCCGATCCCAGAGGTCAGACAAGCTTCATGCTGGGCTCCGATTGGCAGGTGGATATCACTGAGCTTGTGTGGGACTTCCTGAAGGTAGAGGACCCGCACATCGCACAGCTGCTGGATGGGAGAATACTGGTGGGACTGGACATGGGAATGACCACTATCCAGGTATGCTGTGTATATGTCGGTGGATCCAGGTATGCTGTGTATATGTCGGTGGTTGTAAACTTTTTTAAGGACCCACGTAACTCTGAGCGTATACCGGCCTGTGTGAAAGTGCAATACTCACTCACTGAAAATAGCCGATCTACACTGTCTCACAAGTTACAACACAGTTGTGTTGTGAGCTTGTATTTTTGCTCTAAGTTCTATTATGACGTCATGCCCAGAATAGGGACACTAGTATGTCATGTGGTTAATTAACATCATTAAGCACTTTCTTTTCTCCTGAGACATAGTTAGTGCATTTGAAAACAAACTCCTGATGAATGACAAGGTCAATGTGGAGGCAGTGATAGATTATATACTGCAGTTTGAATAACGCCCTTTCACAGATGCCCCATTTACACATTAAAATGTGATCTGTATCTGGATAATGAACGATCCAATCTCACCATTAATTACGTTTACACCTGGCTAACTTTGAGATGTGATCACGGCGTGAGAAAGACCACCTCCAGATGTGGTGTAGTGTGTGTGGCAGATCAGATAACCTTCTGATTCCAATGTACGAGTACGTTGGTGGAAGCGTTGTTACTTCAGTAAAAGTATTGGCGTAACAATGTAAAACTACGTTAAAAGTACCCATACATGTTTTGAAGATAGTTAGAAATGATAAAAAACAGTTTTTGACAATAGTAGATCTACAAGCTCACAAAGCACCGCACTGAGACGTGTAGTGACACTTAGAATAGGCAATGTATAAAATAGGGGTTTTGTATTAAATGTATACGGTACTATTAAGACATCCAAAATCAACATTTATATTTTTAGCTGTAGATTAGATTATTATGCAATATCTGCCCTCAATATCACAAAATAAGTTTATTTTGCCATGCGAGAGTGCGGTCTAACCAACACCAAATCGGGACAGTCCTATCTAGCATCAGGGTCTTGATCTCTACAGTGTTGTTAGCTGAGATGTCGCACTGCAGTGTAGACACCTGGGTTAACGAAGTATATCATTTTTGTGGTTACGCCTTACACGGTACTTCATCGAACGACTAATAGTGAAAATAGACAACTGTACAAGCTCACTACAGTACGTGCAACAATATGATGCGTTGTGAGCTTGTAGATATGATATTTTTATTGTTTTGTTTTTTATTACATTCATTATAGATGGAACATTTTTGAAAACTATAAATTACATGCCAAAATGGGGACATCAGGAGCGGTTAATACGATGTGTAAATGGGGTCTGAGTGCAGTCAGGTTCACAGCAAAACTCTGAAAGTACACATAGCAAAACTCACCTTCAGACTAAAGACTAAATGAACAGAACACTCAGTGTGTCACACAGCGTGTCCTGGTGTCCCTCAGCTAGCTGTTTTGTGGCAGAGGCAGTGGCAGTGAAGGGGCCGGGCCCTTCCCCTCTCGGACCTTTCATTTGTCAGTGTCCTCAGGTTAACTGGATGAATTGCAGTCTCCTAATTACATCTGTGTAGAGAGAGGTACCCGCTGCCCAGCAGTGTGTTCTACTCATCCATCTGTCTGCCTGCAGACGTGCCATTACCTTCACACAAACATCCACACTCTCCCACCACCACCTGTTTGGACAAAGGCCTGAACACTTTCACTGAACATGTAGTATAATCCCTATGCCGCTTTACTTACTACTTGCTTTAATTACTGTAAGCTTATTATTGATTTACTCCTTCAATAAAACGATTTATATTAATAAAAGCACATTATATATACATACATAATACTATAGATCAGTGAGAAACATTTTTAATCGTGGATCTTGGCTTGGCAGACATACGGGAATGGCATGGCTCCATGGTGGATCTCGGACATCATGTAGACATGCAGCTTGCAGTCATCTATGATATAGTAAAATACAGTATCTATGACGTATCTATTCAAATTGGCTAATGGGAGGGCCCCGGCGCACAGATGTCACTCGGACGTAACCATAAACAAACCCAATACGCCCATATATATATATTTTTAAACATATGTTAATTGATTTTCTTTAAAGTACAAAGAAGTATTTTCAAAACAATTTACATATATTTTCCCCCCCCACATCCCCATGGCAGCACAAATACAAACAAAATCTTATCACAAAATGATTTGACAATAAATACAGAACAAAAATAATGACAAAACGAAAAATAAAACGAAAATAAAACACATTAATACGCCCATATATAGGCAGGTCCACGGCCACATCACCATATATAGGCATGTCACTATGACTCTCTATAAGATCTCCATATATGGGCACAAATGGGACACAGACAGACACAATGGGTACTCTGACACTATGACTCAGACATATTAGACGGATAGACGGATCGGGGTTCAACTTGGTGTGAGAGCCTTTAGCGCAATCCGAGCCCCTATGACTACCATTATAAAATGTAATGTAGCCTAAAAATATTTTAAATTATATAAAACCTTTGCCAACCATCAGTGTGCACAAGACATTGGTCAAGCAGTTTGCGAGGTTATCTCCAGACAAACACACACACTCACTCTTAGAGCCACGCCAACTCATTCATTGAGAAATGACCGTAACACACACCAATAGCATCCATGCCATCCTGTAGAGCAGTGGTTTTCAACCATTTTGATACCAGGGCCCACTATTTATTCTGCATTTGAGCCACGGACCACCATTTGATGAGGTTTAGTCTCTCAGACCAAAAACTGAAGATTTCTTTTAGTTTTTGTCCACAATTCCGTGCTGTATTGATGGCAAACGTTGATCAAAATAACAATTCTTCTACATTCTCTAATTGTGTAGACTTCTTGTAAATTAAGAAATTCAGATTTTTAACAAGAATTTAACTCTTGAGGGCGTAAAATGAACGGGTCCATTTGGTTTAATTTATACGCTCTCGAGAGTTAAAGATCTATAAGGGTCCATTTGGTTAGAAACTCTCCATCATTTAGCTGGGGACCACCTGGAACCCCCTCAAGGGCCACTGGTGGTCCCCAGACCACTGGTTGAAAACCACTGCTGTAGAGGACTTTTCCACACGCAGAGCAACAGCTGACCTCGAACTGTTCTTCATCAATATTATTAGACTCCCCGTCTCTATAGGTTAGACTGTGTGTGACATTCATCTGGTTTGCCAGCAATAATCAGGGTTAAGAAGGAATAAACACATGGCGGTTGGTTTTCTTCAACCTTTACAGAGGTAGAGAGGTTCCGTGAAGGTTAATCTGCAGAGTTGTTTAATGAGCCTATGAGTAAAGAGTCAACAAGTGCAGGGTGTTTTTGTGCATACACTTGCATAATGAAGAGGGGCTCGACTGAAATGTTAGGAAAGACCAGCTCAGCTGAAATCACCTCCGTAATCATAAAAGAGCTGGAGGGATATATTGTTTGGTAGGGGGGCGGGGGGGGGGAACAAATGTCACGGTTCACTCGTTTTCTTTTTAAAAGCCTTTGAAGTCACAATTGTAATCTGGGTTAATCCCAAGAGGCTTTTCTTCTTTCTTTCTGCTGTGTACCTCTCATTATCTCCCTCTCCCACTCTCTCTGTCTCTCTCGTCCATGTCAGGTGTTGTCCCCCTTATCGGACTCCATACTGGCAGAGAAGACCATCAGGGTAGTGGATGACAAAGTCACCATTACAGAGTTGGGGGTCCAGCTGGTCACTGGCCTCTCCCTGTCCCTACAGCTCAGCCCGGGGAGCAACAGGGCCATCCTGGCTACCACCACTACACAGGACCTTCTGCAGATCCCCAAACAGGTCCGGATGCTATACTGTATAACTCTTTTAACAAACAAGTAAGACGCGCAAACGCGGGAAGCGAACGCAGCTCGTAAATGGCAATAACAATTAGAATAAATTACATACTTTTTTAAGGTTTTCTTTTTAAACTTCACTTTTTTGTGTTTTTTTAAGATTTTATTTTTAAGTTAAGTTTTTTTAAGTTTAAGTGTTTTTAAAGTTTTTTTTTAAGTTAAGTTTTTTTGTGTTTTTTTAAGTTTTTAAGATTTTATTTTGAAGTTAAGTTTTTTGAAGTTAAGTGTTTTTAAAGTTTTTTTTAAGTTAAGTTTTTTCTTTTTCATTTTAAGTTAAGTTTTTTTTTTAAGTTAAGTTGTGTGTGTGTGTGTGTGTGTGAGTGCGTGCTGTGTGTTTTGTGTGATACAGCTGCGCCCTCTGGTGGCGGGCGGGTGGTGTAACAGCGGGACACACACACACACACACACACAGACATTCAGCCCTTGCTGTCATAGTTAGTGCTCAGTGCGTTCGCAATAAATCCTATGTCCCATTGGTTCTCAACGTTTGGTCTGGGGACCAAACCCAGGTCTGTAAAGGGCAATAGATACTCCTTCCGACATTGGGTTTCGGACTGGCTGTCCCGACTGTAAGAAACTTGGTCAGTCAGGAATATCTGGGGGTTCAGAATGACGCCTTCCTGCATGTATTGTGCTTAACACTTGACAGTGTAAAATGGGCTATCTCTGGAACACTAATGTACAATTCATTAGTTCATTATTTTAACTCTGAGAGTGGAGCCAAATGCACCCGTTCCATGTTACAGACCTGTATGGGTTTTCCCTAGTGGTCCCCAAACCACATTTTGAAAAACAAACAGAACTACGTAAGTGCACTGCTATACACAATACAATACAAGACGAACAGCAAAAAAACACCCTGTGAGCTTGTAGATCTGTTATTTTCGCCAGTTTGCCTTTCAAATATTTTCACCTATACAGTATAGCATGGCAAAAAGGGCTCATTACAGTATCACTGATGGAAAAAAACAACAAATGTGTGTGAATGACAACTTCCCTTTAATCCAAGCTGTCTGGATGAAAACGAAATCCATCCAGCAACACTGAGCATAGTAAAGCTAATAAGAATTATTATTTGCAAATACTGTTTGGTCTGACAGACAGAGCATATAATGCTAGATTTCTTTGCCTCCAACTATTCATCATTTGCATTTAGTTTGACGGCTCTTTGAAATAAGACAGCTATTTGCATACTGTACTGGAGCTGCTGAAGCCTAAATTGCGCAGTGCACTCCACAGAGTTGATTACTGTTTTCCAAAACAAAAGACTTCATTTCAGCGTTGTGTGTTCAGCACATGTGCTTATACATACACATGCGCTTATATTCACACATGCTTGCGTATACGCATGCACGCACGCACAGTGCGCACACACGTGTTGTTTGTCCCACTGCATCCTAACCCTCTTAACTCTGAACCTTGAAAGCTAGAAATGTGACTGCATGTGTTTCCTTGGGCATCGAATAGAAACTGCAGCTGTATACTTAATCTCCGCGAGCATGCAAAAGTAGCACTGAAAGTTCTGTAGCAAAAACATGACTTACAGCAGGGCCAAACTGTCCTATCATTGCTTTCATCTCTCATTTTGCCCTCCCTCCCTCATTGTGGCCCATTTTGATCGCCCCCCCAGGGCGAGGAAGGACAGTGAAGAGTAGTTTATCTTCCCCATCACAGACAAAATGTCCATGCAGAGATAAGCAGGCAGCGCAGTACGTCTTCTTGTGTCAGTAATTAGGGAGCACTGGCGGAGCGCTGTGGGGATCTTCCCCCCGTGGCCCCAGGGATTTGTCCTCTGGCAATATTAAAAGGCAAACTGTGAAACTGCGGCGTGAGAAAAGGTCTTAAGATGCTCGTGTACGGCAAATCCCCCATTCGCATAAATTCTTCTTTAATGTTACGGTCTGATCTTTTCCCCCTATCTTTTAATCTGCTCCCTCTCTCTCTCTTATCCCACAGAGTAGTAGCACTGAAGGGCTCAGTATACTAGATTTACAGTATTCTTTATTAAGTTATGGAGAACAGTATGTAAAATGGAAACATTATACATTGTAACATATATACCATCTGTGTGTGTATTACTATTAAAATGCCATTCTTGTTCAAATTATGCACTATAATATGCTATAATAATTATGTGCTTTAGCACTATCCCTGTTGGAACAGCATTCACTTCATATTTCTGTCCCTGACTGTATTATAGACACGCATCTAACTTATAGTGATAATAATAGTGAAAATAATATACACAGTGTTGAGTGTCTCAACCTGATCGATGCTGAAATATCAAATGCCAAAATTGGTCTGCCGTTTATAAAATGTTTTCAGTCTATTGAAAACAAATTAGTCCTTTCTAGATCTATTGGTGAATTTTTGCAGTCCGTGACTATTCCTTTGCTATGATCTTAAAAAATATATATATATTATGAGGCCTAGCTAGGTCATACTTTTACTCAAGTAAATTTAGTTTTCGCCTCTCTTTTCCACTCCCCTTCCATTTGTGTGTTTGCATCCATACTGCTGTATGTAGCCCACAGTCTGCATACTAACTGTGTGTGTGTGTGTGTGTGTGTGTGTGTGTGTGTGTGTGTGTGTGTGTGTGTGTGTGTGTGTGTGTGTGTGTGTGTGTGTGTGTGTGTGCGCGCTTGTGTGTGCACAGGAGGCCCTGATCAGTGCCTGGCTTCAGTTCAGTGATGGCTCCATGGCGCCACTAGACCTGTACAACCCTGACTTCTTCATCCTGACAGCCACCTCCCTGGACGAGGAGGTTGTCACTGTACAACAGGACCCCTCCTGGAAGTGGCCTGTCATCGTGACAGAGGCAGAGGGCCAGGGCTTGCTGGTCAGGGTGGAGATGACCGTCTGCGAGGTCTGCCAGAAGTTCAAGCGCCGCAGCATCCTGGCAGCAGGGAACTGCAATGTCAGAGTCAAGTTTGGCCAGACTGACAGCTCCAGGGGAGGGGGCAGCGACTATGGCCCAGAGGGAGATGACATGGAGAACAGGGCTAGATTGTCCCCATCTCAGGACAGGACAGGCATAGACTCTCATTACTATGGCAGCTCCATCTCTGACATGGAGGACGGGGTACTGAGGAGGGCCACCACCACTAAAAGCAGCATCATGCGCAGGCCCAATGGCGACAGACTGTCTGATGACAGCGGCCAGAATATTCCCATAGACTTCTCTGATTTTCCGGCGCAAGTCGATCTCCCACGGGGCCGCAACGTGGACGATGACCTCATACAGACAGCCCGGGGACTCACGGATCTGGAGATCGGCATGTACGCCCTACTGGGCGTCTTCTGCCTGGCCATCTTGGTCTTTCTCATCAACTGCATCTCCTACACCCTCAAGTACCGCCACAAGGAGATGTCCATCGAGGGCCAAGAGAGCATGAACCACGCCCACGACTGGGTGTGGCTGGGGAACGAGGCCGAGCTGCTGGAGAGCCAGGTCAGCCTATCGCCCCAGCAGGAGGAGCAGACGTCCATGATGGAGTCCAGCGGTGGGCTGGAGGAGGGCAGCCACCTGCTCAACGGGGGCTCCGCCCAGAAGAATGTGCAGGGCCAGGTTCACCGGGCTGCAGACGCGGGCTGCGTGGCCAAGGACAGCAAAGGAGACTCGCCCACGACCAAGAGGAAGCGAGTCAAATTCACCACCTTCACCACCATCCCGCCAGACAATGGCTTCCCTACGGTCAGCACGCTCAGCGTGAGCCACAGCCATGACATTAAGTGGGTGTGTCAAGACATGGAACTGGGTGACTCCAAGGAGCTTCGCAATTATATGGAAAGGTTAAACGACAGTGCTTTAAAAGAGGTGGCCTAGTGGACTCTGTAGCAAACTCACCTTTATGCCTTTGTTTAAAGAAAGGTGGGCCTAGTGGACAGACAGATGCTGGACCCATAGGTAGTTGAAAAGGAGCTAATTTGTTTTTCTGAAACAAACTAAACTGCCAAAGGGTCATTGAACTCAAGACGGGAAAATAAAATAAAAGTCCTCATGCCACAGAGGACTAATGGCAAATGACTTGAAAGACATGTCCACGAACAAGGATGTCAGGTTGTATTTTTGACCGTTTGTTTATCTCTTTTAATCACAATTTAATTAATTGGGGGTTTTCATTAATTAAATGACTCAAACAACGTTCCAAGGGCAGATCTGCGTTAACTTTGAACTCTGAAGGATGTAATGTGACTAGGTAGATACTGTATAAGGTGTGTTTAGGCTGTTTTGTAACATTTTGGATATGACTTTGCAAAGCCAGATTCCTCACTGTTGGAAAGAGACAGCCCTGCATGTGGTTGAACTTGAAGCGAAAAGGCACAACTTGGTTCACCCTCATCCTTCACAACACAGTAGAAGAGACAAACACTTGCTATGTATATACTGAACGATCCTCCACCAAGGCATTGTATTGTTGCTCTGTATATTGTATTTTCATATCATTTAAAGAATATACAACAGTATCATGTTTGTGTGTGTGTTAGCGTTTATTGACCATCATTATAATATGGTACCATTGTTGTCTACTCACTCTGACCCCTTTTCCACCAGTTGGTTCCCAATGGGAACCGGTTCAGTTCTTTTTGGTTTTTAGTCCATGAGTCCATCTCCAAAATGGGTGGGCAAACTATACCCCATATTAAATTGTTTATAGGATCAATACAAGTAAATTAATACATGATAACCCTTCCACAGTAGTACCTTTTTCATATTTTTGATTATTTTGCATATTTTCCTACATAATGCCTCATTTGCATATTTAGAAATGTAAAAATTGTAATATAATAAATCATGGCCTTCATGTAAGTACTCAATTGGGGAAGTTTCATGGTGATAACAATCTAATATAGGTATGGTTTTGCCTACTCAATTCATAATTAACGTTCCAATTTTGGAGCTCTGGCTCATGGACTAAAAACCAAAAAGAACTGAACCGGTTCACATTGGGAACCAACTGGTGGAAAAGGGGTCTCTGTGTCTCAAAGGAGGGTTGTGGACAGTTCAGAATCCCGCCTACCAGTGACATCATCGATGGGGAATCAAAGCTAATAGAAGATGTCATTATTGTCCACACGTTTTCAAAAACACAATAAAAATATATATTTCAAAATGTTCGAAATGCATGGAAAAGTTTGGGAACTTTTCCATGCTCTAATGTACAATTTAGCCATTTTGTTGACACGCTCAGGAATGTGTTTGAGGAAGGGTAGCCACGCCAGCAACAAGTTCATTATCCTAGTGCGTATATATATTTATTTATTAAAAAATTGTTCCGAGGTGGCACATTACCCTTGGGTCACAGTATAATTTGCAGCTCTTTTAATGCTGCAACTGTAACTGCGTACAGTATACAGTACATACACTGTTTCAATTACAAGGAGCTGGACGGTCTTTAATAATGATGCATCTTTGGCTTCGTGGTGCTAAACTCAGGCAAGATTGTGGCCGTTTATGCTTCCGTCAGCACCTATTAGAACACGGTACAGAAACATGACAACCACTGTGTATCAAAGGGCTATTAAACTGAATAATGACCGGACCGCGTGCTAATGGTGGCATTTCTTCCGTGACCCCTTAAAACTAAATTATTGTACAGCTTTAGACAAAGCCTCCAATTATAGTCTCATTAAACTCTGTCCCTTTAGCCTGCAGAAACAAGTTATTGACGATGACAAAGCTTGTGTGCCATTTCCTGTGGCTCCTATCAAAGGCAAAACACACAGGGATTGTAAAGTGAGAAATGAACGGAGGCAAGGAGGCCGATATTTCTTTGGGGGATTTAATTTCCTCAAAAAAATAAAAAATAAATCACATACTTGCATAAACAACATCTTCCTAAAATGTCCCTAAATTAAAGCTGTTCGGGTGAAAAATTGCATTTCGCTCAATGAATGTTTTGTTTTTTTGTATTTCATTATCCTTCAGCAAGCAGATGAATGTTTATGTTAACTGCTGTGGTTCAATTACTTGTACTGTACAGCACCTTGAATCAGATTGTTAACCAGTCTGTGACCACAACAAGGAGACTCACATCCTGATTGTGGAAGGTTTCCTGCTTTACACCTATGGACCTTTGCTCGACGTGCTGAACCAACTTTATTTCATTTCAAGAGGAAGTGCTCAAGAAACTATAATGTGCCAGACCCGCCCGGTCTGTTTGACGGACATGCCTGGCCCATGTACGTCAAACACAAGAACACTAGAGCACCCCAAAGTGTGGTCTCATCTATAATATATATATGGGCCCCATTACATACATAAGTATTGTAGACACTTTTTTTCCCTCCAATGCCCAGCAATGTGTGTCCCTATGTGTGTGTGCGTGACGTGTCTGTCCAAGCACGCCACGGACAGCTGCAACACCTAACGTGACCAGTACAGCTGGAAAACCTAAAGTGACCAGTACAGCACAGTAAAGTGGCACAAAGTACACTACAGTACGATTCGAGCCATGGGCGTGTTCCTGGGGGTCTGGATGTTCCGGGGACCCCCACACGGTAACTGACCGTTTCGGCGGTAACTGTCATTTCTCATTCCATCCATGTTTGTAGTTTAAAATTCTCGTCTGGTCTGTCCATCCTGTGTACCTTGGAGTACAGTTTTGGTACGTCTCCATGCTTTTAACATGTTTTTAATGTATACTGTAGTCCAGTGGGCCCAACACCATTCAGTGTTGACTGACTCACCTTACGTAATTTTCTCTTTTCATGGTCTCTGTGTTGTGACGACAGAGGACTTCGCTCCTCCTTAGAACCTTCAAGTTAATTATCTTCTCTCTCTCTTGGTATTAGCCATTTTCGCATCCGTATGTTTTGTTTGAGAGTATATATTATTCAGGCTTCAACTGGACTGGTCTTTTGACATTGTTATGTTACTGTTCACATTTATTCCCATGTCTTCATGTCCATTAGTGTGATAGAGAACACCTTTCATGACGTATGTAATTGAGTCCTTCCTTAGCAAGCATGATACTGACCTCTGGGGGGTAAACTAAAACACCCAAATTAACACACACACACACACACACACACACACACACACACACACACACACACCAGAGAATGAGAGAAAACACTGTTGCCATCCTTGTTTCTTTGTCTCGGCTACTCCTCAGCCCCTGAAAAATGATGCTTTTTTCCTGTACGGCGCTCTCCTCCTCGCTCCCCCCACTGTGATTTGAGTAGTGCTGTGGCTCTATCAGTGGTGGAAGGGGATTGATGGGGGACCATGCGCGGTGCGCAGTGTGCTGGGACTGTGGCTGTGCTCTGTCTGTGGACTGTGAAGGGCGAAGAGAGCCAGCCCAGACCTAGGAGGAATTTAAGTGTCAGCCTCAAGGGGCATGATTGATGTAGGGCCCTGTGTAATTAACACACCACTGTGACTTTCTTTCTTTGACCATGGTCGGTGGCTCTGGCCTTGTCACACAGGGACAGAGCTGCACAGCCCATTAGAAGCCCACTGGCTTCATACCCCCGTGAGACCTGTTTCTTGACATGTGCTCATACCTGCGTGACAACAGGAGATACAGTGATTGTGCCCAATTCAGGTCTTGGAAGAGTGAGACGCACAACTTGTTTTCATTGGCCTTGAGGTCTGGACTTAAAAAAAAATAAAGGCTTCCCCAGGCCATCGTTTTGAATGGATTTTTAATTAAATTGATGTGAGACCAACAAACTCTCACTAATGGCTGTGCTCCCTGTGGTCTAACGTTGCAGGGCCTGTATTTGCAATTTCCAAATGTTCATTCACCGTTTGATTTATGCTGCTTCCTTTGAATTCCTTTCATTTAACTCCATACACACACACTTTTATACGCAAGCACGCACATGCGCGCGAGCGCAACAAAGGATTGGAGCGGCTGTCATGGTCAGTCTGACCTTCTATTCTGACCATTCTCTAAACACGAGACCAAAAACATATTGTTCATAAACAGGACCCGGATCATGATGCTAAAATCAGTCCCTTGTAAACACACCTGACCCCTGGGGTATTGCAAACAAGTTACACACAGGCACATTCAAGTACAGCACACACACAGTTTAACAATTTATTTATGTCCACACACAGGGAAAGCATACAGGAACACAAATATCTTAGGTGCAGTAAAGGTCACATTCACAAACTCATGGATATGTCCTCATGATACAACACATATCACTTAGCACTCCATGGGCACAAGCAGTGGCAGCTCCGCCATAGGCAGCAGAGATGGCACACTTTGCCAGCCTTTCTGCCTCGTCTTTGGGCGGGCATCCCAAGTTGTCGAAACCCTTCCGACAACCAGTCTGTGTGGGTATGTATATGTCCTCGGCTGGATCACCATAGGAAACAACCAGTCTGTGTGGGTATGTATATGTCCTCGGCTGGATCACCATAGGAAACAACCAGTCTGTGTGGGTATGTATATGTCCTTGGCTGGATCACCATAGGAAACAACCAGTCTGTGTGAGTATATATGTCCTCGGCTGGATCACCATAGGAAACAAAGTTCTTAGTCTTGCACTGTTGCTTGGTGTTAAAGTGCTCTCTGTAGTTGTTCTCATGCATGTGCTTGGAAGTCCACCCATTGCTATTCCGGGGTTAGTCCGACAGCGGACGGACATAAAGCTGGAAGGCCGCTCTCTTCCCAGTAAGCTGTTCAGGTAGCGTTGGCTGTTGGTAGATTCCACTGGTGAATAGTGCCTTCTTGTATGCAAGTTACAGAAATTGCAAATGCATCCATGCACCTACTACATTGACGATGGTAGTTACAACAGAGCAGTTTAACGCCATGCCCAGGACACGCACGCACACACACACAATGAAATAATAGCAGTGATGACTGAAATGCCCAAAGGCAATGAACAAGTGACTGGCAAAGCCCTTCAGCAGGAAGATGAAGCACGATGTTATATACAGTAGATGTATAGGCCTAGCAGGAGGACTGATGGGGGACCATGGCAGAGCAACGTATCATCACTGTCAGGCAGAAACCTTGTATCTCCATATTTCATCATTCTATATTTTCTGAGGGGTGCCGTTAGCCCCTCTAATGCATGGCTTTCCGAAATTACGTCATGTGGCAGCCAAGTCTATGGACATTTAATGTTTGTTTAGAGCCTAATTATAAATTCCTCGTCGCCAGCAAAGTCTATGGTTTGTTTAGGTTAGTTATGATGTCATGTTTTGCCAGGCAAGTCTATGGTTTGTTTAGGGTAGTAAATTAAAACGTAAGACATCATCTTGCTGATATGAATTAATCTTGTAATAAATGTTTCATTTTTCACAGACAGGACATCAAAATGCCCCCAAAGATATGGGTGCCCCTCACTTCACATAAGTGTGATTTTTTCACATATTTACGTTTTTGTATAAATGATAATAAATGTTAATGACATCAATAACTAATGTATATACTGGCTCATATGACAAGATCAAAACACATTGCAATGTGACACATTGTGAGCTTGTTAAAATTGTTGTTATTTTCACACATTTTTGCTTTGAAATATGTCACCTATAATAACATAGGAGGATTAGGGTGGCCAGACGTCCGGTTTCACGCCGGACAGTCCGGTTTTAGACCCACCTGTCCTCCTCCCACCTCAACCTCTGGCCGGACACATAATTGTCCGGTTTTTTGTGATATACAGTGCTTGTGTAATTTACTGTCATTTACGTCGTCTGCCTGGGTATTAAAATCTCCGCAGCGCTGCTCAGCTCCGGCCTCCGCAGCGAGCCGGCCACACTGTCTTAAAAAGAGAGAGGCTAGTGGAGACGTTCAGAGTGTTGCCATGTCCGCTTAATTATAAGCGACTTTAGGCTTGTTTTATATAGGCTACTAAGCCTAGTCAGGCTTCTTTTGGGCTTGTTTTCATAGACATGGTTGCTTGGTTCTCTTCCAAAACTGGGCAACACTGCCAGTGGGATGGTCGGTTTGTTTGTTGTGCTCTCACAATCACTTCTGAGTTAATGCAGAGATAAACAAACCAAATATGCCGAAATGAAAAACTACATTTAATGAGCAATGGAGCAAGGAACTCGACATCATAAAGAAAGGGAGGCTGTGTGAACATATAGGCTACTGGCATCATTCTATGTCCCACACCGATGACCATAAAACTGTATAAAAAAAACCACAAGAAAGAGATTAAACATAAAACATATCTAAACATGAAATAAAATAAATTGATTCTAAAATGAATGGCCTTTGTGGTACCCTATAATTTAAAAAGGTTAATTTAATTAGCAAATATATGTTCTCTGTGGACATAATGCTGGAGATGATGGTGGTGAAAATCAGGTGCAATAGTAGTAGTAATAATAATAATATATGGGGGGGGGGATCTGGGAGGGGGGGGGGGGGGGGGGGTCGGGGGAGCGAGCCCAGCAAAAGTGTCCTCCTTTCTGAGGTCTTGCAGGTGGCCACCCTAAGGAGGATGCCAGTTTGAAAGTTGTTAAGTGTCTGTGGGTTTTATATGAATTAACAAATGAACAACAAGTGGTGGGTTTTGCTCTAAATAATTATAACTAGGCCTAGGATACACCACCAAGATACCCATGTACCTAAATGTTCTAAATACTTCCTTAATGTCAGTGAAGTCCACACCCACAACACCAGAGTGAGTACAACAAACCATGTGCAAGTGCAACCCAGATTCTATGCCACCAAAATGTGGAACGACCTACAAACAGTCATTAAGACATGTTAATCCCATGACTCCTTCAAAACCGCTCTCAAAGGGCACCTACAGACGGCTGCAATTTGAAACTGGCCTCTGTAAAATCTGAACCCTTTTTCCCCTCACTGTATATGTTTATTTTCCCTTTATGATGAATTCCTGTTCTGTTCTTTGGCTAAATACTGTAGAAGTGTATATTGTTTTTACTGTAATTATGCAAACTGTTAATAAATACTTCAATCAATCAATCAAAAAAAGCCTACATCGGATCCACTGGAACATGGGTTCTTTTTTTCCATTTCCTGAAAGTAACATTTTTTTGACATAGAAGGTTTCCACCTGACTGCAAAGACATCATGAACAAATGGGAAAACAAGGGAAAGCCAGCAGGCCACAGAGATCTACTGTACAGCAAGAGTATTCTTCATCATAACTGAATAAGATGCATCCTGATGCGTGTGCTCTCTTAGGGGACTCCACAAATGGGATGTTTTACACCACAGAGTCTGCATCCAATAACAAAGGCTCATGCTCATAGATCCAGATGGATGTGTGCCGTTAAAGCTTTTTAGGGTTGTTTATTTTGCAGATCATCTCACCAATGGACATGCTTAACTCACTGTCACGTCCCCGGCCCACAATTCAGTGCTATAATAAACAGAGAATAAAGAATAGCACATTATGGGAGTCAACGATAAGTCGATAACATATAAAAGTCCAAATGAATTTCTTTTCAGAAACAAATAATAAAGCACGTACATCCACTCACTAAAAAACAAGTGCCATGGGCTGAGGTCAGACTCCACAAAGGAGAATAGTTTGTACACTGGTTCATGCTCCAAAGCTCCAATGGTGTACTGAAAAGGAACCAAAATATATTTTTTAAGCTTTGGAGCATGACCCAGTGTGCAGGCTTTAAATGTTACACAGACAGTGTTATTGTCTCCACCAGGCCGAAGGCATGTGGGGAGAGTATGTTTTGCACTCCGTCCGTCCGCGTGTCCGTCCGTCCGTTTGTGTGTCCGTGTGTCCGTGTGTCCGTGAACAGCTAATCTCGGCCACCGTTAACCCGGTCGATGCCATATTTTGCACACACACTCCCTGGATGCCAACGATGAACCTCTGCCCCAAACTTTCCAGAACGGCCTGTTATAGCGCCACCAGGAGGCCGCTTTGTGCAAAACAAGTTTTTGCACAGTACACCTACAGATTTTGTCCAAACATCACGCAAATTGGTACACAGTCTCTCTAGAGCCATTCAACGAAACGGGTCTTTCAGATTTATCAGACTCCATCCTGATTGGTTAAGATTGGCTTCCAAAGTTCACAGGAGTGCTCAGTTTCAAACAAAATGCTGCAAATCATGAACACATCGCGTGATTTCCGTGAAATTGTGCACCCACATTCCCACTAGGCCGAGGACGAAATGCCACATGAACAATTTCAACTCAGCCTCAAGGTGGCGCTATAACTGGCCGAAAAGTGTTTTTACCTCTAACTGCACGGATCTGTGGATAACCTGGTGGAGACCTGTGCCCGGAAGGGCACTTTTTCTAGTTGACAGTGTGTTGGTCCCGCATCATCAATGTTTTGTTCTACATATTTCTTTCCGCAGTGTTTCTGAAATCAACTCCAAACATTACATTTTGACCAAATTGTCCAATTTGTATTTTGACCAGCGGGACACCCCATATCCCATATTGCACAATACCAAAGGACTGTCAATGTCAAGTTTGTTCATATCCCAAAGCACAATGCTTCTCAGTGCTTATGGACAAAGGGACACATAGGTAGATCCTAAATACAGTGTGCAAATGCTGATAATGAATGCATAATGATGATGTGCTTGCATGAGCTTATCTTAATTAACATGTCGATTATGACAGCTAATCCTTCAATTACAAGAACACCCTCATGAACGTCTGCCAGTGTTTCATCATACAGGCAGTGGTGGAAAGTAATTAAGTAATAATAATAATAATATCTGGGACTTATATAGCGCTTTTCATGACACTCAAAGACGCTTTACATGTGTGGGGCCAGGGGGGGGGAACAAGAAAAGAATACAACTTTATTTAGAAAAAACAATTAAAAGAATAAAACCAATGTACCAACCAAATAAATGTATTAAATGCTGTACTTAAGTACAGCTTTGTGGTATTTGCACTTTTCCAATACTTTTACTAGATTTTGATTATTATTACAAAACACTTCAGTCCTATATAAATTTGTAAATAGCCTGAAAATAATTTCAAATCATATTTTAATTTGAAAACTTGTGAAATGGGACATGCATAATGAGTACCGGTAGGCTACTTTCCATTTACAGTACATTTATTTTCACACACACACACACACACACACACACACACACACAAATGTAGCCTACAGAGTACAGTACCCGTGCAGTACAGTACAGTACGAATGTAGCCTACAGAGTACAGTACAGTACCAAAATTATAGTGAAGAAGATCACTTCAAAATTACCAAGTGATGGCGCAGTGGTCTAATGATCACTCTCTCAAAGAAAAACTCAAAAGCACCAGCAGGAGGCATCTGCTACGTGCCTTGGCTCTGTTGTGTGGTATGCTGATCTTTTGCATCTGCTGCAGACAGTAGACAACGCCCTGGTAACGTCTGTCCAAACAGCCAGGAACCTCGGTGTTGTCCTGGACAGTCAGCTCTCGTTCAAAGCTCACATCACAGCTGTCACTCGATCCTGTAGGTTCACACTCTATAATATACGACGAATTAGACCGTTCCTCACCCAGGAATCAGCCCAGCTCCTAATCCAGACAACAGTCTTGTCAAAACTCGACTATTGTAACTCCCTCCTTACTGGCCTACCAGCATGTGCACTTAACCCTTTTACTGCTGCCATTTATTGAGAAATTAGGACCTAATTCATGCCAGCATTTTTTTAATTTGAGCTCTTATTTTGAAAAGCCACATTTTGCCTCAACCGGAAGTGAGCTTATCCCTGCCAGCTTTACGTTGCCAAGACAACCTTTGTTTACATGATCGAATCATGCCGGTACATTTTAGCACTCCACAACGTCGGCTCGTGCCGTCAAAGAAACGCTGTTTTGACCAAAAATGCCATCTGGGACAAGGAATAGGAGATACAGGCGATTGAAAGAAACGGATAGAATGGATTCTTATGGCGACGGTGAATTAATATGAACGATCCACTGCAGTGCTAACAACACTGCTAGCTAACCGGCTAACGTGAGTAGCATTATGGCTTGATCAATCATAAGCACTATAAAAGAGCAATTGCCGAAGGGCTTCGGCAATGGCAGCAAGCGTTAATATCAAATTAATGCTTTAATTGCCGAAGGGCTTCGGCAATGGCAGGAAGACGGTTAAGCCTCTCCAGCTGATCCAAAATGCCGCAGCTCGCTTGGTCTTCAACCAGCCAAAATTCTCACATGTCTCCCCCCTGCTCCGCTCCCTCCACTGGCTCCCGGTCGCTGCCCGCACAGAATACAAAACTCTGATGCTGGCATTCAAGGCAACCAAAGGTATGGCTCCCCCATATCTTGCAAGTATGATTGAACCCTACAAACCCTCCCGCGCACTCAGATCAGCCAACGCAGGGAAGCTGGAAGTACCCTCACTAAAAACGCCGGGACAACGCTCCACACGTCCCAAACTCTTCTCCCTTCTGGCTCCAAAACTGTGGAATGCACTTCCCATTGCAGTCAGAACTGCAGCATCACTCCCAATCTTCCGCCGTAGTCTGAAAACCCACCTTTTTAGACTCCATCATGGCCCATAGCACTTACCCTACCCCCTTAGATAGCATTTCTGTAGACTTAGATAGCATCTGATACAGACTTATAGCATGTTATGTAGACGGCACTATAATTGCATTGTATATAGTCATAGCACGCCATAGTACATATGTACTGTATAGCATAGTAGTATATATATAGCTTATATGTATAGTCTCATAATATAGATATTCCACTGTTACTTTCTTAGCTTACGCATGTTTTATGATAAATGCTTTTGTGATGTATTCCCATGCTTTTGTTCCTGATTATTGTAAATCGCTCTGGATTAAGAGCGTCTGCTAAATGCCTAAATTGTAAATTGCTACTACAGTATAGTATGTTGTATTTCATGATTTTAATTATTTTTTTGAATTGTCGAAAACCATAAAAAGCAACATACTACTGTCTTTTTTCATGATTTTCGACTACATACTATATACAGTATGTCGTTTCTCATGCTTTGGACCATAAGTCTTTGCTTTTGTGTGTGCATAAATTCCTCTCTTGCGCTGTGTTGCCAGTTTTGCAAGACAAACAAGTGGCCAGGTCTATGAAAACAAGCACAAATGAAAATAGCTGATCTACAAGCTCACAGCAACACGTGAGGTTGTACATCTGTTATTTAAACACACATTGAGAATAAATCGAAATATTTTGAATATTTTTTAAACATTTTAATAAAAAGGCACAAAATATTTTCAGATGGATGTCTGTGGACAATTACATATTAATCTGAGGTTCCTTGACGTCAAGAAATGTGGAAACCAATGGTTTAAACAACATTAGGAAGCAAGCCCATCAAATCGGCGGGCATTTCCATTTCATCTTATGGTTTAAACTTGAAGGTGGTCAGTTAGTATTGAGCTTCAAGTCAGAACACATGAAGTCTCATGCATCACAGGCTTCGTCATAAATTTGCGTGGCGGCGTCGGCGCATGCTTAAAATAAACAGATCTACAAGCTTACATCGTGTACCATACCGTACATAACATACATTCCTTGTCGATAACTTGTACATCTGTTATTTTTGCGCATGTGAACCTCGTACACTGCCATTACATTTGCGCTGCGCCTCCTTAGCCCTCCTACATGGATGCGGGTCTACTCATAGACATACAGTATATGCGTCTACTAATACTATTAAAATCAGCTGACAGCCGTCATATCAATAGTGATCCCCGTAAAAAGACATGCTTTTAGAACCAATTATTAATGCAGCCTCACAACTGCCGATGCCCGACGGCTATTTTGGCTATCGTCCTGTATTTGGTCCTCTATAAAGTCTGAATACGTTCACACCAGTAACGAACCGCACCGTGGTTCGTTTGGAAGCGAACCGAATCCGGCCTTTTTTGGCGGACCATGGTTCGTTTCTTTGATCCGCACCAGAGTTCGGATGCACGTTCACACCAGCCGAACCAAAGGGGTAAGCGGACCATGGTTCGTTTTAAACGAACCAAACATGTCCGGTCTGAAAGTGTCCCTAAGACCATCGGGGCAGCCCAGCACCTTTGCCCTCTCTTACTGTGGATTCCGGCCAAGTTCACTGGCTAGTCGATGTGCAGGTTCTGGAGGAATGCTGGTGTATTTTCCTCATATATCAATTTTATGAGCAGTCCAAGTAGCATGTACGGTTCTTCATTAGAAATAGTGGTTAGGAGTCAAAATCTGTAGCATCATCTTCTGTTGAAGTAGTATGTGATCTGTCACTTAATATATAGCTAGAGAAAAATGCTCATTATTAGCAAGTTGTTGTTCTTGCTTACTGTAAATTGTTCTGGATTAAGGGCATCTGTTAAATGCCTAAATTGCTAAATTGTACATTGTTGATAAAATAATAAAAATACACACACACCTTGCTGCATGTATATATTTAATATTATTTCATCAACAATGTACAATTTAGGCATTTAGCAGATGCCCTTAATCCAAATAGTATAGGTATACCTTGCCATGATGGGACTCCAATGAATGATGGGAAATTAAATGAAATTCGTAGATTGTCTTGAAGAAATGGAATTCGTCAATTGTTTCATTGCATGAAACACACGCACACACGCACGCACGCACGCGTGCATTAACATCCACACCACCACAACATCCTAATAGCTATGTAGAGTCATATGGTACGGAGCTGCACTAATTAATATCTGTTAATTTATGTCACTAGAAGAGTGACACAAATTCAACGTTTGCCACCTGGAAAGTACTACAAAAGGGGGTTAATCAAACAGAAACTACAACATGTGGCCAACCTGGCGGGAAGGAAACAACAAGATAGGGAAAACATTTGGCCAACCTGGCGGGAAGGAAACACAACCTTGGGAAGGAAACAACATATTCAACAGTTGGTACTTTGAAGCGATGTGAAGAGATGTGACGTCGACCAGCTGAAACCGAAAACTAGCCTGAAAACCGAGGTACGGGAGGCCGGGTAGCAGAGCACACTGGACGGGGGTCGCATGAGGGACTGCTGGGTACGACCCGGTTCCTGCACAACCCAGTTCCTGCACGACCCGCCTGCCCATGGCCTGATTATCCCAGATTCAACCCATACCCCGGGGAGCACTACACTATAGCTGACGTAGATCCAGCGTCGTCCAGCTCGTAGATTTAACGTTGTCAACGTCGGGCCCCAAATTTCAACATGCTCGTAGATTACACGTCGGGCCAATTAAAAACAGATCACACACACACACACACACACACACACACACACACACACACACACACACACACACACACACACACACACACACACACACACACACACACACACACACACACACACACACACACACACACACACACACACACACACACACACACACACACACACACACACACACACACACACACACACACACACACACACACACACACACACACCCTTAGGCCCATCACAATTACTACATAAGTATTTGTGATAATCACAATACTTTTGGGATAATAGTCATAATCGTCATACTCATTCCGATGTTGTAAAGTAGTGGAAGTTGCAGATCTAGGAGCTCAAAACAGTTTTGATCTCGTAGATTTGATACTTTCACTATTCATGTATTTTTATTGTAATTTAAATAATTTATTAATACTTGTGACGGGCCTAATGTACCTCAATGTACCCAGGCTCCAGGGGTACATTTGGGGATTCCAGACAACATAGCTCGCCCACTATCGTTGCCCGGGCGAGGAGACCCTCGACCCTACCCCCGACGTCCCAAGATCACTGTCCTGGCGGGGAGACCCTCGACCCTACCCCCGATGTCCCAAGATCACTGTCCTGGAGGGGAGACCCTCGACCCTACCCTCGGCGTTCCCAAGGAGCATTCCAGACATCAAGGGCAGCAGGCATCATTTTCCTTTAAAAATAAACAAAAAAAAAAGTGTAAAAACAAGTGTTAGAAATGACTACACCTGTACGTGCCCGTCGGCCACCGGCCTACTTTAGAACGATGCAACTTGGAAACCTAATAAATTAATAACCGTTTTAACCATCTGTCCGTGTCCCTTTTGTGCCCATACCGTGTATCTCTATCTCTATTCTCTATCTGTCCGTCTGTGCCTGAAGAGTGCAAACTGACTGACAAGTGGACTGGTTAACACTGCAGATGAGAGGCCGGTGACCCATACATCATTTAGCTTCAGCACAGCATCAACACTGCAGATGAGAGGCCGGTGACCCACACAACATTTAGCTTCAGCACAGTGTCAACACTGCAGATGAGAGGCCGGTGACCCACACACCGGATCTGGAGTGGCCAGATCGTATCACACATTGAATACTGTTTCACAAACTGGTCTTGCACAGGTGTGACTACTGACTACTCTCAAACCCAGGTGTTTGACAGGAAGCCCCGCTCATATCATCATTGTAACATCCTCTGGAGGCTCAATTTTCTTAGCTTTGATAACTTTAACATTTTCAAACAGGTCGGGGTCATATACAAGACCCTACATGGTCTGTGCCCGCCCCCCCTAAGTGAATTAAGTAAACGAAAGCCCGATAGGGGAATCAGTACCAGAGCAACAACTCAAGGACTGCGAAGTGCCGCACCGGCAAACAACATTCGGCCAAAATGTCCTCTCAGTACAGGGTTGTGTAGCATGGAATGGCCTTCCTCGTATAAGGGATTGTGCTACATTTCCCTCTTTTAAATACAATCTGAAAAAATGGTTGCTTGAAAACCAAAGCTGCAACCTATGATTAATTTAGGTGTATTTCTTTTTTATGCTGTGTTCCCTATGAAATGTCATGTAAATGTATTCCACTGTTTTTCCGTTTTGTGTTTACTGTGAGGACTGCGGATGAAAATGAGCAACTGTGCTATATCCGGTGTATTTACTTCCACGTGACGTCCATTAATATGCATTGTCCTGTCCAAATAATCAAATAAAGTAAAGTATATCATTTAGCTTCAGCACAGTGTCAACACTGCAGATGAGAGGCCGGTGACCCACATATCATTTAGCTTCAGCACAGCGTCAACACTGCAGATGAGAGGCCGGTGACCAAACTGCAACACTTAGAAAAAGAATCACCTGCAGAGGATGTCTTGACAGGAAGTAGCTCATAACATCTCTGGTGGATTTTTATGAAAAACAAGCTCGGCAGATTGAAAGAGGATAATTCAAGCTTGGACTACAGCTGCAATGTTGGTGAGTTTAACGTCGTTTAAGACAAGCAGATTGCAAACCAAAATGGATACAAAAATCTAGCGTTGCAAATTGCGGCTACTGTGTGGACCCAGGGGGACGATTTGTACGAAATGTATAGAAATAGCAGATCTACAAGCTCACAACATGTCCAAACAGCCAAACACACACACACACACACACACACACACACACATACACACTAAACTAAAGTAACCAAAAAAATAGCCTCTGAGAGAGAGCAGAAGAGTAAAATTTATTGAAAATCTGAAATACTCCAGTATAAATAAAAGCTTCATATCACATCACACAAAACAATGCTTCTATAACTCAGTGGTTCCCAAAGTTGGGTGCGGGGACCCCCTGGGGTCCTCGAGGGAGTTCTAGGGGGTCCCCAGATAAATGATCGTTTGGAACCAAATGGACCCATTTATACTCAGAATTTAATTAATAAACATTGATTTTTCAATATAAATTGGGGTCTCAGAGATAGAAATGCTATAAAATGTTGGTCCGTGGCTCAAATGGGTCTGAGAGGCTAAATGTCATCAAATGGTGGTCCGTGGCTCAAATGGGTCTGAGAGGCTAAATGTCATCAAATGGTTGTCGTGGCTCAAATGCCCAATAAATAAATAAATGGGCTTTGATATAAAAAAAAGTTGAAAACCACTGAGCTGAGCTACACATGCAAATTTAACACTCACCTGAGTTTGATAAACTGGATGGAGGCGGCAGGCCTACTTTGTTTGATCAGCTTGTTGTAACTTGTAGAAGCTGTTTTTTGTTTAGTTTTCACAGCCTGGTAAAAACACTGTCGACTATTATTAACTCCATGTTCATGTCAATGAAAGTTACATTCTGAGGTGTTTAATAAACGGCTTAACAACACTAGCATAGTAGCAGCGTAGCTTGTTGAGCGTGTGCGTCACTGTGTGTGTGTGTGTGTGTGTGTGTGGTGGTGGTGTGACCAAGAGGTGGCGCGCACGACCTGATGACTTAAATACATGCACGTGTGTTATTATGGATCCCACGGCAGCTCAACCCCCCCCTGCTCCCACTGCTACCAGCCCCACTGCAAAGGCGCGCGGGCGCACGCACGCGCACACACACACACACACACACACACACACACACACACACACACACACACACACACACACACACACACACACACACACACACACACACACACACACACACACACACACACACACTCAGACAGTCTATTTATTTATTTTGTATTGACTGACTGACTGACGTTATCTGGCTGCATTGATATGTATCCGTTTGGTGATTCATGCTTTTTCACAAACCAAAAAAATAACAAAAAAAGGAAATTCTTTGAAATTTTCTGTTTGGTGAATTCAAATTGAACAAACAATGTTTATAATTGTTTTAAAATGTTTAAAATGTATCTAGGCATACATTTATGAATTAAAATTGAACAATTTTTTAAAATATATGTATATATGTTGGATTCAGATTAAACAAGCCAATTATAAGCCCACTATACATACTTACACCTAGAAAGTAGAAATCCTTTTAAACTTTAAAAACATCTTACGGTGGACACGTTTGCCTGAAAATGAATCTTGTTGTTTCATAGTTTTAGAAATATAGTGCTTTCAAATTTGAGACATTTATAATGGTGCTCAATGGCAGCTCTATGGCACGTCAAAAAGTCACTTTCACCTAGAAACTCCATTCACACTTTTTATAATTCAGCTTACTGTGGGCACACATGCTGGAACTTTTTACTTTGAAATGTTTTGTAGTTTCTTACTGTAGTTATTTAACTTAAACGCCCAATGTATACTCTATGGCAATAGCACAAACTTTGGCATGCTACTAGTCCTACAGTACATACTTACACCCAGTCTTTTATCGTCGAAAAACGATACTATAGTATGTCGTTTCTCATGCTTTTCAGCAATAAATTTCAGTGTGAGTAAAAGGGCTTCAGAGTTTAGTAGTAGGCCTAATAGTAGTATTATTTGTATTAGTCATCATCTGATGTAATACTTTTTTTTCTCACCTATGAAACATTGCAAAATGCAAAATTGTTTAAAAAAAAAGATCACACATTTGTATCATGCCAGTATCATGAATGGTATCATGGTCAGCATCATGTCAATATCATGGTATTGGTTAGTCATGGTCATTATTATGTCAGTATCATGGTTAGTCATGGTCATTATTATGTCATTATCATGATTAGGGATGGTCAGTATGATGTCAGTAGTATTCCAGGCTGGATTACCACAACTCGAGTCGTCACTCATTACTTGGCTGCCCCAATAATGATCTAAATACTCTCCAGCTGGTCCGAAATGCTGCTGCATGTGTACAGACGGATACTTGGAGAAGATATCATATCTCTCCCTCATTGGCTTCTCTGCACTGACTCCCTGTAAAATACAGAGGTCAAGCATGACCATAACTTATGGTGCCCATTGTGCTTTATAAGCTTGCTAGAACAGCCTGCCAGTAACCCATATATAGGTTTAATTGAGGTTCCTTGAATATTATAAGAGTAGAATCGGAGACAGAGCCTTTAACATTCGGGGTCCTCAACTGTGGAACCTTCTTCCAGCTTTGGTCTGTCAGGCAGACTCTATCTGTGGGGTTGTGCCTGCAGGTGACAGGACAGTATGTCAGCCACGACATAATATACTCGCATACTAGATGGAAACGTGTTGCATGTCCTTCCCCCTCTTTCTGCCTCCCTCCAGTGTTCTGTCCTACAGTATCTAAATAGAAGCCAGAAAAATGCCAACAAGTGGCTGGTACATCCCAAAACCTTGATTTGTTAACCAAACAAAATGTTTTCAAACTTCAGATCTTCAGTCATTAGTGAACAAACATACATAGGGATTTCCATCTTTGACTGGTCAAACATAGCTGAATCAAGCGAACATTATAGGTCCAGAACAAAGGACATGGATTAGAATAATACTCACCATTTAACAAAATGTTCATGCTTGACATAAAAGTGAGATTGAACATACTTTCTATGACTATATGATTGAGGTATATCCTTGATCATCCTCATCAAATTGCTCTGCTCTCTCCAATGCTCTGCTGTTCTCTTAAACCCTTGACTATAAATCAGCCTTAAACATCGGGGAGCCAGCATAAACTGTATGTCTCAAATGTTATTGGCCTTGCGATACTGCATCCATAACCACTCAGATCTGTCAGAAATTCCTCTCGTTGTGAGAAACAAGCCGCCACACAAGAATTATGACCTGAGGGTATTGTGTTGGACTCCCATCAAGCTGCCTGCTCACTTGCTCAGTCACGCCTGTGTGGGTTGTCCGACCTGCTTCATCAATAGGAAACGGCTCTGCTCCTAGTACTGAGGCTAGAATACCTCCACGGTAATAAATTATGTGTGCCGATTTCAATCTTTGTCTGATGAAACAGCAAAAAATACGTCGCCTACTATCACACAAAAATGCATAACCTCATCAAAATGACGCTTCGCACCTCTGCATTTGCGGCATCTTTCAAAGTCAGCTTGCTGTTGGTTCTGTCAAGACAAATAAGACACACTACAGGCTACTTTAAAGTGATGTTGTGCGCCTGCAGACCAGCAAACCGTAACAGTAATCATGACAGGGCTATAACATTTTGTAATGCCCGACTGCTCTTTAGTCATCTACTGTCAGACAACCAACGCTGAAAGATCAAGATTTTATTCACAATACATTATTTGAGGCGTTGCTTGATATTTCACCCACGGAACATAAGGTAAGTCACCAGTGTAGGGAGTGAAGAATTGTGAAAAAACAAGCCCTGTGGTTGCCATGATGGTACTAAGAGTTAAAAGCTAAAGGCATGAAATACACTTTAGGGCTGTGACGGAGTGGCAAGCAAAGTGACCAGTTTAAACATCTTGGGCAAGTAACCTAGTGGGGAAACTCATTATGTACAACTCACACAAGATTACCTGCCTCAGATGGTGCGTGGTCACTCCCGTGGCCTGCATTAAATCACTTTACAAGCCTATGCAATACTGTATGTTCCATAAAAAGTGAAAAGGCATGTCATATTTGATTATACTTTAATGACCAAAATTGTAACCCAAAAAGCCTATCCCACGGCTACAGCATTGTTAAAACAGGATTAACTTTAAAAAATAGGATGACAAACAAAACATAACTAACGAAAATCATCAGAAATAAGCAAAACTTCTAAACATATCCAACCAACAAAAAAGAAAAATCTCTAAAACAGGAATCACATACAGTATACTGTCATTTAGATCCTGTTTTTCTTTTAGGTTTAGTCACGCGTGCACTTTATTTCACCCACAGGTAGTTTGTAAACAATTCTAATACTGAGCTCTGGCAGTTTTACATGTGCAATTACAATGTGTGGATTTGGAGTTATAACTTATTACTATTCTGTACCTTGAGTTCATTCTTATTCTTAGAATTGAATTAAATTAATAACTAATTTATACAGCATGAAGCCCTAAAACAGATGGATCACAAATCTCAGAACATTTCTCAAAGCATTTCGGTCAAACAATAACCATAATCACGGTGATTTAAATTATTTAACTGAATTACTGAATTATCATTTCAGATATGTGGGAATCTCCACCCACATGTTGCTGTTTGCCCAAGCATGTTAAATATTCACTGTCACATTGTGACCAGCTGTTGGATGTTTGGATTGCATAGTCATACTGTATGAATCTCTTTTAAACCAAGAATAATAATCTGATTCAAGATAAAACTTTAATATTCAAGTACATTAAAAAGGAAAAACACAGAATCCAGACTGTGGCTTTATGACTACGAGGAAATCACAGGCAGGAACATATCACCATATTAAGGTGGAAAAACAGGTTAGTTGTAAAATAGGGCCATTCCTACTACAGACATAAATCTGGTCTAGAAAACAAATAAAAATACCAAGGCCGTTTCCCATGATTTATAAAATACCTGAAAGCAGTCTTCATACAGTATGGCACCACTCCTCAAGTCAAGTGCAAATAATCTAAGAAAGTAAACACACAAGGGTAAGAGTGTACCAGAGTTATTAAAAATGACAAAACCTAGATAATTGCCTTGTGGCTGCTCCATTAATCTATGAGGCTGTCAAATGTACCCGTGTGTCCAGCCGGTGCTGCAAAAACCATCAGCACTAGAAAACGGTGAATCGTCCCTGCTTCAAAGTTTAAATAAGTTTACTTTACAAGAAATTCACGTTGAAATAATCAATGTTTGTTATTGCGTAAAGGGGGCATTTGAGGAGTCACCCAACAGCCACCCACCCAACAAATAAAAACTGAATATCATCACGCAGGTCCTAAAGACACTGCATGGGCACAATGAACAGACCCAAGGCAAATGTGATGGGAAGGAAACAGGGATGTGCTGTAGGGGAGGGGTCAGCCCTGAGGTCAGGAAGAGTAAACGCTCTGCCGGTGACTTCCTGCTCTGCCCTTCGCCTTGTCGTACTTGACGGACACGATGAGGAAGACGAGCAGCGTGATACCCTGGATGGCCGCCAGCAAAAAGAAGTAGTAGTGCAGTTGGCAGTCGTTGATATTACCTAGAGAGATGGAAGAGGGGAGAACGGGATCAAAGTTACATGCACAGCACGGTAGCCTGGGAGAGCAGAAAGCTACTGGAGCAGAAAACAAGACTCGCAAGGGCCAGCGTTCGGATGAAAACACAAATTATCTTTGTCATGGAAAATAAAGAAACAATGAGAAATACAGGGATACAGGGGGGGGGGGGGGGTATGCTCAGTAGGGCAGATGCAATTCCTTTGCTACAAGGTGCTGTTTCACATTAAAGGAATATGACTTTGAATGCAAAAGGGCGTAACCCGCTATAACTTCCTTTGGCATGTTTCCATGGTTCTGCTCTCATGCGTGGTAGACATAAAGAGCCAGCTTGAAGAGCACCGTGGCTTAGAACAGTGCTTCTCAACCTCTTCTGGATCAGGGCCCACATGGAAATATCTTAACGCATTAACACGGCAGCCGAAGTGGCCAGATGGGTGGTGTCCATTCTCAATCTGATCAATGTTTTATTGATCAATCAATCAATTGTGTTCCAGTTTGGATCAATGGAACTAAACTAATATACTTTAAGTTAGTTTTATCTGCATCACAATTAAAACCCATTTTTCAAGGTTTAAACAAAAATACCATTACCTTTTTCCTCTAATTAATATCGTAGTAAGTATTTGGGGGGGCGACTTGCAATACCCACACGGCCCACAGGTTGAGAATCACTGGCATATAAGTAAAATGGGGTTCTGTGAGGAAATGGGATTCAGCGGTGCAGCCTCAAGTCACATTTGACCCTGCACATCGATGTTTGTAGAGGACTGTATTGATGATACAGCACACAGGAATGTGGGCCCTCAGCTCTGATCCTAGTCAGTGATTATTTAATTCTTTGATCAGTAAAATGCCATAAAGAGAGCAAAGCATGAACGGATGTTTCCAGTCTGATTTACTGGAACCGTGGAACGCTAATGTGACTTGTGCAGAGAAGGGTCAAACTAGAAAGACAACTTACTGACAATGACAGCTAGAGAGAAAGTGTGGAAAGTGTGTGTGAAAAGCTTGATAAAAAAAAGGTGAAAGCACCATATTGCCGATTTGATGCAGGGCTACAGTATGACAATAGAAAAAGATAAAATACAATAGAATTGCAGTGAGCCAATGAGCGATTTGGCGTCCATAACAATTGCCTATGACTTGTTTTAGTTTGCTGCTATTCTAACTACAAGCAAACATACTGTAATTACTAGACATGTATGTCTAGTAATTACAGTAATGTCTAAAGTAAACAACTTTAGACATTATTTACAGAAATGACTTTGCAGTTGCAGGATCCCACACAGACATGCACCTTCTTGCACTGGCCTCTGCATATTATTATTATGACAAGCTGAGACCTTGCAGTTGCAGGATGAGGCCAAGTTGCACCTTTATGCACTGGCCAGTATTTTAAAGCTGGGATTCAGTGCATAAAGTGCCTTGCTCAAGGGCATTTCAACAAAAGATGGGCTCCTTCACTTCCAAACAGCTTCCATCGTGCACTACCACCAAACACTACTTTACTGTTGATGGGAATGGTTGACCTCATTTAGCAAAAAAAAAAAAAAAAATACACTACAGGGGAGAACTAAACAAATCCTGTTTTCCCCAGCTAGGGTTTAACATGAAGGGCGAAGCCGACAGCCATGGTAACTCATTCATTTTCATACTTGAACAATGGACCAGTTGTGTTGCCATTAAAATCAGCTTTTCACCCCTGACCATGTAAAGCAGCCCAGTTGACATTCTAGCCTACTTTTTGAGAGGAGTATGGGTACTGGCTCGACTGCTTAGAATAGCCAGCAGACATTCTGAGGATAGCTCATCATTAAAGGCTGTAACTGTTCACATGCTGGGCAACTGAGGGTTTTTATTACTCTTCCTGTAGCCAAGCCGATTAAAACAGCTTTGGTTCCTGTAAACCAATGCCCAGTGTGAGGCATAGTTGTATAGCTTTAATACCATACAATTGATCGGGTAGCTATAGGCTACATCATTTTCCAAATGAGAAAATATCAAAACGTGAAGCAATTTATAAGAAAGGCCACCTATTAGGTTCTCCACATGGGAACGACACAGGCAATATGGAGCCAAAGAAGGAGAAGTAGGTTGGATTTTAATTGGATGAGGTGTAATGCCCCTGAAGTTCTGTCATTTCCCATGGTGGTGAATGTAGGTGGTGGGTGCAAGGAGAACAGGAAGTGGATTCTGACAGCCAAAGGGGTTCCAGACTGTAGTTTGCAGTCTACAGTAATTACACCTGTCCCTTAGAGTCAGCAGTCCTCTGGGTCAAGGGGATACCTGTGTGCTCATACAGCCAGGCTACCTACTCCACAACCCTCCAGCAAGGGCAGAATCCATTTCTTCCGGCCGATTCACCGGGCGATTCACCGTCGGCCGGTCCGTAGGTGCGTCGGCCGGTCCGTGATTAGGTCGGCCGGTCCGTGATTACGTCGGCCGGTCCTTGATTACGTCGGCCGGTCCGTGATTACGTCGGCCGGTCCGTGATTACGTTGGCCGGTCCGTGATTAGGTCGGCCGGTCCGTGATTACGTCGGCCGGTCCGTGATTACGTCGGCCGGTCCGTGATTACGTCGGCCGGTCCGTGATTACGTCGGCCGGTCCGTGATTACGTCGGCCGGTCCGTGATTACGTCGGCCAGTCCGTGATTAGGTCGGCCGGTCCATGATTGGGAGGCGGTCCACCCCAGGAGGTTAGACGGGACAATAGTCCGATACGGGAGGGGAGGTGCGTGCGTGCGTAAATGTGTCAAGTCACGTGACCACTGGCTGTGCTACGAATATGAATTATTAATATTATAGCTAACTTAATAGTTCCTGCTGTAAAACACCCAATCATATCGTTATCTTTCTTCATATTTTTTTTTTCTGCTCTCGTTGCAAAAGACCACCTCCCAGTGGAACGTTTCTTTAAGGTAAGTCACGGCTTTCTAATAGTCTAGGGGTCTGTGAAAATGCCTCTCGATTTATTGCTCCGTGTGGTACCTGGTTCGGATCCCGCTCATGGCAAACGTAAAAACTTTTATTTTATAATGTTCTTTCGTAGCCTTTATTGTGTATGGACACAATAGCTACATTTTAATAATAATAATAATAATAGCTACATTTTAGACTGTATTATTATTGTATATTATATTAAAAAAAATAGCCGTATTGAATTAATACATATTTAATTATTTGATAGGCAGACAGACAGACAGTCTGTCTGTCTGTCTGTCTGTCTGTCTGTCTGTCTGCCTGCCTGTCTGTCTTCCTGCCTGTCTGTCTGCCTGTCTGTCTGCCTGGTGTCTGTCTGTCTGTCTGTCTGTCTGTCTGTCTGTCTGTCTGCCTTCCTGCCTGCCTGTCTGTCTGCCTGTCTGTCTGCCTGTCTGTCTGTCTGCGTGTCTGTCTGTCTGTCTGCCTGCCTGCCTGCCTGCCTGCCTGTCTGTCTGTCTGTCTGTCTGCCTGCCTATCAAATAATTAAATATGTATTAATTCAATACGGCTATTTTTTAAAATATAATATACAATAATGATACAGTCTAAAATGTAGCTATTGTGTCCATACACAATAAAGGCTACGAAAGAACATTATAAAATAAAAGTTTTTAAGTTTGCCATGAGCGGGATCCGAACCAGAAAAATGGGTTACAAAATCGTGGGATAAAAATTATTAAAAAAAAAAGAAAGCCGTGACTTACCTTAAAGAAACGTTCTACTGGGAGGCGGTCTTTTGCAACGAGAGCAGAAAAAAATAATAATATGAAGAAAGATAACGATATGATTGGGTGTTTTACAGCAGGAACTATTAAGTTAGCTATAATAATAATTAATATTCGTAGCACAGCCAGTGTTCACGTGACTTGACACATTTACCCCCGCACGCACGCACGCACCTCCCCTCCCGTATCGGACTATTGTCCCGTCTAACCTCCTGGGGTGGACCGCCTCCCAATCACGGACCGGCCGACGTAATCACGGACCGGCCGACCTAAACACGGACCGGCCGACGTAATCACGGACCGGCCGACCTAATCACGGACCGGCCGACATATCAAACGACCGGCCGACGCACCTACTGACCGGCCGACCCATCGCACCGGCCGGCCGACGTATTTCACGTCGGCCGCTAAAAATGCATTCGGACCGACCGGCCGACCTATAAAAAGACCGGCCGACGGTGCTTACCGGCCGGCACGTAGGCCGGAAGAAATGGATTCTGCCCTCCCTCACCCTTCCCGCTCATTTAGATCAGCCAACACAGTCAGGAAGGCTGTTCAAACCTTCCCCAAATCATGGCAACGCTCCACAGTGCACACATCCTAGAAATATCCTCCCTCATGGCTCCCAGGCTGTAGAATAAACGCACTCGTCATTTTCCGCAACAGTTGCACTCCTCACTCCTCGTATCCATTCTTGTCACCTTGTTAGATGCTAGTTATTGCGACACTTACTATACAAACGAGCACTGACGCTGTAACGCAACGCTCCACACACACACACACCACACACACACACCATTGTTCCCACGTCTATGAAAACACGCCCACAAACCTAAAGTCTCTGTAACATTTATGTTGTGCTAATATCACAGTGATATGTCAGACACTACAACTCGCTTACAATACGTGGACCTGGCAACACTACATCCCGTCTTTTCATTGGCCACCACGTGCCCCACGGGTTTCCATGTTACATTGCCGACTACCAGCAGCACTCATGGAAGACAACCCCCCCCCCCCCCTATCTGGATCCCCTTTCACTTATTGAAACCTTTGATCTTTCATTACTACTGACTAGAAACCTTGCTCATGTCGAGTTTTTTTTTTCCTCCTGTGGTTCAACAATTTTGTACAAGCTCTGCCAGCATGAATGGAGGAATGGCCCACAATTGAAAACTCCACAGACTCGGACTGAATAACAATTTCAGCCTAATCTGTGTGCGTCCTATCCATCTAGGAGAAGGTTTAAAATATAAGAAATAGGCCAAAAAACTAAAGCCCCGTTTGAATAATTCAGTGCAAAACCATATGCTCGACGGGAGAGCGCGGGGAAGTAGTGGATTTGCAGCACGCGTGCTGATATTTCCAATCAATAATTCACTATAAACGACACTAAACTGAATGTCTACCACGGCAGTCTTAATTAACATCAGGGTATGACATATAGAAACTCTTCAAAAGGCACATTTAGATTGTGTGCGATAACATCGGTAAAAAAGACCCCGTTAGACTGACTGACAGTAATGGTTTCCAGACTATTAAATCAATTGAGATTAATGTCAGCGGTGAGAAGAGTGCGAACAAAATGAAAATATGGAGATTCATTGACTTGATTTACTACCATTTTGAAAAAGGCTTTCGTGCCTTAAGCATGCATTATATCCCTCGTCGTCATGCGGTGGACTGGCCTTACAATTTTATTCAATACCAATTATTGTGTCCCTTCATTGTTACCACCTCTTCAACAGTCCGTTTAGCCTCCTTGAGGAGTGAGCAATTTGTTCCTACGATTCCCTCTATGGTTGGAGATGTTGCTAAGGATCGTTCAGCCTGAATAGTTATGAATCAATAACACGTGCAGTGGTCCATTTATTCTTTCTTAGATCACCACTGATGTAGATCGTGAAACTATTAATATTGTACAATGTTTTGAATTGGTTGGCTAGTTGGTTATCATCATTGGGATGATGGTATCTTTAAGCATCCTGTAAGCCAGTGGTTCTCAACCACTTTATTTCAAGGACCCCCAAATTGACAATCATTAGCCTGTGGAAATAGCCTGGCTCCAGCCCCTGAATCGCTAGCCACACCCATTAAAAAAAGTTATGTTCTTGCTATTTAGGCTCTGGTGACTATGGCGGAGTTAGCCTCGGTTGTAAATCTGATATCGCGCCTACAGTATGGCCAATCAGCGATGACGTCAAACAACAGCACCGGACCAAACATAAACAAACATGGCTGTCCCCACTGCGGTGACTTGCGACCGTATCAATCTGGCCCTATGATAAATAGTTTTAGAGAAACAACAGGTTTTAGAAACATCATCCGACATATTTTACAGTGTTTGCTAATGTAGTAGCGCTCGTTGACTGCGTTTGTTTGGTTAGCACCCGGGTTAGCCACATTGGCAATGATATCATCTGCTTTTCTATTTTGATTTGTCAGTGTGAACCAATCGCCGAAGACATCCGCTTTAGCAACGCACAGTCACCCATCCTAGAAACAGCTACCGTGGGAAGGGTTTTCAGTCTGAATAATGTAGTTAAACAAAATGATTTCACACCGAGTGTCAGGCTACCGCGGACACCCATTTGATGCCATTTCTATCTCTGGGACCCCAATGTATATTGTAAAATCAATGTTAATTTAAGTGTACAAATGGAACGAGTCGATTGGGTTTGATTTGTACACTCTCTGAGTTACGGATTCAAGGCTCCAATTGGTTCCTAACTATCATTTAGCTGGGGACCCACCGGAACTCCCTCTAGGACCACTGGGGGTACCCGGACCCCACTTTGAAAACAACTTATTGTCTCCACCAGGCCGAAGGCATGGGGAGAGAGTATGTTTTGCACGTCCGTGTGTGTGTGTGTGTGCGTGTGCGTGTCCGTCCTTCCTTCCGTCTGTCCGTTGCCAGCTAATCTCTGGCACCGTTGGCCGATCCATGCCAAACTTTGCACACACACTCCCTGGATGCCAACGATGAACCTCTGCCCCAAATATTCCTCAACGACCTGTTATAGCGCCACCATCAGGCCAATTTAGGCAAAACACATTTCTGTAGATTACTCGTACACAATTTATCCATACATCACACAATTCGGTATACACTATCTCCATAGTCATGTGATCAACACGGATCTGCACCATTTCGTATCTTCCATCCTGATTGGCTAAGATTGGCTTCCAAAACTCACATGATTGGTCCGTTTCGAACAAAATGCCACAAACGCTGTGTGCAATTTCCGTGAAATTATGCACGCACATTTCCACTAGGCCGAGGATGACATGCCACTCATTCTTTTCCAAATCAGCCTCATGGTGGTGCTATAACAGGGCAATTCCTGTTTTACCTATAACTGCATCGATCTGTATACAACTTATGTATGCGCACTCCCTAGAGGCCATGGAAAATAATTTTCCCTGCATCCCTCTATATCGGCTGGTTATAGCGCCACCATGAGGCCGATTTCTGGAAAACACATTGTTTATGTTAGTCGGTACACATGATCCCTGTAGTCATGTGATCAAGACGAGTCTGTTCGGTTTCTCAGATTCTACACTGATTGGCTAAGATTACCTTCCAAAGTTTTCAGGAGTTTGTACAAAATTCTGCACATGTCCTGCTCATCCAGAATTCTATCCTCAGAGATGCTATGAGTGATCTGGATCTGCATTTCCTCAACAAAATGAAGAAATTGTTGCAAAAAAGAAGAAGAAAAAACATGTTTATATTACTCCTAAACATTTTGCCAAACATCACACACACTCCTATCCTCCTGGTGGAGACCTGTGCCCAGAAGGGCACTTTTTCTAATTCTCCAACTGATTCAGAATGCCACAGCTTGCTTGGTCTTCAACCAGCCAACATTCTCACGTCTCCCCCCTTCTCCGTTCCCTTCATTGGCTCCCGCTGACTGTCTGCTGCCCGCAGACAGTACAAAACTCTGAGGCTGGCCTTCAAAGCAACCAAAGGTTGCACCCCCATATCGTGCAAGTATGATCTACAAACCCTCCCAGATCAGCCAACGCAGGGAAGTACATTCACTAAAAACGCTGGGACAACGCTCCACACGGCTCAAACTCTTCTCCCTTCTGGCTCCAAAGCTATGGAATGCACTTCCCATTGCACTCCCAATCTTCTGCCGTAGTCTGAAAATCCATCTAGACTTCTTAGCCCCTACCACTTGCCCTAGCCTTGACAACCTAACAGGCGTATGCAAATGCTCAATTTATGTAATTTACTGTAAATCGCTCTGGATTAAGAGCGTCTGCTAAATGCCTAAATTGTCAATCTCATCAGTATCACCCTACTTTATATAATTCCTCTTCCTTTTTTTTTTCAAGCTGGCATGGAATGGAAACAAGCCTGGGTTTATCTAGCATCAGTATTATAATGACTCAAAGATAAAATAATTTGCATATCAGTGCCCACACCACCTCAGGACATTGTGGTACTGCTTCAGAAGCCAGCAAGAAATGACATGGACGGCCCAGGCCGTAGCGTAACGGTCTGGGCACCGGACTGGTAATCCAGTCGCAGTGTGCCGCGGGTTCGACTCCCGGACCCGACACGGCCTTTACTGCATGTCATCCCCCCATCTCTCTCCCGTTTCCTGTCAGCCTACTGTCTGTCCCTTCAAAAATCAATAAAAGGCGTAAGCCGCAAAAAAATATCTTAAAAAAAAAAAAAAAAAATGACATGGACTGGTTATATCAGAGTGGTGATTTAGGATCAAAGTACCATTAGAAATATGTTTGAGGGACATAAACAATACGATATTAAATCGTATTGTTGTTTAAAAATGCATGTTGTATTCCTTTCATTAAACATATTCAGGTGGTGCCGGGGATTGATAATAGTTAATAGATTAACCATAAGGTGTCCCTTATTCTAAAGTTTTATGGAACAGCCTCTGAATAACTACAGTTGTCCCTTATAGAAAAAGCATTAGCTAAAACTGCCCTAACATCTCCGTTTATGGAAGAGGGCAGGGGAGTTGTGAAAGGTTTAACATTGCTAATGGTTCTGCTCTAATTTCATTACATAGTAAGTCTCTACCTCCTCTTTCCAATCCAAGGCCCCAAGGCCCACTTGGCTGCAAAATACTTTCAAAAGTACGGTGGGCTAATTATGGAAGCAAAAGACAAAACAATGACTTGCTGTAAAAATCCATAAACTTTCTGTAAAAGTCCATAAACAGGGTTTTAACACAATTAACTGCCAGGTATTAATTAATTAATCATTCCGCCGCTGCCAGTGTTTTTTAGTGAAGACCCTCATTTTCATGGGTTACGGTAGGGACTGACCAATTATCGGCGCAGATCACTGATATAATAAATTATGTTAAATAGAGCTCCCTGCACTTGTGTTGATGAATATTCGTAAATGCATATAAAGAACACTGTTTTGTGTTACTGTCAATTTTGACAATTATGAGGCACGTGCTATTGGTGCTAAGCAGGTGCTAAGCAAGTGTTAGAGATCAACATGAAGGGATGTGGTACAATACTCATAACAGACCTGCCTTAATGTTATGACTCGCTTTTATCTGATACTGGGCTCTGAGTTCTGCATGAAGACTCCAACAGATCGGACCAACAACTCTACCATCACCTTGACCTCCTCCAAAATAAGGGGTCTTTCATCAAATATGGTTGTTGAGTCAAATTACCTACAAATGGGGCCGTTCTAACATATCATGTGAGGAGAGATGTGGCAGGTCAATATCAATTTAAGGTTTGCAAATGGATCAATAACTGTAGTCCTTCAGTGCAATGTCCCAACATTTTAATGCTTCAATGCATTCAATACCACCCTCAGCTCAGAATGAATTCAGAGAGAGGATCAATGCATGTTTGCTTTTGAGAGCTACTTTCAGCAGCTGTCTTCTTCTTCGTAAAACTTTTTGATTGATGTATGAGTTTTGCACACCACCATCACATACAGTACAAGCTGTTCACCTAGGTGCATCCACTGTGTAACCTGAACTCAAACCCAGCTCTCCTTTCTCCTCCGGTTATTGTTATGTTTTTATAATGGACCAAGAGTCCCAGTCTGTAATGTCTCGCGCACACATGCACACCATTTCCGATGCATCCCGTGTAGGCCTTCTAAAACCCATATTGTATGAACCCGTAGAATACCAAAGGAGGCTGAGGAGAGCTCATTTCAACAGAAAAAGAGGGACTTTGACCATTTGCCTCGACTGACATTAAAGGCCCCTATTAAAACATTGACATTTCATGAAGTATAATCCAGCAATTCATGAGCAGGATATGTGAATGTCAGCTCACTATGAGTGCCTGAACATGTCCTAGGCATCTGATCTTTGTCTAGTCAGTACTTACACTGGACAAAGAAAAGGCCATTTCCTTTCATGCGACCACTGTTATTTGCAAACATCAATGGCCGAAAATTAGATACAGTATAACAGGGGAAACTGAAACACGTCCCTCGTTTAAGTACTATATTCTCATGTGAGGAAGAGTGGAGTGAAATTTGACCTTTCATTGATTTAGTCTCTGGGGTTAAAAGATCAACACTCCAATAGTAGTTATGCAGGGTGAGATGGCTTTCCCCACATTATTTGAATAGCCAACATTTACAATTCCCTGCCTTTAAAACACAATCAGTGCCGGGATTCCTTCAAAATAGAAGCTCTGGGGTGCCGGAAAGACAAAGAAAAGAAAAGAAAGAAAGGAAAAAGGAAAGAATTTCAGAATATTCTCCCCTCGCCTGATATCATTGAGGATGCGCTAGGACATGTACACACGTCCAATGCACCCCTCGATTGGATTGGACTAGGACGTGTGGACACGTCGGATGAACGGAAACGGTTAACCAGCCATACTGTATACGACAGCCAATCTACTAGCTCATTGTGAGCTTATAGATCAACAATTTCCTATTTAAGATAGGCAGTGGGCACGGCAGGGTTAATGTGAGCAACACACACGTTAACATGAATTAACAAAAAATGTACACTCCTAGAAATGCCACAAAATGGAAAGCAAAACACCCCCATAAATGGTCCTTGCCAATCCCCGGTGCTTTGGCAGAGCACTCCAGCGGATAAGGCACCTGTCTCTAAATAATCACAATGATAAATGAGGCCTTGTTAAGCTTGTGAGCCACTACCATCCTTGACACACACAAAAAAGAAAAGAAAAGAAAATAAATAAATGAAAATAGTAAAATCCTGCCCAGTCCCTCAAAATATGCCTATGAGAATTTCTATAATGGTGCGAGATGTGCCATGGTCAATTGGCCATATCTAATTTCTGTTTGCTAATATTGTAAACAAAAACTGGCTTATTTGGCACACATTTCTTGACACAAACTGGCTTGGCTCACATTTCATGAGACCTGCTGTGCATAAGATTAGAGTTCACAAAGGATACTTGTGACTGAAGCAGTGCCATATGAAGCAATCTACCCTCACGCAGCAACTACTACCAAGGGACCATTGAGCAGGGCAACGTTCAACTGGAATTCAGCTGTATTAAGCACCTTCCAGGTTTAAATGTTTGTACTGTAAATGCATCATGTGAAACTGGAAGGTCCACAGCAAAAGGAAGCAGTGGTGGAGGAGCATGATGAGACAGGTGACCCTAAAAGCTGCTGACAGGTTGAGTGAGCAGTGCCATCCAACCATCCCTAAGCAACACCCAAGGGCCAGCTTTACTAAAATGGAAAGTGGCTATGTAATCAGGCCACCAGCTTGTGATTAATGTTGGTCGTCTGTCCCTGGGTCTGCTCTGCTCTGTTCAGTACAAACAGCCAAGATACTGTTTACAACATCTCAGTGCCGCCCTCAACCATGGAAATATACGAAGACCTGTTGAGCCATGTGGCTGGTGGAATGAGACAGGTCACAACCCAACAAATTATGTCAGGACAGAATGGAAGACTCCACAGCCGCAAGAAAATGCATGATTTCTGACTGCCTTTTAGGCCAAGGCTTTGTGCCATCTGTCAATGGCTACCAGGATGTTTTATTCAATCTTTTCCGCTTAGTCACCCTTTGTCTGGGAAAAACGAAGAAAGAAAATGACTCTCGGGGGCAAAGCCGACGTTAGTTTAACAGTCAAATGATGCTTACTAAACAAACGGCCCCTCGGGTGAGGCAAGGCTGCGGCAAGGGATGGATTTATGAAGTCGTGCAGAGCATCTCTGAGTGCTAACATCATCAAAAAATACCTCCCAACCTGTCGGCACGTTGTATTAATGAGCTATTAGGTGTTTGTGGGTAAACAATTTACAGTGCTGGCTTATTTACCGCTCGCTCACAGGAAAGTGCATCTGGAGCTGGGAGCCGCGGCTCGCCAGGGAACCCATCCATCTGCTGCCACAGCCACGCTATTCATTCCACCACTTGGACAGATTTACACAAACCTTTTGTCGTTAGTCTGACATGTCTATTTATTACGGGAAAGACTCTTAAAACAAGAGAATTGCACACACACACACACACACACACACACACACACACACACACACACACACACACACACACACACACACACACACACACACACACACACACACACACACACACACACACACACACACACACACACACACACACACACACACACACACACACACACAACTAATTTACAAACTCCTTAAGTGGATTTTAAATCAGGACGAGGCATGAAAATTCTGGTGGCCTGTCCCTGGGAAAATAGATTTCTGTATTGCAAATCCATACGTCCTCCTTCTATTGAGAATGCATAATGTAACTGAGATGTCCACATGTGCAAGGCATCTAACAGCTGGACTTGACAACTGTAACACTCCAGGCATTCAGATGGTGTAGGAATTGGGAGGAAAACATTTTTATTTCCACTGGAAAACTGGCCTAGCAAAGATCAGTGGCCAGTGAGTTGACGGCAGTTTCATGAGATTCAGGGTCAAGGTCAAAGGTCAAATTCAACAGTGGTAGATATACAACCCTAACCCAGTGGATTTCAAACTTCTTTGAAAGGTCAAAAGGTCATGACTGCATTCATATCTGTTCAAAATAACACATGATGTTATCATCACTCCTTAACATCACTTGTATTTACCGATGCCGAATAAAGTTATAGTGAATATAATTAAAATATAAGATTTTTTTTTAAACATTATTCACAATGTTTTGTATAGTTGTATACAGCAGTGGTTCCCAAACGTTTTCATATCAAGGACCCCCAAATTGACCCCTATTTGAAAAGATATGCCAGGGACCCCCATAAGAGAATTTCTTTACGGTTCTAGCAGTGATTCTCAACCCGACCCCCAGTTTGACATGCATTAGTCTACGGACCCCCCATTTAATGGCATTTCTAGCTCTGGGACCTCCAATTTATATTGTAAAATCACTGTTAGTTTAACTCTGAGAGTGTACAAATGGAACCAAATGGACCGGTTACGGTCCATTTAGCTGGGGACGCCCTGGAACTCCCTCAAGGACCCCTGGGGATTCCCAGACTCCATTTTGGAAAACACTGGCATACAGTGTATTGCAATAATACTGTGGGCGTAAACATCCCAGGGCACAGTTCACGCCACACCGTTTGGGAACCACCGGCCACATATAGTCATAGCCTTTTCAATACAATTTAATTTAGTCATATTTTAGTCACCCGAAATGTTTTAGTGTCAGTCTAGTTTTAGTCGACTAAATATCATACGATGTTAGTCGACTAAATCTACAGTCGATTTTGTCGACTAAAATGGATTTTGGCGTCATAATGGCAGATTTTACACTTTGTTGGATGCTTAAAATAGCAAGTACAACCTCACAACACGTTGCAGTGAGCTTGTGGATTGGCTATTTTTAGCATGCAACAGAAACATAAAATTACTTTTCTTTTAGTTCCGTTTTCATTTGTTGACGAAATTGTCAGTATATTTAGTCTTAGTTTTTATTTAGTTTTATCAGTGAAATTAGGTAGTCGACGAACATTCATCATAGTTTTGGTCGATGAAATCAACACTCCTTCTTACCAAAGTCTTTGGTGGAGGACATCCAGCCAATCACTTTGAGGGAGACGATGGCCAGCAAACCGGATCCCACGAACGAACCGATACCAGAGAAGAAGAAGAACAATCCCATGATGGCACTCTGCATGGACTTGGGGGCAGCCGAGTAGGCGAACTCCAGACCTTCAAAAAGACAAAGAGACAAATAGATGTCGACAGTCCTCAGAGATAACAATATGTAGCGCATGCATTGTATTCATAGGGTACAGTGATTAACATAATTATAATAAATGGCGTAATCATCTGTAGAATATAATTTACTAAATTTAGTCATTGGCATGCTGAACATGTTAATAAAGTCTGATCCATGCGTAACTGCCTCAGTTATCCACGTAAAGCACATTTCAGACAGAGGACAGAACATGCGGTCCATGTTTATCTCTGTGTGTGTCGGTGTCCTACCTGCAATTCAAACCGGGATCTCCAATGTGAGAAATCAATTATCATTTACCACTCAATCAAGAGCCAGTCGCCTGTTGGCCAGGGGAAATATAGAGCTTCAAGCTCTACTACTTGTCAACAAGCGTCTACATTCTTCAAGGGTAAATGTTAAATGGTGCATTTATATAGCACTTTTTATCCAAAGCACTTTACATAGATTGACAAGATTGTGCATTACATTCACCTATTCAAACACACATTCATAAACCAATGGTGGAGGAAACCATGCAAGGCACCAATTAGGGGTTCAGACCGTCAAGGACACTTCGACACTAACTCTGGGGGAACCTTGCGGTTCCCATCCGGCTGCTCTACCGGTCACTCTACCCCTGAGCCACTGACGCCCAAGGGATGAGTAAAGAGACCACCTCCAAGTTCCAACCACGGCAGCTGTGCTAGTTACATTGCATGAACATCTACCGGTTAAAATGGCGTTTTATTCATTAAAATAAGTTCCAGATCACAGCTTTAAGCTGACTTTGTAAAATGAGAGTGGCTGGGTTGTAGTGGTCAGCAATGTTTCCCCCACTGTGAATGATTCATTATCACAGGTATGGTCCATTACAAAATGATACACATCACTATGGGTATGGGGTGCCACTTGGTATCTTCTGAATCCAAGGTACCAAAAGTAGAGAATTCCTTCATAATACAGGCATTTTAGCCAAAGGGACTCAGTCAGCAGTTGTTACACTGTGGTGCTCTGAGAGGCCTTTGTTCAGCATGGGTCAGCTAAAAAAAACACCTATTAAACTTATTATATATTTAAACTAAATTATTTACTGTCGTGAAAGAACGGAAGAAAGGTATTTTTATTTTATTTATTTTTTCCTCAGAGATTGCTTTTTTGGTCAGGTGTAGTATCGTGGCTCACACTGAATCAAACATTTTACATAAAACCCTGTCTTAAGATACCATTAAGACACCTGAGGACGACAAGCGCCCTCGCCCTGAAGCCCTAAAGGTTGAGGTCGCCTGCACGCATCCGCCTCGTTGACGGCAGACCGCTGGGGAGTGAAGGGAAAGATACACATGGAGATAAAGACCTAATCTTTCTCTTTGTGCTTGCAGATGTCTGCCTGCAAGCTGACACTGATCATTTCATGGCACCTTGAACATGTGATTTTTCAAATGAGGTCCTACTGCTACACATGCCAGAAGAGATTAGGAATCCATGGTTAAATAAGGTTGCCTTCTAAGACATTCCTCAGAGTTGGACATTTCACAAATGTACGTGACAAACTGCATCATTGCAAATACAGACACTGGCACCATGAAAGTAACACTGCTTCCATATGAGATGGGACAGAAATGTGCCAACATATGGCGATTATTTAGAGGAAACTTTTCCTGTAGTTTGCACAAGGAAACATTTATTTATATCCTGGGATAGCCTTTCGATACCATCAAACACAAGTCAATGGCTATGCAATGCATATCGTAGGGGACTACATAGGATGGCGAACTTCCTCAGAATACTGTACAACACTGCACAGCTAAGGGACTAGGAGAGCACAGTAACATTATGTTCAACCTAGTGCTTGTCCGTCAGTGAATGCAACGATACTACGTAGAATTATAATTATGTCCATAGCACAACAACATAAGAAACAGTCTGACCTTTCTCGACCAAGAGGTGGAATTATAAATAAAGGGAGGGAAAAAAGAAAAAAAGAGCTGGACTTAAAATATCTTATTTTTGTTTCTCCTGAGGGCAGTGTTTCTTTCACTGAAAATAACATTAGCCTTTAACATTTTCAAAAGAGCAATACATAATTAAAAATCCCACAGGGAATCATTATTGCAGTTTTTTGGATATTCGTATAGCCCAAAGCAGACAAACTGCTGGGTGGTGCTGGGTGGTGGAAGCAAAGAATACATAGAAGATGTGGATGGGAAATGTGTAAGCACCTGAGATTTTAAACAGATTTATTCAAACTGAATAAAACTAGGGGGGAATGTTCCTATCTATCAGATATATGTCAAAATTCTGCCAGCCAATTTTCCTTTGGGTAAACCCCCAGGGGGACGGTATGGAGAGTATTTTAAGGCTCCCAACAGCTTTGTTATGTCTCTATTTGACTTTCATGGGGACCCTAATAGTCAGGGGTGAATGCCGTTGTTTTGTAGGATCCTTAACAATCCAGAGGTGCAAGAACCTGTACAATTCCTAGGTTCGTTAACAACTTGAACCCCAGCATCCCTATTCTGAGTATGTTATGAAAGGCGAACATTTGGCAAAAACAGGCGAAATTTTATCAAAAGTTGCAGATCTACAAGTTCCCAACATGTTGCAAAGAGACATGTAAACTTGTACATAGGATATTTTCACTATTCTTTGTACAACAAACTATATACAGTAGGCCAGGGCTTAATTGGTTAAATGCATTTCTAAAGCGGATAGTGAAATTATGCTTTGATATACAATGCAAACATGTGAGTGGATGAAAATAATTACGTTGAAAAGAAGTTTCTTGCAGGGTGTAATCTTATTTTCTGATACTGAAAGCGGAGAGCTACAGTATACGTGTGATTATAAGTGATTAGAGCAACAGAAACCAAGAAACAATATTAATAGGACAACTTTATCACTGCAGGAAGCATGTGGCCTAATAAACCCAAGCCAAGTCATTGAAACCTGCACGGCCAGTTATGACCATGACTGCAGAGGAAATGGCAAATAAAAATAAATGACCAGGCAGATTTCTATTGATTATTTGATTTCTATTGTGCTCCGTTGCTTAGACAGGAAGATTCAAAATGGTGCCACTGCTGTTATGCTACAATGTTTCAAGAGTCTAAATCACCTCTTTTGTGTAAAGACAGTACCCATATTGATTTATTTTGGCTCATTTCCCTCATCACAACTCAATTTCATAGTATCGCCCTTTCATATTAACAGTGTTTCTTACTGCAGGCCATTATATTCTGGAGAAAGATCCCTTTAATTCCCATGAATTATTTTTGAATAGTCATTTTCCTTTTTATTCCAAATCATGATAGTTTGAACACTAACTTTGGCTTATATGCAGCATGTGTCAAATACACATTTGCAGTCAGCTCAGCAGCTGGCCTTTTTTCACCCAAGAAATCTATTTTTATATTATGCCAAAGATATCGTCTGAAAAGAATAAGGAACCTATTTCCCCATGGAAAGCAAACTAAATTGTGAAATGGAGGCTGTATCGATGAGCATCTCTCAGTGAGATATCTGATGATGATCCATTCCTCAGAACAGGAGGAATAGGTACAGGCACACCTAGTGCCTATGTATTGAATAAAAAAGGTACATATATGATGTAGGTGGCTCGTCTGGGGTCCACTCTGAAGCAACAGTAAAATGAGCTTAGATAAGCGAAGAAAACTCAACAAATACTGCTACTGAGGCAAAAGGGCTTGAGTGAACACTACTGTAGCAGTGCGTAGCTTACAGTGGCCTCCAGTATGGAGGCTAATAGAAATAGGTGTTATGTTCTATACAATAAAATCACACCCGTGTGAACTGAGCGTTGCAGGCTGCTCAACACCGCTGGCTGGCTGCAGTTCTAGTTATTGTGCTCAGTGTGAATGGCCCTTTAGGCTGCTCAACAGTGCCACTTTAGGTCACCCAGCGGAATTGCAGCTGTCCGTACCCCAAACAGACAGACAGACAGAGACACAGACATACAGTACATACATACACACGTGGCATTGGAGCGGTCAGGCACCGTTCAAAAACCACCATGTTATTCTGTAGCTGCAAATAAAAGGTCTGCTAGCTGACTTAAAAGATCTGCCATCTCTGACATACTGTTAAAAGAAAATAAATAACACCCGTGTGAACCGAGTGGTGCAACTCCCCTCTCTCTCTCCCCTTCCTCCTCCTCCTCCTCTCTCTCTCTCTCTCTCATTAGCAGGCAGCACGGTCTCTCTCTCTCCGTTTCTGCATGGCACAACAGCGCCCCTACTGGTACTCATACTGCTGCTCATTAACGTCACATAGGTGAACACATAGGTTAACCACTAAGGCTGCAACAACGAATCGATTAAATCGATAAAAATCGATAATTAAATTCGTTGCCAACGAATTATCTTATCGATTATTATCGCGGGTGTTTTCCAACATTAAAATGTAACGTAAAGCTGCTTTCTTTTTACCGTTCCGTAACGGCACTAGGCTGAACGAACAATATGCAACGGGTCGGTATAAACACAACACAGGGCGCGTTCGGAAATAGCGCACTGAGCGCACTGTGCAATGCAAACTAATAGGCGAGTGCGCTCCCGGTGTGCATTTCCAAACGCACCCACAATATTGTCTTGAACGTGACCAGAGCGCCCGGTCCGCATCTACCCCGCTCTCTCCCAACTTCAGTCTCCCCCCACACACACACACACACACACACAGAGGGAGAGCGTCAGCTCTGTGGCTGCGATGATCTGCTTGCAAAATGCCCCAAACAGGTCCCAAAACATGGCATTTGTGAGCACGGCCACTGTCCATATTTGTTTGTCTTATGACAAAAAATGCTCCACAATGTCTGAATCTGTGAGCTTGCAGGCTGTCTACGACGAGCACTATAGCAGTGTAGCTTGCTAACGATCGTTAGCTCCTCATTTGTTCCACCTGTGTAATCACAGCAGCGCATTGAAGTGGGCACAGGGCAAAAATCTCCGTGAAGTGAACGTTTTTGCTTAACAATGATTTATTCAGTGCTGTTTAACTTTAGCAATATGTGATACTAGAGCCTAGACCCTAGAGAACATGCCAATATGGCTGCTATAAGAACGGTTTCCCCTATCAGCTAGCATGCTACTGCTACTGCCTACTTGTAACTTGTGTGCACTGTGTGTGTGTGTGTGTGTGTGTGTGTGTGTGTGTGTGTGTGACTGTGTGCGTGCGTGCGTGTCCACACAGACTGTGTAGGACAGTGGTTCTCATAGTGGGAGTTCCAGCTACATTATAGATAGTTAGGAAGTAAACCAAGTGGACCCTAAAGGGTCTGTAACAGAGAGTGCAAAAATGGAACCAAATGGACTCACAATTGATTTTACCATAGAAATTAAAAAATAAAAATTGGGGTCCCAGAGATAGAAATGGAAAGAGACAGTCAGCTATACACGGTCAACATTACAGATTACAGTATCATTACAAGTAGGAATGGCAATGAAATCAAATTGGATAAAAAAAGGGGGTAAAATATGAATTTTGAATGAGTATTCATTTTTATTGTCTTTATTGTTAGTTACAACATGCCTAAAATAATTTGAAGCTATTTTTTTTAAGTAATTGCAAAAAGGTGCCATAATCCGATTCATCGATTCATCGTTTAAATAATCGGCCGATGAATCGATTATGAAATTAATCGTTAGTTGTTGCAGCCCTATTAACCACACATACACACGGACATTGCTGTTCCTTGGAGTGGTTGCACCACTCAAACATGTTGTTGGCTGTGCAGATTATCTGTGAATGACTGTATGAGAATGGTTCAAAGATCTTCAGATCTTCTCTCCATTCCGTTCCATTCTGACACCCATAAAGAGGACTCCTTTTTAATCTTTTATCCTTTAAAATATGTACAGTATCTATGGAAAGTTAACGAACAGAATTGGGCTTGGGGTGTAGCCGTGGAGATTCATACTGGGGAGCAACACGATAGCTCATACAGAATACTGTAAATATGATGTACAGTTGGCCACTGAGCAGTTAACGGGGCTAGTTAAGAGGTTCTTACTTATAATAATTGAATTTAATAATAAAGTCCAGAATAGCATATAGTTCTGGTAATTGCTGAGCAGTTGTAATTCATTACGGTAATCGGCGCTGTCTGACACGAGGCTTCCTGCATACTTGACTTGTTTGCACAGCTAATCACTGTAGCCACTGACATGTGTACAGTAATCTGTGTTAGCAGTTAGCACCAATGATTTGATTAATTAAATGACCACGCAAAAGTATTTATCAAACTTTTTATGGAAATAAGTAATTTATAAGAAACCAGAAAATGTGTTCCTCGGACAACAGATTTCCACCAGGCCTATAACCAATAATCATGTCCCACAAACTATGCCAGGCAGTCATAGCCACTTGTTATGGGATCAGATACATTTTGATTGTTCAACCTACGGTTCAACAGAAGCGAACGCAGCTCGTTTGTGTGTGTGTGTGTGTGTGTGTGTGTGTGCGTGTGCGTGCTACAGCTGCGCCCTCTGGTGGCGGGCGGGTGGTGTCACAGCGGGACAGACACAGACAGACACACACACACACACACACACACAGACAGACAAGATCTGCAGGGTCTCATAGTTAGTGCTCACTGCGTTTGCAATAAACATTGACAACCGTTTAGATGTGAGGGGGAGCCCTCCACAACCAACATAGTGAGGTAGGAGTCAGACTACCCTGCTTACTACCAACATAGTAAGGTAGGAGTCAGACTACCCTGCTTACGGGCACAGCTATTTCTAACAGTGAAAACTAAAGTAGTTAATGTGAAGATTTACAAACCAAACTCACTTTCATTTCATCCACTGTCCTTTTCCGTTGCGGGAAGGAACATTGAGAGGAATATGTGAAAGCGGAATTAACTAATTCGCCTTCCCATTTTTCCCGTTTACTTCCGTCGCACGGAAACGGAGCGAAACAGATGGGTGCAGAACAGCGTTATGAAACGTAATCAATACAACATTTAAAAGGACATCAAAGGATGATCTCGACGCCGAGGGCCAAAGGACGAGAAGAAGTCAAAAGACATTCTAGGTGGCGAATGAGTTAATAAGAAATAGCCTAAGTTAAAACGTATTGTATTGTATGTGCATTTGAGACGACGTAACACCTTCTAGAGGTCCCAGAGCGCAGGAGGCACGTCCCGCAGCACAAATTAAGCCCAGAGTAGGAAGCCCATTGACTGTATGCTGTCGGTGGGGCGTATCATTGTGTGGCCCCAGGTATTGCAGCTCGCAGTTATATTTGAGAATTGAGATCAAATTGCACTCTATACTAAATCAATCATGCTGTTTGGTGTGCCTCTGTCGATTCTACACGTCTCAATTTCAGCAGAGACAATGACAAGAGCAGCCCAGTGTAAATAGGGCATTGTTTTAGCAAAAGAATATTGATTAGATGAACCACTTAAACAATGAGCTGAGGAACAGTGTTACTGTCAGACTGAGGGAAGACCATTCATCACTTAAGCTCTAAAGGTTACTTTATCATTATAAACCACACTTCACCTCATTTATAAAATGGCTCATTATTTAACAATAAACTTGAATGGTGTAAGAAATGAAGACTGTCAACGGTCAGTCAATACCTGGGCCAATTAGCACTCACTATGATATCATTCACCTACCCACAATGGTATCAGGTACGGTCGCCCCTAAACCATCTCACCCCTCGGTTTTTTTCCGCCGACCGCTCGGTGCCGCGGTTCTTGCATTCTTTATTTTGTTTTACTGAGTATAAGGTTAGAAATAAGTTTAGGGTTAGGTACCGGGTTAGGTTTAGGCATAGTCAAGGTTAGGAATAAGGTTAGGCTTAACCGTTTAAGCATAATGTACTTAGGTTACTTTAGTTTAGGATACCAGGCCGTGCCGTTCCACCAGCTGTAAATGATAAATCGTGCATTTATATAGTGCCTTTATCCAAGGCGCTTTACAGAGATTGTGCATTACATTCACCCATTCACACACACATTCACACACCGATGGCGGCGGAAACCATGCAAGGCACCAACCAGCACATCAGGAGCAATTAGGGGTTCAGTGTCTTGCTCAAGGACACGTCGACACCGGGGCCCGGACACCGGAGCCCGGGTTCAAACTGGCAACCTTGCGGTTACCATCCAGCCACTCTAGCCCTGAGCCACCGCTGTACACCCGGGGCGAGTTGGTAAAGGGGCAACTCGTTTGGTATTCCCCACAATCACATCAGAAAGGTAGAAGATAGGGATATCATAATTACAATGTGAATTGATTAATGTACAGTTATTATAATCTATTATAATTGTATTAATGTAATTGTCTGTATGTTGCATGTTGGACTGAGGGTGGGGGGGGGGTAGAAAAAAACAAACAAAGAAAAAAGTACTTTTGACACCTTTGATACCTTTTGTAATGTCAAAAGCAATAAATACATACAAAAAAGGGTAGAAGATACATTTAACCAATTATAATTGCGCAATCAAATGGGTTTGTAAATTTGGCTTTATGGTGTTATAGTATACTGTAGTTAGAAGCTCAAAACCCTCAAAACACAATGTGACAGCAAATCTTACCGATTACAATTATGCACTGGAAATGTGTATTGTATTGCATATTGTATTCGTCTTTGTAGTGATAATGGTGAAGTGAAAGTATGACTTCATGACAGTGTAGCCGACTGCATTGTGAAATCACAGCCTGACTTCTACTTCCACTAATTATAAGTAAATCAATCTGACCATACCTGCAATACTGGCGAAGATTTCACTGATTCCAATCAGCACATACTGAGGCACCTGCCACCATATGGGTAAATCTGCAGCATAGTAGATGACGTTGCCAATCTGCTGGTCGATGGTACCGTTTGGGGAATTGACTACATCAAGTCGTTTAGTCTCCAATATTCCTGAAAGGGAAGAGGCAGGAACTAAGTGTTAAAGTTTGAAAGTGGTATACAAGGGCATGTGACTGTGTACTATAGAGCAGCGGTTCCCAAACTTTTTTTGCTCAAGACCCAAAAGAAACGTTTGCCAGGACTCAAATTCATGAAATTACTGAAAAAAAACTACCGGTAATAAGATTTGTATTTTTTGGGAATGCTTTTTAAGAAAATGTGGAAAACAAAAAACAAAGGCACCCATAAAAATTTGTCCACGACCCTTAAAATGTGTCCGTGACGCACAAAAGGGCCCCAACCCAGTGTTTGGGAACCAGTGCCTGACCAACTTATCAGTAAGCCAGTTCTATCAGCTGATATTGGCCTATCACAGATGCAGAAGTTGTTTAAAATAATGCAGAAAAAGAGGCTTGGAGTTACTGAGTAATTGTTCTATTTGTGCATTTGTTTTTTTTATAGTTATTTATCATTGTTAAATTCCCAGTTTGTTTCAGTGCATTGATACATTTTTGGAAAATAAAGTTTACTGTTAAACTGTTAAATATCCTGCCTTCCTTACATACAGTTGTCACAAGTGTCACCACATTTGAGAGATGACTGCAAAAACAGCATTTTCCCAGTATCAGGTCAGGCTCTGAAATATACTCCAGAGCTTGGTGTAAAATGGTAACATTGAATTGCAAAATCTGCAAAAGTGTTCATTACACTCTTGAGTGTGAGATGGACTGCAGGTACAAACGTTAGATTAACACGCTTTGCAATGTACCCTGTTTATGTTGTTATTGTTTTGCTCTTCACCGCGGCTTGTCATGTTGTAGTTCGGTGGTCACCTAACCACCGAAAATCCAGACTATGTATGAGCCTTGAGACACATGGGAGCAGGTTGAAAATAGGCAGCAATGCATGTTTGCACGAAGGCAATTTCCAAAAAAGCAGTATACTCAAACATCTGCATGCATGCAGTAGGGCTCGGTTCGGTCCACATTAAGTTGACTTTTTGCTCAATCAGGCCAGTGACCTAAAATGAGTTTGACAGCCCTGGATTAGTGTTTATGTTGGGATCCAATTTGAAATCCTGTCAATTTCATATCACTGGAAAGGAAATGTAGTGTAAACATTAGATAGACACACAACTAATTCATTCTCTTTGATTAGTCCTACCAACCCTCCCCAATAAATCTAGGTGCAATAAAACAAATGGGTAATTGTTGATATATATCGGTTTATATAATAGTCACAGTGAGGAGGCACTTGTAAAACGTATTAAGCACCCTAAAGTCCATGAAACCAACAAACAGCCAAATATCGCAGGAGTTAAAGGATTCACTGACACTCCATTAGGGATTTAGCTGGTTTCAAGGCTACACTACCACTTCATTAAGATCACATCTGCATGCTCACAGATTATGGCAGTTAGTAGTGGAACAGTACAGACAGCTCGACAATGAGAGCCAAGCAGTCATCATCAAACCACTGCCGCTTCCTAAAAGCTTCATTCGATAACCATTATCATGTAACCAGCAGCTATTTCCAGATAACACCCAGAGACAGCCTCCTATCATAACCACACTTAATGCTGTATTTGAGAGCCTTGTAATCCAGCTATCCTATAATACCAGCCGTCCATCCCAGGCAGGCCAAGCAGCCTCCGGGTTGCCCAGAGCAAGTCCAGGGCTCAGCATAAACATACACCACCCATATCACACATCAGACATCCAAGTGCAATCCCCGAGAACTTTTGCAACAGCTTTTATAAAAGCGTCCCACTTTTAGACATCAAAACGTCACTGGGCCATAACTAAAACAGATTATATAAATTACAAAGAATGTTATAAAAAGAAAAAATTAAGATTTACTTCAAAAGCAAATGTCCATGCTGCTTTGGAATGTCACCCAGCATGTAGCTGAAGTCAATGTTTCTAGTGATAGCCTATTAAATAAATACGAGCTTAGGATGGCATGGCCAACTGTGCTGTCACACAGCATGGCACATTTACAATGTTGTGAGTGTTGATCCAGGCTGTGTCCAGGGCAAACAATGCCACTTCAAGCTGGTGTAGAGCTGTCCGTCTCTCTGTGATTTCCGAGCACAATGGCTTATGCTTGTGGACGGACACCGATAAACCCACAGGAAACACGGAACACCAGCTAAGCAAAATAGGACATAACTTCATAACGGAAGACACACCATAGAGCGCCGAAGTCTGACGGCAATATCGGTAGAGGGCGCTCTACCGATTAAAAAGTACATGAACCCACGGGTTCATGTACTTTTTTATTTGTATTATAATCCCCATAGGGGGATTTTAGATCGCCTCATATAAGAACTGTGTTTGAAAAATAAACAAATCATCCTGGCCATCCTCATATGGATATGAAGACTGTGAGAAAACGCTAATGTTACTGCTGCTGAATTGGTTACATTTTTGCTAGAAACAGACTGTATCAAATATGGCTGACTGACTGTCGTAAACGATACAGAGACACTTCCCCGACAATATCGCCAAGACAGTTTGTTTATTTTTGGACCACAATGCTTATATGAGACGATTTTAAGATGACCCCATGTTATTCTCCATAGAGAAACACTTCCCCTCATTAGATTTGGTTAACAGGCACTTTACAGTAGATGAAAAAGGGGGAAAAACTTACACTTGCTGAAAGTATTTGGCACATTTCGAATTAGACTACACAAGAACACATTCAGTTCCACTTCACAATTTCTGCATGGTATGTGGTACAATCCAGGGGTGCGTGAAAAAAGATAAATTAGTCCAACATAATAAATGTACACTTGTCCTCTCTTTTACATGCATGCACACAAACACAACGTGGAAACTACTTCCTCCAGGAAAGTGCTTATGGTTACTTTTTTCCCCCTGCTTTCTTGTTATGACAAAGCAACAGTAAGTGGTCTCCAGCAGCTTTGTGCAGACCCATAACAATGACCCAATAATGGGTCCCATGATCCCACTAAAGTCTGATTTACACTTCCCCACACGATGAATATAGCAGATCTACAAGCTCACAACATATACATGACACAATGTGTTGCAAGCTTGTGAGCGACGGAGTATAAATGAAGCAGAAAGTCACTACACAGTAAATGTTTTAACTCCGCATAGACCTGCAAAGCCTCAGGCTTTGTCCCAGTTTGACTAGAGCTGACAGATATATCGGCCATTATTATTTCACTTTGATCATTGGCATCTGAATGTTTATCACATGCAACCTGGTCACCCAATTGTGGGCATGTCTTTATAGGTGACCATTTGCAAAAATGTTCAGAAACAGCAGATCTACAAGATCACATGATGTGACACGTTGTGAGCTTGTAGATCGCCTGCTTTTCAAAAGGTTATTTCAATGTATTTTATTGTTTGCTTATAAGCTAATGAACTCAAATAGAAACTTTAATCAAATCAAATCAAAGTTTTTTAAATGTATTAGAATTTATTTTTCCTTTTTTCCCAAACAAAATAGTGGTCAAAACATCAGTAATTGGTGGTCTAGGACTCTCCAAAATCAGGATTTATTGATCGGTTGAATTTATTTGGTGATAAAAGAAAGGGCAAATCACTTCCGAAACACAACACATCAGATTAAAAATACCACATTAAAGCCCTAAGACTTATTTCCATTTGGTCCTCTAAAAATCGGCATTGGACCAAAAACTTAAGAGTTCAATTAATTATTTGTAGTATAACATCTGTGTTATGTTAGCCTTTCAGGATTTGCATGGAATTAATTAACTGCCAAAGATACACCTTGTTAACCAGACGTCCTAATAATGCTGGGATGGCTTGTTTTTTTTCCGAAAGTAGAGTTCTTAGTGTAAACAAACCATTCACAACACACTAAATATTAATTGCTCCTCCTCACACAAAGAGCTATTAAATATGATTTAGTACATGTTTAAATATGAATTACCAATCTGCTGAGCACTCCAGTCAATACTAAAAAGGTCAATGAGGACAGAATGCATTTGCATTCTACGGTGATAGGAGAAGTAATTCTGAGAGGGAAACAGGGAGGCAATAGCTGTGTAAAATATAATATGTGTTGGTTGTGAAGACTGTTACGGATTTGCTTTTCCCCACCCTGCAGACTTGTCTCACTCAAAACATTTTAACCTGAATATATCAATACAGGACTGCAGGAGCACCCACGACAGGCTGGGCAGAGAGTTATTTGAGATAATCCACAGGCTGGAACCGAATTGGACAGAGCAGTGCTGTCGGTCGGATGCGGGTGCAGTCAAACAGAACCAAAGTGCAGGGATGCTCTATACTGTATGTACAAAGGGAAAAAAGAAAAAGCACCTTTGGGGCGTTTTATTTTATTATTTATTTGCGAGGTCTGTAACTCTGTATGATAACAGCTTTCCTAGAAAGTGGCGCTTTGATAGAAAGAATATTAATACATTTCTGACAGACTACCTGCTGAGTCCTGGAAGAACAACACTGTGAGGCTCAATTCCTTGTAGTTGTAACATCAAAGCTGGTCAAATGCACGTGTATACATGGTATTTAGACCGCATCAAGAGATATCTCTCCTGGGGGACCAAAACTATGTGCATGAGACAAACCTTCCTTTTTCGTCAAATACTTTCATTCTACATTATGGTTATTCAAACACGACGCTACTTTCAAATGACGCAGATCTATGGCATGCATTGATGCGTGGTGTTGTTTACTCCAATGCTGACATTTAGCATTGTAAACAAAGAGAGCAGGGTGTTTAGTTGGCCTATTTACTCATTTGACGGCAGCGACAGGACATGATTGTTAGAACACTCACTCACTCACTCACCCGCCGCAACGGCCGACCACATGACAAAGAACATCCCCACTGCAATCCTCTTCAGGGAGGAGGGCAGCAGGCCCCGGCGCTTGAGGATGGGGTCCACTACTTTGTCCTTTAGGGGGATCAGCATGAGGATGAGCACGGCGTCAAACATTGTCAGCCAGGCTGCAGGAAAGCGGAATTTGATCTGCCAGGGAATCCAGCAGGAGAAACATGAGGGAAGAGTATGTGTTAAGAGCACAAGGCATGAAAAACAACACTGAGAATGTCAGTGCATTCGAGTCCACTTCCCCACAGGTGAACATGTGTATGTGTGTGTGTGTGTGTGTGTGTGTGTGTGTGTGTGTGTGTGTGTGTGTGTGTGTGTGTGTGTGTGTGTTTTGTTCTGGTCTAGTCTTGATATTGCTTTGGCGCCCCCATGTGGCCGGACACAAAACTGAACATAATGACGAGAGGAATGTTGACGCAATTCACATACCGGTAATCAAATGCACACACATTTGAACTGTTAAAGACAGCGATCAGCCATCAAAGTGGTGGCATTGTCTATTTTTCCCACTGAATGTGCCTGTAATTTGACACACTTGACACTTTGTGCTACTACCTTACCCAAATTTATATTTCTGAGAGCAGAAATTGCAAATGTATTATCATGAAGCTTTATTTATTAATAATGATCAGCCTGTTAACACAGTATCAATAAAACAAGAAAATACATTTGACGCATACATAGACACATTTATGCTATACTGCCTATCGTTCACCGAGCATTGATGGAGCCACAAATTCCCAGAGATCTGTTTTGCAATTCAAATCCTGCAAGCCATCTGAGCTCCCAATGTGTCGGGTTTTACACTTTTGATAGTTCCATTTATTTTCAAATTGAATTTCCATTTCCTAGAGTAACTGCTGGCAAGTCATACACAGTGCTTCCGATGGTATTTTCTCCCCCCCTGTTTGCATATTATCATATTCAAAATGACAGAAAGTGCTAAGTGACAGTATTTTCTCACACCAGGGAAAGAAGGCTGGAGTGGCAGAGCTGCCCCTGCGGGCTTGGTCTCAGTGGGTATTGGGGGGGGGGGGGTCTGCTGAAGAGGTGTTGCAACAAAAAACAACTTGTGTGTAATAATGTTGTAGACATCATGCTGGTTCGTCCATCACTACAGTCTTCCCTATCATAAAGAACTTTTAGAACTAATGATGACATTTACCCAACATACAATGATGTTGTTGAAACCCCTATAAAACAAATTGGACATTTTCGATTATTGTTCCCCATTGCCTCTGGGTAATGCTCTTATGACCAGATGATCTCATTGGGCGTAATGGCTTATCATTTAAGTGCCAAGTAAGAGCGTGCCCTGTTAAAAAATAGTTACGTTTTCATTTTTTACTGCAAATGTACTGTCAGTGTCAGGTGAAGCAAGGGGATGAGTCACAGGGGCAATGGCATCTAATCTCACTTCCCTTTTGATCTTCAGAAGCAGTTCAGAGACTGGAAGCGAAAAAACACGTACAGAGGTTCCTTTTCTAATAATAGAACTATAGCATGTGAAGGGGGGGAGGGGGGGGGGAACTGCCATTCTGTGAACTTGTTAGTGACACACAAGTGGAATACAAAAAACAACTTCACAATTCACTGAAGTCTATAGAGTTCCCCGGTCCAGAAAGCAGAACGGTGATGCTGAACAGCCAGAGGCTATGGCATGGAAAGGTTTGGGGAAGCCTGGCCTACTGTACAATACCATATCAAGCTGCTGTGTGGAGAGACATTGCCAGGTTGCTAATCTGTGAGGTATTAGTACAGTATATGGGAGTTGTTCCTATTTAATCCCCTGGGCATTAACAACCTTTGCCATGTCCAGCTGTTGCCTGTGACTGTTTCACAGTGACCTACTGACTCTTTTTACAATGGTCTAGGATCGAATTAAAAACCTAATCACTCAAAATCAGTCGCATTGTCTTGTGTGTTTAAAGAATACTGCCGTTGGCCGTAGAATATGCATTACCATTTTTACATAAATATATCCATAGATTTTGCCACTTTATCACCATCACTGTGTTTATTAAAGAGCACACAGCCAATCTGACTTTCCTACATGCATTTACCTCGCTGGCATCAGAAGTGCTGTTGGGTTCAGTGCCAGGAATCCTCAGATGGAGGCTCTGCAGAAAATATGTGGTCTGCATCTGCAACACAGTGAGAACATGTACAACAGCAGTGAGGTCTATTAAACCTGATTTATACTTTGTCTTCTGTTGTGCATTTAAAAAAGGTGATTTACAAGCTCACGTGTTGCATGCCAGTGCATTATAAGCTTTTACACACACACACACACACACACACACACACCTTTTCTTGGCTTGGCACCTTATAGTGAACCCAATACCTACATTATCAAAATCAATTGATGAATACATGTTGGTAGGACATGCCATTCTCACCTGGAAATACACTGTCCAGTATGGAATGAGGGCAAGAAACACTGGCAGGACTTTTACCAGAGCTTTCAACTCCTCTACTTTCTCCTCTGGGAACTTCCCTCCATAGGTCACTTTGGCAGTATCCAGCAACGTCGGCTTAGGCCTTGGTAAAAAAGGAATGGGAAAGTTCAAAGCAGCCTGAAAGTGCTATGGCATGATTGATCGCAATGAGAGGGGAGAGAAAAAACTCCGTAAATAGCCAATAAACATTGGCTGGAATTAAACTAAACTCTTGAGATGAGAGACTTAATCAGCCTTTTTTATGAGTGCCTCCTCCTCAAATAACAGCACTTCTAGAGATAGGACAGAAACTTTATTCTAAAGCCTATAATCCCCATCTCTGGAGAAAACGCCTTAATAAGGAATTCTTGAAAGGCTGTGGAATTGGCCAACTTAAAATATTCAATGTCAGGTTTTTCAACTGATTGTGTTACTTGGGTTCAAAGTCAAGTAGCAGCACTTAGGAATAAGTTTACACCAGAGGGAATGATGATGAATGGCTGGACCAGAGGAGAAATTATAAAGGAAAGTGAAAGGGGATATCAAAGGAAGTGTTAACATAAAGGTTCAATACCAACACCTACTGTAGCTGAACTAGTCTACTGGATCAAAGATGCCATAATATTCCACAAAGTTTGGGTAGCTGCGAAATTGATGTTACACAGCTACGTACAAAGACCCTCCCCAGTGAGATTAAGTAGTTTGCTGTACCAAAACAATTTTGTGTGTTTTGATAGCCAATCTGTATCAAAGATTCTCATTCAATTCAGTAAGACTGCTTTTCCTCCCCTTATACATTATGCACTAATCCTGATTGGTAACCCTGTCCCTCTCACCGGAGAAGGTTGGGTTCCTTCGGTGGCTGTGACGAACAGCAGACAAAACCCAGGATTTTGAACATATCTGTGAAGGCACTGCCGTCCGCGGGCTTGGTGATGAAGACAGTCCGGCCCAGGATGAATACGAGGAAAGACACCCCCAGACACACGGTTGGTATGATGTAGCCTAAGGCAAAGCTGATGTTCTGCTGGATGTAGGCCACACCGCCCAGGGACAGGATGGCTCCAAGGTTGATGCACCAGTAGAACCAGTTGAAGAACCGGCGAGTGGCCTCTGGTCCTCTGTCTTTGACCTGTGAGGAAAACGGGGTGCATACGTTAGTTATACATACTGTACCAACAGTCCTACCTACAGTCATTAGTAAAAATGAAAAATCACCCGTGCTGCGGGTTAAAAATCACCCATATCTCCCGACATGCATGGCGGGTTAAAACGTATCCGTGCTGCGGATAAAAAAATCACCCCAACCTGTGAGGTTAGGGTTAGGTTAGGATTTGAGGAGGCATTTAGACAGCCATTTAGTGAACGAATGAATAGCCATAGCTTGACAGCCTTACCATGTTACCATGAACATAGTTACTTTTTTTTTTAAGTCATCAAAAATACAACCAATGAGCAAGATCAAAACAATCAACTGTGTAATTTCTAGTTAATCACACTTATCCAAAATAGATGATCATCTCCAGCTGGCCGAAGGCCGGAGCCAGTGATTAGGATTTTGCCCCTGTGTGTCCGTCTTTGGGTCTGGAGATAATTTCACACTGCGAGTAGGCCAAGGATGTCACTCACCTCATATTTATCAAATCGGTGGTGCTATACCAGCCCAGCTTTTGGTCATAGACAAAAAATGTCCTTTCTGAATTTCCCTTGGTTTTTGCAGTAAACTCCCCATAAAGGACATGTCTAACTGGATTTCCGCATATTCTTCAAAACACACTTTTTGCTACTTCTCCAACAGATTTATTTTGTCCAACACTCAAACCACTTGCTACTACCTACACAGGACCCATGTAATAACAATGTATCATACACATTTTTATATACCATACCGACTGGCTATAACAAGTAAGACGCGCAAACGCGGGAAGCGAACGCAGCTCGTGTGTGTGTGGTTGTGTGTGTGTGTGTGTGTGTGTGTGTGTGTGCGCTACAGCTGCGCCCTGTGTGTGTGTGTTACAGCTGCGCCCTCTGGTGGCGGGTGGGTGGTGTAACAGCGGGACAGACAGACAGACACACAGACACACAGACATTCAGCCCTCGCTGTCATAGTAAGTGGCTCACTGCGTTCGCAATTAGCTTCCAAAGTTTGTAGGAGGGGCCTGATTTACACAAAACTTTAATCTTGAAGTTGAAGCAGAGTAATAAAGTGATTTCACTTCAATTCGAAGGGGGTGCCACAAACATGAAAGATATTTTTTTGGGGGGGATCAATCTTCACCAAATTAGATACACATGATCTTCGGAGTCATGTGACAATGAGTGCACACTCTGGACACAGAAAGGGAGAGGGACACAGTTTGAAACTAGAACTGCACTCTGTCGAGTGCATACTTGCTTGTTGCACACTAGTAGGCCATAAATGGCCAACTAGTGCGCAAGCAGAGCGCGCAAGTACTTTTGACCGTTGTAGGTGTAACTATTTGTTACCTACCTACTTTATGCATATAAACACCTAGTATTATTAAGTATGGTTCAAGTTTCTATCTATATAAGAAATACAGTTTTATCGATGTAGATATATTCTGGATCACTTTTTAGTTTTTTAAAGAAAAATAAATCATTGATATGTGATGAAAAAAAAGGTATATAAATTGAATTAAAATATGTTATACAGTATAATTATTCTGTAAACGGTGGAATCTCAATATCTCTGTGAAGGAACGTTTGAAATGTCTAATTATTAGGTGTAACTATTTGCTACCTATCTACTTTATGCATGTAAACACCTAGTATTATGAAGTATGGTTCAAGTTTCTATCTTTATTTTCAAAGAAAAATAAATCATTGATATGTGATGAAAAAAAAGTATATAAACTGAATTAAAATATATTACAGTATAATTATTGTATTACTTATTGTAAATTGTCAATTGTTTTAAATGTATTTAATGTTGGACTATAGTGATATTAATACTAAATCATGATCAGAGTAATATGTGTCTCTAACTTCAATTTCTGTAATAATACTTTCACATTTGTTAAAATATACATGATCTAAAATACTTCCGTAATCTGTAGTTGGATTTGTATTTAATTGTTTGCACACTACACTAACGTTAACATTTATGGTTAACTTTTTGACACTTTCGTTACTGTTATACACCCCAGAAACATAATGTTGTATTACTTACGTCATCATTGAGAGCAGTTATACAATAGCAAATTGTGCCTGATCTGTCTGATATACTATATGGAGTATGTAGTTGTAAGTTGATTAGTGGTATACTGTCGTTACTTTGCACCAAAAACCGTGACAGATTACACAAATGACCATATTTCTTACATCATTATTGAGAGCTAGTCATACATATACACACCACGTACTCTGGTCCCAGCAGATCAGGCACAATTTGCTATTTTATTTTTTACTGATTATGTATGTAGTATACGTATGACTAGCTCTAAATGATGACGTAAGACATACGTATACATATATATACTATATAGAGTATGTAGTTGTAAGTTGATTAGCGGTATACTGTGGTTACTTTGCGCCAAAAAACGTGACAGCCGTCCCGCCATTTGATGTTTATGCAAGAAAACAGCAAATCTGTGCCTGGTTTGCTGGGACCAGATTACACAAATGTCCATATTTCTTACGTCATCATTGAGAGCTAGTCATACATATACACACCACGTACTCTGGTCCCAGCAGATCAGGCACAATTTGCTATTTTATTTTTTACTGATTATGTATATAGTATACGTATGACTAGCTGTAAATTATGACGTAAGACATACGTATACATATACTATATAGAGTGTGTAGTTGTAAGTTGATTAGCGGTATACTGTGGTTACTTTGCGCCAAAAACCGTGACAGCTGTCCCGCCATTTGATGTTTATGCAAGAAAACAGCAAATCTGTGCCTGGTTTGCTGGGACCAGATTACACAAATGACCATATTTCTTACATCATAATTAAAGGGACAATTCACCCTTTTTGCAAAAAAATATATGTTAATGACGTTTAGAAGCTTTAGAACACTTTCCTGGAGATCTTTGTGTGTAATATGTGGTTTTAGATATTTTAGATTGTAGCAGTGAGCCTGTTGTCTCTGATGTCATGGACACTGGGCTCACTTCCTTCCTGGACTACATGTTGTCTCAGTAAGACAGCTCTCCCCCTATCCACAAGGAGGAGCAGTGCACCAAAGAATTATGGGAATTGTAGTCCAGGAAGGTAGTGAGACCAGTGTCCATGACATCAGAGACAACAGGCTCACTGCTACAATATAAAATAACTAAAACCACATATTACACACATAAATACCCCCAGGAAAGTGATTTAAAGCTTCTAAACGTCATTAACATATATTTTTTTGCAAAAAGGGTGAAGTGTCCCTTTAAGAGCTAGTCATACATATACACACCACGTACTCTGGTCCCAGCAGATCAGGCACAGTTTGCTATTTAATTTTTACTGATTATGTATATAGTATACGTATGACTAGCTCTAAATGATGACGTAAGACATACGTATACATATACTATATAGAGTATGTAGTTGTAAGTTGATTAGCGGTATACTGTGGTTACTTTGCGCCAAAAACCATGACAGCCGTCCCACCATTTGATGTTTATGCAAGAAAACAGCAAATCTGAGCCTGGTTTGCTGGGACCAGATTACACAAATGACCATATTTCTTACGTCATCATTGAGAGCTAGTCATACATATACACAACACGTACTCTGGTCCCAGCAGATCAGGCACAATTTGCTATTTTATTTTATACTGATTATGTATATAGTATACGTATGACTAGCTCTAAATGATGACGTAAGACATACGTATACATATACTATATAGAGTGTGTAGTTGTAAGTTGATTAGCGGTATACTGTGGTTACTTTGCGCCAAAAACCGTGACAGCTGTCCTGCCATTTGATGTTTATGCAAGAAAACAGCAAATCTGTGCCTGGTTAGCTACTAGCTCTAAATGATGACGTAAGAAATATGGTCATTTGTGGTCGTTTGGTCCCAGCAAAACAGGCACAGATTTGATGTTTTTCTGCATAAACATCGAATGGCGGGACAGCTGTCACGGCGGAAGAGACCGGGCGAAATTATTACTTGCGCGCTCTGCTTGCGCAAGTAATTACTTCTCCAGAAAGTGAAAGGTTCTGGGGATGGGGTGTGAGTCCTAGTACATGCAATAATAACATGTCTGCCATCCAATGATGCTATGACAACCAGTTGCATTTATTCCACGAATCTATAGCTCTTTATGCTCCATTACTCAAACAAAACCCCAGTCGAATACTACAACACCTAATCTAAATTCTAAAAACACATTATTAGTGTTGTGACACATTCTAGTGTTGTGATTTGAGGGGGGAGAAAAGACAAAACATTGGAGGCTGTGAGATGGATTTTTCAGTGTAAGAGAACTTGAACTGCACAAACAAGCAGCCTAAACCTCTTATTCGCAATTCTGGAGTCAGCCCATCTCCTAATCCAGACATCAGTCATATCAAAACTTCACTCTCCTTATTGGCCTTCCGGCATGTGCACTTAAGCCTCCAATTGATCCAGAATGCCGCAGCATGCTTGGTCTGCGACCAGCCAAAATTCTCACATGTGAGTGTCCCTTCTCCGCTCCCAGTCCATTGGCTCCCAGTTACTGCCCGCACAGTGTACAAAACACTGATGCTGGCCTACAAAGCAATCAACCTCTCCCCCACTCGCTCATATCAGCCAACACAGGTAGGCTGGCAGAACATTCACTAAAACAGCCGGGACAATGCTTCACAGCTTCTCAGTAACCTTCAAGCATGGATAGAGGAGGTTTTAGCATTATATCCTACAACCAAGTTTTCAATCAAAGCGCTGATGGAAAATTAGGTCAAATTCAGACTGCATGAAAATAATAGATCAAGATTAACATGCAAGCAAATGACACAACAAAGACATCCATGTAAATCATGATTTACCAACTGAAATGAGAATGTGGATAATTATCTCTGCGTTTGTCAGTGTATACCAAAAGTGTGCCTATCCAACACTAGAATGAATCCTGCTTTTGAATCCTGCATATGAATAAATAGAAAACAAAATGTTGAAAATGTATAATATACCGGTATATTTGAAGGTTTGAGTTCAGCATAATTAATAACTCTCACTCTATAAAGCCAACACAGTACATTTGAATTCCAATGTATTTAACATTCTGTCACTTCTGTGTACAGAAAATTAACATGATCAAACAAAGTGGCCCATGAAGCAGCACTGGCTGGAACATGTGTGACAGCAGTGGATTGTACTGCTAGTGCTAATCAAAGTTACTCTCCTTAGAAAGGCTTTACTCTTGCTTAGATTAATTTAAAAACAATGACTGCATTGATATACTTGGTTCATATTATGATGTACACAGCAGGGGTCTACTGAGTAATAATACTTAAGTCAAACATTATTTTCACCAAACAAATCTCAGTTCCTCTGTTTGGTTGGTGCGTGTACGTGCGCGCGTGTGTGTGTGAGTGCATTTAAAAGTGATAAAATGGTTGACAGAACACCTAACCATCGTGAAAAATCTAAACCATGTGAGGCATATTATCAATACTTTAAATCAGCAGGGGTATGTGTGTCTAATACAGTGCTCACAGTCCCACAGTAAACAAATTGCATGTATGAACAAAAAGATGTCACCCTGCCTGATCTTGTACAGGTCTGTCCTACAGTACGATCAGAATTTCCTTCATAAAACCACTCCGCATTGCAGATTCAATGACTTTCTAATCTGAATTCCACTAGTTTTTGAAAACCCAATCTATTTATACTCTACCTGGTCTGCTCCAAAAGGTGTGATGTTGGACTTCACAGTTCCGACCCCTAATGCAATTAGGGCAAGTCCACAGTAGATCACTGGGCTACAGTAAGGAGCACGATTAGGTGGGCAATCGGCACCTGGATGGGTAATGCTTGTGTTCAGACAGTCAACTGGTTGCACTGGGAATGCCATCTGTTCACCACATAGTCCAGGCATGGTGCTTTCATTTGAAACAAATGGAAAAAATAGCATACCAGTGAAATACAGAATCAAACTACAAGCAATTGTCCAGAATTTCCCAAGGTAGGCATCGGCCAACCACCCACCAAATGGTGAAATTAAGTAAGTAATCCCCATGAACATCAGAGGTGCCTGGCTCGCCTGAGTTCCCTCCCAAATAAAGGGGCTACTCTGCAGGAAAAGGACCAAGTTGGAAGTGATGCCATAGAATGCCACCCTTTCTAATGACTCAGCCAGCAGGATGGCAGCACAAGCCAGTCTTCTGCCCTCGAACACTGATGGTGCCGGTGGTCTGTTCACACTAGTCACTGAATCCAAAAGAGGAGTGTTTTCACCGACATCCCGGTTGTTGGCCATTGTCAATGGCTTTGGATACTTTCCTTCCAGTTACAACCTCAAATCTGCACAGAACACAAATGACATATAGATTAGTTACAATTAACGTTGCCATTTATGCTAGCATGGCTTACACAGCCAAACAAACATTGTAGATAGCAGTATTACTATTAGTATTATCAATGTTAACTTCATACATGATGTAGTGTACATTTAACCTACGGTAAACAAACATAATGATTGATTAGCAATATAAACGCTAGCTTGACGAAATAAAGATAAACAGTACCTTAAATTAGTCAAACAGGCCCCCAAAGTTCCCCATTAACCTAAATTACTTAGGTTACTTTAGTATATTCAAAATAGACAGTTCGACTCCAGAGAGAAGTGGAAATAAACAAACACACACACACTGTCACAGTACTACCGCGTGACACCTCGCTCGCTCGTTCAACACACAAATTAGCACGTCGACTCTGCGCGTGCCCGCGAAGCACGATCTATAGATCTCACATCTGCTGGAACGACGTCTGTGTCGGCGTCGACAGTCGATCCATGTATGTTGTAGTGCTGTTGTTTTTTTGCAGACGCGGCACGCACAAGAAGGAAGTGAAACTATAGTTCCTTTTGACGATGCCACCGGGTTCAGCTGACCACTATAACATGCACTTCTGTGTCGTTTACTTGGTCAAATTTTAACTGTGTAATGAAGCGTCAGACAAAATAATAAAGGGAGCACAATGTGCTGTCTAAAAAAGTTTGTACACGTTTCCACGATAACTTGTTTCCGGGGAACCGTTTAAGAGACGGACATGTAAACAATCCAGGCGTGCTAATGTTGCTAACCGGAGGACTAAAACAAACCTCAGCGCTAAAGGCTGGTACTCCGTCGCACGACGGTGTTGCGGGTCGAAAATCGCAGATCTGCAAGCTCATAAACGGTTGCGTATGCGAGGCGATTCAGTTTGAGGATCTACTGTTATGATAGTATTTAATCGTGACGTTGCTAACTGGTCGGCATGGATATGGTCAGGGAGGAAATGTGTGAGACCAGAGACCAAAGATACAGTATAATAAAACTGGTTCCTGGGGTTCCGCCTACTATTCACTAGTCATATAATGTGTGAGAATTGAGAACGTACTTGTTGATTAGTCAGCAACGAGTCATAATTAGATAATGAGGTTACTGTTTCTTGCCTGCCTCAGTCCAAAGACTGGGAACTGCACTACAGCAGACAGAATCAGGTAACATAAGGTTACTGTCCTAACGACGTGAAAGATCATTTCTGTCATGACAGCAAAGCTCCAACGTGGCTATCGGCAGCAGCTGTTGCAACACTTTAGTTTGCGTATTACAAGCTTGTTTTTGTCATTTGTATTGTATATTCTTTTAGGCATTTTTTCACGAAGTATAGGTTGTAGTAGTTGTAGGTTATTAGTAGTAGTAAAAAAAAAGATGTGAGAACATTCTGGTTAATGTTTATTTAATATGCAGTTATGGACAACAAAACAGGATATGTTGACATTGAACCCTTACATGTTGATGTGGGCTTTCTTGCTAGTAATAACAGATTAAGTAAAGCAAATCAGTAACACAAACTAATATGTGTTTTATTTTTTTAGCCAGCTAAAAGTTGTAAGCAGATTTGTGTCATGATGAAGGGGTTGGATCATGAGTTATACAGATCAAATCAAACCGTTAATTATAAAGCACATTTACAAAGACCAGTGGTCAACCAAAGTGCTCTACAGATCACGTGATGAAAGTTAATTTAATATGTTCTAGTTACAACTTGTACAAGCATTGCTTTACCATGCTACTTTAACTTTATATTTAGTTACGTTTATATCCTTTTTATGATTTTTGTTTTCGGCACATTGAATACTGTAATTCTCATTTAATTTCAGGGCCCACATTGAATCTGCAGGTCACACCTGTGAGCTCTATGACATCTCAGAGTTTAAGTCTTCTGCTGAAGTGGCAACTCTAATAACTCAAAAGCCAGCCTTTGAGGGTGCAGTTGCTATACACCTGTTTAAAGCCGGCAGACTTCTCCTAGGTGAACACCCTCTTTGAAAAGTAGATCTGGTGTATGGTAACCTGAAGGCTCGCCCCAAAACACACTCAAGTCGCCCCCATTTCTTTTGCGGACCATTCGCCCCCAGCGGTTCTTGTATTCTTGTATTTGTTTTACTGAGGTTAAGGTTAGAAATAAGGTTAGTTTTACTGAGGTTAAGATAAGGAATGCATATTCCTGCTACGCGTCCTACCAGGGAAACTCCCCCCTGTCAGGTGATAAAAAGCGGCCTTCTCACTCCTCATGCATTGTAGGAAGCATTGGCAGAGGGAGAGTAGCGCCCAGGATTACAGTTTAGGCAATTGGCAACGGGTGACAAAATCGTGGGATTAAAAAAATAGTTATAAAAATATATATGTATAGTGTTTTGGGGCGAATGTTCCTGTTACCCGGAATGTTATGAGGGTGTGTATGTGTGTGTGTGTGTGTGTGTGTGTGTGTGTGTGTGTGTACATACATGTTATTATCCTATAATGAGCATGAGTGAGGACACATTACGGAGAGCTGATTTTGTCAAGAACCGCACATTTCGTCAAGAACTTTGTGTTTTATGTCCCTTTACACTAGATGTCCAAGTGCCCTTTGGTGTCATATTTGGTGGAACAGACTTAAATGAAGATGTGAAAGTTGAGCAGAAGCGTGTGGTTATGGAGCAGGTGCTGCAGAGAGCCAGGTGATGATCTCAAGATAGCAACATGTGAAGGAAGATACTGTATGTACAGTTGTACACACAGCTTAAGACAGATTAATAATAATAATGCTGGTGACACTGAATCACTACAAATACATGTACAGTATGAGCATTGAGCATGTGATGTATATACATAGTATACATACACGTATTGTACATTTAAAAAATCAACCTGACTGTTAAACTGACACTTTTCATTTATTTTGATCATATCCTAGTTAAATCCAACCCCCTACCTACCACAAGCAGCTTCACCTGCAGCCTAGTGAATCTCAGCCTCAATTTATTTATAAAATGTCAATTGTGCCTTTTTTTATCCTCTTATTTTTTATCCTTTTTTATATCTTAATGCTATTGCTTGGAAAGCATGGGTCAAAAATCACCTGAATATTCAGTTGTTTCATTATAGTACCATTTTACCATTATTATGTGTGATAATGTTATACTTTATCTTTTGATGTATTTGGATCAGGTTTGCTGTTGCATTTACTGATGAACTGAAAGAAGCTGCAGAGGTATTTTTGGTATGATACTGTTTTCTATTATACTCTATCTTGCACAGACCAGTGCACGAGCGTAGACAATGGGCTTATTGGGTCTGTTACTAAATGTATCGCCGGCATGCATGATGGTAAGATGGGAGGAAACTCACCACTAAGTGCTGGACTTGAAAATCATCAGAGCACTGTCATCTAAAGGTTGGTGTCAATCAGCAATGTTTCTACAATTGCATAGGGAGTATTAGGGACAGACATCAATGGAATTTTAATGTAGAACAGAATTTGGCCCCTATATGTTCACCCTTATAATTCCCTATATTTACAAAGCGTACAAAAAAAATAGCAAGACACTTTGAGATCATTGTGAGCGAGAGTGAAATGCGTTTTTCAATTCAATTTTACAGCACATTTCACAACATACAGCCGGGCCCTGACAGCCCCAATAAATAAAACAGAAGGGGTTTTTACTACGCAAACACAATATCCTGCCCCGTCCCATAATGGTGTGGCATTAAAACAGTATTACCATGTTTTCAGATTAGATTCTCCCAGTGGGCTACATATTGAGGAGAATGGCATACTTTATCTTTGTCATTTAGTGCTGACAGCAGGCAGGCAAGGACAGGTGCCGAGAGGCATCGCTGTGCCTTTTATTGAGACAGAAAACACACATAGGAGATGGATCTAATGCAACTTACTGTGATAACATCCAGTCAATTTCCTTTCCATCACCCCTGATTTATTTTTGCAGGCTCATCTCCAGCATTTAGGGATGACTTCTTTCCTGTCTGCCTTCTTTTTAAGGGGGGGATTCAGAGCAAAAACATTTTGAGTAGTGCTAGGACTGTTAATTGTTATCCACTGTTTGGCATAACAAGAACGAAGAATTTAAAAAAGAATGTTGCCTACAGTTATTCATTATTCAATGCATTTCAATGTATTTATTATGATTGCTTTTTAATTTGACATTTCTATTGTTAACTCTGCAGCTGTCGCCAAGCAGAGAAGTATATGTCCAGCCCCAAGGTACTGTAAACTGTTGTTTAATAATCACCATTCATTGTTTTTCCCTATTATCATTGGCTGTTATGCCATGCAGGACATCCTCATACTTCATACTGTTGTGTTTCACCAATAACGTTATAGCAACTCGTGCTACTACATATAATAATAATAATAATAATAATAAACTTTATTTGTATAGCACCTTTCATACATAAATGCAGCTCAAGGTGCTTCACAGGGCAGGACACAAAAATAAAATACAATAAAACACAAGTAGTTAAAATGACAGAACAATGGCAGAGAACAAAATTGAATATAAGAACATAAAATAAATAAAAACAAATAAAATACAATAAATAAAAACAAATAAAAAGAATAAAAACACCACATGCAGCAAATCAGTCAGGGCAGGAACGTGCATAGTAAAACTCAACTAAAAGCAAGGGTGAAGAGGTGAGTCTTGAGTTGAGATTTAAAAATGTCTACAGAGGGTGCGTGTCTGAGCTCGAATGGAAGTTTATTCCAGGCTGTTGGGCCGTAGAAGCAAAAAGCTGCCTCACCATATTTTTTTGTGCACATTCTTTTAGGCACTTCAAGTAGGCCAGCATTGGAGGACCTGAGGGGGCGGTTAGGGACATATCTAGGTAGGCAGTCACGGAGGTACAGAGGTGCGAGACCATTGAGAGCTTTATAGACAAGTAACAGAATTTTAAAATCAATCCTAAAAACAACCGGAAGCCAGTGCAGTGATGCCAAAACTGGAGTAATATGTTCTCTCATCTTAGTTCTAGTTAAAACTCTAGCTGCTGCATTTTGGACAAGTTGTAATCTGTCAGTCGTTTTCTTAGGCAGTCCTGAAAAGAGTGCATTGCAGTAGTCAAGCCGAGAAAAAACAAAGGCGTGGATTAGCGTTTTTGCATCGTCCAAGGACAAATAGGCTCTGATTCGTGCAATATTTCTAAGGTGAAAAAAGGCAATCTTGGTAACATGATTAATGTGTGAATTAAAATTCAATTCAGAATCAATAAACCCCCCCAGGTTCTTTACTGTACTGTTACTTTCTACAGTCAGGTTGCCAAGTCTGCTAATTATTGATTATTTTTGCTCGCTAGAACCGATTATGAGAACTTCTGTCTTATCCTCATTTAGCTTGAGAAAGTTCTCGAGTACTTGGCCAGCCTGAGTTTGCACTAATTGATCCATATTATTCATGCTTGCCATCAGTGCGGTGCTTTTCATCACACACACATTACAGGGGTTTACAGCAATTGATTTTTTGTTTTGTTTTATTAATGGTGACTGTTTCAAGAGGGTACTTTTAGTTTAAAAGGCAGAACAATTTAGGGGAATAGATTTTTAGATCTATTTTAGAGTTTTAGATGTTCCATCATGTAAGACCTATAATAGCTTTGTTCATATGCGCACACTGGATTACAGCTCCCATTACTTTATTAAAATGAGCAATGTTTTAACCTCATAGGGTCTTCATCAGGTATTCTTTATTTTTCTTCCTTTTTCCCATTTCTGCCTAATGGTAAAGACCCGTATTCATTTAAGCAATACTACACGAGAGGGGGTGGTTTAACGTCATTAATGCACGCCTGCAATGCTGCAGGAAAGTTCCGTAAGCAATGCAGAAGTGCATTAATGATGTTGCGCTCTGGGAGAATCTATGATGCTGATTTGAAGCACGGCTAGAAGGTTGTTTCAACCATCAGATTGCTTCCTCGAAACGACCTGTTGTATAATATTAATTTGAGAACTGTAATACAGTCTGCTGCTAGCCCATTTTGGTTAATGCAGTACCTTTATACTACATTTGGCCTAAACAGGTTCGATGAACTGCTTTACTGTACTAGATATTAGATTTAAAATAACTACACCTACTAAAACTAATTACCTATTGATTAAATGCCATCAATGGGTAGTTATACTTGCTCCGGCATAACTAATTAGCAGTTACCACAAATTGACTGTCTAATTCCTGATTTATGCTAGGTTGCGCGCCATGTTGTACACTGAAAATGCAACTCAGATATTGTAGACAGACTATTTTCATTGCACAACCTGGGCTCTCAACTAAGTATAAATCACTTTGCTGTGATGTCATTACATATTGCCTTTCACATTTTATGTTCCTTGATTATAAAGGCATCCAGACTGAAGTGGCTGAGAAGTTCTGCTGGAGTGAATTCCTGAAGAGCTCAGGTATTGATTCTCATTGGTTTGTTTTCCAAACAGCAGTTTTCTTGAGGGATTAATGGTCAACTATGTTGGAATTTAATTTAGCCCAAAACACACAATACAAAATGTTCAATGATACAAAAGTAAACAAAAAAGTAAACTTCTAAAGATTCTCCACAGTTTCCCCTGAAGCATTATATGTTTGTGTTGACTTTGTTGTTCAGCAGGTACTCTGCTTGCAGGGTAAGTACTTTCAGCTGAGCCCCAATATAGAGGAGGCCACTCAGAAGAATGAAATTAGACTGCACTTTGATAGGCCCATTGGGATGGTTTAATTACAATGCTGAGGTCCCAGAATTCCTAGCAGCAGCACCTTCTTTAGCCTTTTTTTATTTTTATTACTGTGTCCCAGTTTAAATGTATCATTACTGTCCACTGATAGATAACATTCAGCCTTTATTATAACAACTAATAACAGCAACTAACATGATACATCTTACACACTAGTCTATACAACAGTATTTTTGCGAGAATATCCGTTAAGAACGGCCTAAAACTAAATAACTAAATAATATAATTTAAGGAGATGGGGCATTAAACCTTTACTTGGATGTGTATATTAGACTACAGTTTAATCTACACATAATGATTACCGGCTGCAATAGATACATTTTTCATCTCTCGTTCCACCCATAGACTATAAAAAATATGGACAAAGCGTGCCCCGGGTCTAACATGGACGTAAAATGAAGCCTGTTATTCCTTGCACTGTAAGTCGCCATCTTTCTAGATCCGTTTGGGCCCAGCTGGCCATTGGCTGGCCCAGACAACGAGGCGGGACTTCCCCCCTTCTTCTCCGTTGGTTTTTATTTTGACTCGAGTGGGAGGGGAATCCCGATCATAGACTGTAACGGTAGCCACGCCCCTCAGAACATACGCGACTTTATGGTAATTATTTTTATAAATGGGACCATAATTTTCCAAAAAGAATATTATGACATTAGAAATGAGACTTTAAACTAGTGACTGGAAGCAGAAAGTATTCATGACCATGTTTATTAAGGTAATACAGTCTAGGTGAAGTTGGGCCCAAATACATGGACTTATATGGGGCTATGGGTTTTTTTGGGCCCAATGACAGCGCCACAACAGGCCATTATATGAACTACGATTTCCTTAGTGGCTTCACAAAATATCTGTCTGACTGCCCCCCTGGTTCCACCACCTCAACAAATGTGACATTAGTCAGACCATCTTAAGTACATGGGCAGGCTTGACTTGAAATTGGACTTGGCGAGATGATTTCCAGTGCAGGTATATCAGTGCTCAGGCAGAGCCACAGCACTTGATTAATAGCTCCCCGGTGTTAGACCATTTGTCACTATGCATCTTCAATGGTGGCAGTAATACTAATTACCCAGAGCCACTTAATGTGTTAAACTGAGAAAAGGTCTGCACTATTGCATTTTCCCCTCCAAAACTACCATTGTGTTTTCAATTTCATCACATTTTGAGGAAAGAATAGTGGTGGTTTGCAAATATATGGCTGCAATCTCTCTCTGTGTGTGTGTGTGTGTGTGTGTGTGTGTGTGTGTGTGTGTGTGTGTGTGTGTGTGTGTGTGTGTGTGTGTGTGTGTGTGTGTGTGTGTGTGTGTGTGTGTGTGTGTGTCTGTGTGTGTCTGTGTGTCTGTGTCTGTGTGTACGTGCGCGCATGTGTGCATACAGTATGCCTGTGTCCATGTACAGTAGACAGGCATTACAGCTACTGTATAACGATAGCTCCGCGATATTTACCAGATTAGTTGTTATATCCATTTCTCCTCATTGGACCTTTAACACCCATCGTTGCCTCCAGAAATTATTATCAATCAGTCTTTTCAACTTTAGTCATTTTTCAACGCTCCTTAGACTAAACGCATACAGACTCACAGAATCAACAGCTCCTGTTGCAATCTGTATTCTTTCTTTTCAACTCTCATCCTCCTCTTGCTTTCAGACACACTCAAACACAGTGTGGGACACTGTAATGTCTGCCTATTTATGTTTCCCCAGCACTGAGCTGTCTTGTTTTCCTTTGGTTTAGTTATACTCTGAATCTGAAGAAACATATTTAGCTAAAACCTCAAATATTTTCTTCGTGTGTGCGTACGTGCGTGACATATTCTTTGTTTGGCAAATAACGAGCTTTCTCAGGCATATTCATACTGGATCTTTGAACATAGAGACCAAAGTTAGAGAGTAGCTCAGAGGTGTACTACCAAAGACCTCCTGTAGATAATGACAGAAGTAAGGCACGCTGCAGCCCCCCCCCCCCCCCCCCCCTCTGTGTGTGTGTGTGTGTGTGTGTGTGTGTGTGTGTGTGTGTGTGTGTGTGTGTGTGTGTGTGCGTGCGCAAGCGTGTACGCGTGTGTCTGTGTTGAATGGATGCGTGTGTCTGTGTGCATGTAGGCAGGAATCACAGTGCTGGAATCTAGAATCTGCAGGTCCATCAAAGGCACCAAGTATGCGTTGGGTGTGTGCCTCCTGCTGTGCGCCTTAGGGGTGGGGTTAAGGGGAGTTGGGGGGCTGGTCTTAGGAAGAGTAAGCTGGTACGTGAGAAGGCTCTCTGGAACACCAGTGAGCTATGAGCTGCAGGTAGGGAATTGTCGAAGGTGGAGAAGAATTGAACGCACTGAAGGCATGAGTGACTCTGTCTGCAAGGAGTATTGTATATCAATGCCGTTCTAATCCCGTGACACCCGTGACATCCTGTGACACCCGTGACACCATTCTCTTTAAGTTTTCAGTTGAGTTGGCATGTGAAGAGATCAAAATGAGTAGAGTCACAGTCATTTTTATGCTTCAGTGAAAAGGTGTGACTGACATGTCACTCGACAAAAAATGATAATAGTTTCAGTATGTCAGTGAAGCATAAACTAGGCTTAACCCGCCACCCCCCCCCCCCCCCCCCAGTAGATTCCTCCAAATACTGTATGACTTTGATGTGTGTTCTTTAGCCTCTGCTTGTGTGTCACAGTGTGGCGGCTGTTGTCAAAACTGACAGGAACCAACACATTCATACACACAGGAAGCAACCAGCAGGGGGCTGAGCAGATACTTCTCTCATATAACAATATTAATAACTATGTATGAAGCACTTACTCAAAATAAGGTTTCAATCTGCTTTAAATACAACTGTAAGAGCCATTATGTTTCAAATACAATTAAGAAGATGCATTAAAAGAAACACATAACATTTAGTTAATAAAACATTAAGATAATCAGAGAATCGATGTGCCCTGAGAGTTCCCACCCGAGGATCTCAGGCTGTGTACAGGCTTGTACAGAGTTAATACATCAAAAATGTCATTATGGCCCAACCACAAAATGCCTAAAAAACAAGTAGTAAATTGTTCAAATCAATGTTAAATCTGTCTTATGTCTCTTTTCTTAGCGAAAATAATGTTATTTTGTCCAATCTGCATGGCAGAGTATGTTAATACAATATAATAACTTATACAAGTGGGGTTGTTGTATTTGGTCTCCCTGCTCTTGGCTCCTGGGATCAGGGTCAGACTCCACTTCACGTCATTTTAAGAAGCTCTAAATCTGCCTTAACCTCCTGATCTAGTCTTATCTGCCAGCAGGAGGATTTCACCTGATGCACACAATGCTTTAAGCATGTTTGTGTCTGTTTGTGTTTTATTTTTTACTTTCACACATGCGTGTCTAATTGTCTATCATCCGCCTTTGTACAATGGATTGTGTGTGTGTGTGTGTGTGTGTGTGTGTTTTGATTGATTGATTGAAATATTTATTAACAGTTTGTAGAATTTACAGTACATTTTAAGCACAAACTCAATACAAAGACTGTTAACTGTGAGTGGACGACCCAATTAAGCATTACACTTGTTTACAACAGGGTCCACATTGTTCAATTCATCAAAACATTTAGAGACATACAAATAGACACTTCTATGTAGCTAAAGAACAGAACAGGAATTCATCATATAGGAAGCAAAAAGGGAAAAGATACATATACAGTGAGGGGAAATGGGGTGGGGGGGGGGGATTCAGATTTTACAGAGGCCAGTTTCGAATTGCAGCCATCCGTAGGTGCCCTTTGAGAGGGCGTGTGTGTGTGTGTGTGTGTGTGTGTGTGTGTGTGTGTGTGTGTGTGTGTGTGTGTGTGTGTGTGTGTGTGTGTGTGTGTGTGTGTGTGTGCGTGTGCACGTGCGTGCGTGTGGGCGTGCGTAGTGTTTTTCCTTTTTCTTTTCTTTTCCTTTTTGTAATGAGCTTAAATGTTCCTGGAACAGTGGATTTCCAGCATAACCATCAGGTGTCAGTCTCCAACCTTCTATAGGTTCATCCATCTGGGTCACTGACAACCTTAATACCAAGGATTTCTTGATATTTTATACCATCTATTGTTTCAAACAGGGAGGGATCTGCTTCAGGGCCATGCATAGACTTTTGGTATAGGGTAGGTGCCAAAATAACTTTATACACTGTATTAGTCTCCAAATGTTTTTTTTTTTTTATCCCACGATTTTGTAACCCAGTTTTCTTTTCACCCAGTGCCAATTATCTAATGTAATCCTGGGCGCTACACTTCCTCTGCCAACCTGGGGGGGCAGCGGACTGACCTCATGCCTCCTTCTATGCATGAGGAGTCCAAGCTGCTTCTTTTCACCTGACAGAGGGGAAGTTCCCCGGCCGGACGTAGCGCGTGGAAGGGACACGTTATTCCGACCAGTTCCTTTCCCCTCCATCAGGCACCCCGGCTGGCCAGGGGGAGGTAGCTTTAGAGACCAGGATTACGGCATGTTTTTGTGAGGGTATCTACCCTAGGGGACACGGGGAGAACATGCAAACTCCACACAGAAAGGCCCTATCGCCAACCCCCGCCTCGGGTATGGGCACTGATGACGCGGAGGAGGGAACACGCCACCAGTGCCCACAGCGTCCCCAGCGGGAATCGAACCCAGGACCTTCTAGCTGTGAGGCGACAGCACTACCAACTGTGCCACCGTGCCATGTACCCAAATGTGGTTGATAGTAATTAATAATATTTAAGAATTCTGACAGATTAGCCCTGACAATGGAACCCTGGCAAGTTCACACTTTTTAATGTGTGGTATAGATATGCTATTCACATCCTAAAACCAGACTTATCAGGAGGGGAAATGTGGGACCCTGCCAACAAATTTGCCTGATGAAGGCCTAGTGGGTCGAAACTTTGCAATTTGTTGCCTCTAAATAAAGTAAGTCTCGGAGCTCTAGAAACTAGTGTGCGGATGTTCTTTCTCGTCCTTGATGTTTAGCCTGCCAATAAAACAGCAGGGCAGAGAGAGCAACTGAGATTTTTTTTTAGCAAAAGAGAAGTAAGTGAAAGAAATGGTGTAGGTAGGTATAAAATAAAACTGAACTTTCTTGTATGAGCACTCGTTGGCTCTAATGTGCACCTGCCTGATCTGCTTGTTTGTTTGTTTATATTAAGCCAGTGTTTATGTTGAGCCAGAGTAGACCTTTAAGAGATGTGAATGCTGTACTGATTCTGTTCATTAAGAAACAGAGATTGTATTTAAGCATTCCAAGACAAGGGTGAGGATGATGGTTGATATGTTGCTTCAATTACACATCTTCAATCCTTTATTTGTAGATGGTATTGAAATTACTTTGCCTCTAGTATTTATCTGTCTAAGTACTCCGAGCAATTACTGAACTAGGAATGACTACAGTCCCTACAGAATTTGAATAAAGCAATTTTCTTTGTTGCCTGCTTCATGTTCTCCTGTGTTTTCGTGTTGATGTACGTGCGTCATGTTATGATGTACTGATTAGTGCATACTGCATATACAGTAGCTAGATTATTTGTGTCAACACTCTGAACTCCTCTATCTTTGTCATTGGAATGTCTAGTAGTCTACGGTAGTTACTGGCATAGAGCAAGTCTACTATAGTTCCCCACTAATTGTAAGGATTGAACAGAAGATGTGTATTACGCAAAGGAGTGATTTTGGTCCTGCTTGTGTCCTCAATTAACGGTAGTTTCCCCAATACATTTAATGTAGTTAGAATTATATTTCAATCGGCAATGAAAGAATTGGCTACCCAATGTGCTGCCCATGCCTTTATAACGCCTGTGTTGCTACAACCATCCAGTGATATGAGCAGATACCACTTCCCTGCTTGGTGCGTGCGTGAACACTGAACAGAGAATTATGTGAGAGCATTAGTCACTAGCTGTCTTATTTTCCTCACGACCTTAGATGATGAATTGCTTTCATTATCTGCTGGTGCGGTTTGGATGTTCATTATGCAGTGTTTTGATATTGTGGTGCTATCGTTTTATTGTCTGTCCTCTCCCCAGGTGTGAGCAGCGAGGAAGTGGAGGAGCTGCACGTTTTCCTATTGGTCTGTGGCTTGAGAAGAGTCAAGGACCCGCTGTTCCTGGTGAAGGAGTTCTCAGGTAACCAGCTTTATAGCAAGAGTTTATTTGATTATTTACAAAATGTTTACATCCATTATTGGAAGATGTATACAGTGGAGCTTTAAAGTTTGGGAACCCTTTAGAATTGTCGATATTTCTGAATAAATGTGAAATTAATTATACTCAGGAATTTCTTTATTGATCGGCAAAAAAATATGAGCCTCTAGGATTAGCATTTCGTACCTATAGTACCAGACAGGTAGAGGTGGTCCGATCCATCGGCCACCAATTTAAATAGGCCGATTTTCACTCCAAATGACTCGATCAGTGATAGGCAATTTACCCAATCTGGAGAAACCGATCATGTATACCATTTAAGTGTTATAAAAGTCAATCAGATAGTATAATATATGTTAGCATCTTTGTGACAGGCCTAAACATTCTGCCCTTCCTCCCCACACACACACACAGGAACAGTTTTCACATGGGTTTTATACATAATAATTTTGGAAATATTCAAATTCTCTCCTTACACACAAGATCGGTATCGGCCGATTGTGAGAAAAACAATCGCTGTTCGTGATTCCGGATCAGTCCCAACAAAACCTGATCAGAGCTAGCACCTCTAGACAGGAGCCAAATGAGTGAGCTGGGTACCCTGGCCCTGATTAGGGAGGAGTCAAGTCAGATTTTGCCTGTTGGTATGGTAATTCAATGTATTAGTTAATTATTCAATTAAATCATTAGAAGGTGGCTGGGCAAAAAAATACATATCAAAATAATGTTTGCACTTCCTTTGTGGGAAGAAAAGAACAACAGGGCTAAGGTTTTACATAACTTTAGAACACCAACAAGAATTTCCAAGGAAACAATTAGAGCGAACTTAGTGTATATCTAACAGACACAATCTGAACTGTTCCACCCACGTAGGTTAAAATGAACAACTTCTGTTTCTGAGAAGACAGAGAATACTGCTGAAAGTGCTGATTATTGTTGACCTACATGTCAATGTGTGTTGATGTGTTGATCTATTGCTGTCTTTCAGAGTGGCATCGTGAGAATCCTCTGAATGTGTTGGTCATTATTGGACCAAAGGTCAGTAAGTACCCACAACACCACCGGTCTGTTTGCAGAACCATTTGCATAGTTTGCTGTCTGTTTTGTGCAAGACAGTTGCCAAGCATTCTGCCTTAGAGAGTCCACTGGCCTGCTAATTGGATGTAGCAGAGATAACAGCATTATATGTTAAGCTGGCCTTATGGCCGACATTGAGAGGGGATGGCAGTCGTCTGCAGACAGGGGAGGGAGGTTGGTCAGCAACAGTGTTATCTGTTTCCTTTTATGCTTGACTGACTCACTGACTGAATTCCTGATGTATGATTTATGATGTTTTTAGTCTAAAGCAATTCAAAAAAATTGCCTCGTTGTAAAAATGCATTTTCAAATGACTAATTGATTTAAAGAGTAATTAAACTCGACATTTCTGAAACAATATTACACAGGGAAAAAAACGGAAAAAAAGTGTCTCTGTATTGCCGTAAAGTTTTATTCTGCTGCCCATTCTGGAGTCTGGATCCCACCCCCTTTTTTATGTCAGAGTACTTTTTTGGAGATATTCTTGTGTCGGGCCGACATCAGCAAGGGCATATGGTCCTAATGGCAAATCAAATGGGTTCAGATCTGTGCCAAGGCTCCTGCAGGATCGAGGCACGTCTGAAGCCTGTCCTGCACAGTTTTCTGCCACGAAGGGAGGGACTTTTGCCCTATAGTTTTAGACCACGACGGAGGGGCACCACCGAGCCAGCTAAAGCCAGCGAGTTGCCGTGTCGAATGTTGTGAAGTTCGTTTGAGCCGACTCAGCCCCGTCCGAGTTACAACCCGATTTCAGAATAGTAAATCCTCGCCACCCCCTACAATGAACACAGCGGAGCGCTCCCTACCGCACTGATGGCCTGTCTCACCCAATCACAAGCCGCGGCACACCTACCAGCCCCTCCCTTCATGGGGCAGAAAACGGGATTGCGTCCTCCTGGACAGGAGTCCCAGACGTAAAAACAGATGATGATGATTGTGTTGAGTGGATAGAAACTTTTAAACAGACAAGGACAGGACACACACATCCCCTCCCTCCCTCCCTCCCTCCCTCCCTCCAGCAAGCACTCACACCACTATGATTGATTTTATTTGTATTATTCTTTTGCAAATTTGTACAATCTATACAACCCCGCTCACACTCCTATCCAATGCAGAATGAAATTAGGCATGTGGAATCACGCTGACTATTGGTAATTGCACATACTTACAGGATATGTATAATTAGATGAGCAAAATACATTTGAAGAATCAATCTTTTAAATTTGAATTCCTGCAGTCAAAACACGTAGCCAGCCAGCCAGTCAAATGCCACCACCAAGCAAACCTGACAGACAATCAAAGGCTATATTACCCAGGAGGGAGTGTTGATTACTTTTAAAGGTTTATGTCACATCTTTTCTCAGTTGAACCGATTATACTTTTATGTTGGATGCTCCAATATTGATTTGCTTAGCATTGCAGTTGCATTGTGACCATCAGTGGTAGCCTTGACATTCTCTCAGTTCTGGCCTGTTCTTTTCACCTCGTCTCATCTCTAGGACATCACATTGATTTCTGTCATACTTTTGTCTCTATCCTGTTATCTCTCCCTACCTCCCTCTGGTTTATGTGACATTGAAATATGTTTCACGTCTTTATTTTATTTAATTTTTTTCAAGCCTTGTGTTTCTTTTTATCTTCCTCTAAACAGTGGTGTCAAACTAGTAGAAGGTATGTTCTGTTTTAGCTTGATTATAGTTGGCATGGGGTGTGCCACTGATGGCTTATGCTCTTACTCAGCCAATGCTTTGTGTCTCTGATTAGAAAGCTCAGTGAAAACAGATATGTTGTTGGTCTGATTCATGTAGACCCACATGAATCCATGTGTTCTTTTAATGATTCTCTTTCCTCTATTTAAATATTTTTTATTGAAACCTTTTTATTTACTGGTTCTCTTTCCTGATTGGCAACCCACCTGAAAATTAAAGAGCTGGAGAGACAGACCCTAGTTGTTACTGAATAACTGAACCACCACTCCATTATCAGAATACAGAGCTTTTGTTTTTTGCATTAATCTAATAATATCACTAGTAGCTACCTTTGAGAAACCTAGTGTTGTTTAACCTAGGTTTTCTCACCTGGGCTACGTATTATTGTTTTTGTAAGATAATTTATCAGCAAACCCATATCGTATGAAATTGTTATTAACACTTAATTTCACCCATGGCTGCCACCTGCTTGCTGCTCAATAATTCTGTCAAATTCAAATTATAATGTGTATTGTGTATACATTCATAATGAAGTGAAATGTAAATACTATAAACATGAAATGTTTATAGCTAAGGCTGTTACAGTAAAACATTAGTAATTCATAAATAATACAAGAATAATCTATCCACTGCTGTTTACAATGTGTACTGGATGATAATCCAAGATTACTCCAGAAACGCAAAGATTAGATTTGTTTGATTATTTTTATGCACGTGACTTATATCAGGTTTCAATTCAGAAAAAAGCAGGAGCTAAAGGAGGGAAAAGAAGCAGCTTGCTTGGCATTTTGACCCAAATAGCTATGCAGGACTTTGCCATGGGCAAGCTAATGCACGCAAATCCCACATTGCATTTAATCAGATTGGGTGCCCACCCTAACCTGACCCCAATCTCTGAAAAATACAGGATTTTCAGAGATATCATTTGGTCATGATATAAATATAATTATTGTTTATCAAATAGCCTCAATTAAGTCATTGCTGGCATCGTCCGTCATGACAACATTTTGACATTAGGACTGGACTTCTCTTCAACATTTTAATATATATATTTTTTCTTTTCAGATTGATCCTGTGTTTACTGATGAAGTTGAAACTGTTGCTAAAAGGTAAGATTTCCTTTTCTTTTTCTTTTTTCTTTTCCCTTATCGATTCAACAGCTCGTGAAATGCCAAACTTAAGGAGCTTTGCTCCTTTGAGAAATTCCAATGCCTTATCTGCTTATCGCACACTTTATCCTATGTGGCACAAGAAAATATGTCAACAAACTTTGCTTGCATTGCATACACGATAATGTGAGCAGAATGCAAATTAGAGGCAAGTTTAGTACTTCCTCCCACTTCCAAGTCACTGGCTAATCTCTCTAGCCAAAGGGCTTAACCAACACGAGTGTTATCAAGACAGGAAGCTGGCTGCCCTGTCTTGTTAGAACTTCTTACCAGTGTTCAACTATCTTCCCTCCTTATAATTAAATAATTAATAACCTGTCAAATACTCAGATTATCCATACTGTATATCCTATTCATGCATCTTTCAGCACCACAGAGATGGTGCACTTTAAATGCAATTCAATGCGTGCTCTGACAGACTCACTTCAAACAGCTGGACTGTGCAGCGTGCTTGTGCCACTGTTTCAGAACGTATCGCCGTTCATCAGTGTGGACGCTCGTATAGTTGTCGTTATTACTTGCGCAAGCAGAGCGCGCAAGTAATAGTTTCACCCGGCTCGTATGCACCGTCCCAGCCAACCCACCACTTTTGATGCGTATGCACCGTCCCAGCAAATTGTGCCTGATTTGCTGGGACCAGATTACATGGTGTGTATATGTATAACTAGCTCTCAATGATGACGTAATAAATATGTGGATTAAACTTTAATCCACATATTTATTACGTAAAAACCAATTACACTCTGACATTGGGTCCTTTAATCATTAAAGGACCCAATGTCAGAGTGTAATTGGTTTTCGATGGTGACGTAATGACGATATGTTTTAGTGTTGGGAGGATTAAAGGTAATGCTCCTGTGTATACATGTATGTAATCTGGCACCACTGCCGTATCAGGCACAATTTGCTGGGACGGTGCATACGCATCAAAAGTGGCGGGACGACTGGGACTACGTACGGCGCAAAGTACCGGTAACCACAGTATACCGCTAATCAACGTACAAATTACATATACATATACATAGTATATGTAATTGGTTGACAGTTTGTAGCGGTCGAAAGTACTTGCGCGCTCTGCTTGCGCACTAGTTGGCCATTTATGGCCTACTAGTGTGCAACAAGCAAGTATGCACTGGACAGAGTGCAGTTCTAGTTGTGACTGTGCTCTGTCTAAACAGCGCTTATGTTCCGTGTAGTGCATGTATAGTGTAATTCACACCTACAGTTAGTATTGTACCTGAGCCCTGAGAGTCACAACACACTTTGTGCTACTGCTCCTGCAGAACAGTGGGAGTCTTCCTGGCCCAGGAGAGGAGCCAAAAAGAGCTCCACGCTGCCATGAAGAGGTGTTGTGCCGTGGTCAACAGTTCTGTCTCAGAGGGAATGTCTGCAGCCATCTTGGAGGTAAACGTCCTTGGGACATGACGGTGGCCACTAGATGAGAGCATGATTTCGCAAGTACAAACGGTTGTCCTGACATGACTTTTGGTGCCTGTACTCAATGTAACTCTGGCTATAATTAGGATATTTAGCAGTATTTACAGGTGTCCTTATCTTACAATCGTCAGTGTTATCTGACCACTACAGGGGTTTATTATCCAAATGAATTGCTTGGCTATCTTTCCATTCCTCCAAGGGAAGCTAAATTGTAATCCAGGTAGGCTCTTCTAAACACTGTAGATTAAGACAGTCCACAAAATGTTTACTCTTATTAGCGTGTTAGCAGTTTTTCACTTCCTAACCTGCTGGCAAGGCATTAACTGATAGACACAATTAAGTCCCTAAGCATGAGCTAAGTCGCCCCCACCTGACCCTCAGATTCTCATACTTCTAACAACCACAGTTAAAGTGAATGTGAGATGAGTTATTTGGGAGTCTGTGCTGTGTAACCTCACTCCCAGGCTTTCTCAAAGGTCTCTGCCGTTCTAGGAAGTGAAAAGACGAGACTTGATCAGTTCCACAGGCTTTGGCGATTGATTCATTGAACATTTCAATTTCATGTTGTTGATCCCTCCTTCGATTTCCCGGGAGAATGTAAACACTAGCGAGTGAAGATTAAATGGAAATCCCTTAACACCACTGGATCTTTTTTTGTAATGGTTTATATAGCGCCTTTATCTATAGCGCTTTACAACGATTGTACTGTGTCACCCATTCACACCGAATGAGAGGAAACCATGCAAGGCACCAACCTGCTCTTAAATGAGTTCCGCTAATGCTAGAAATGTGGGACATTAGGCGTACTAGACTAGTCTGATTATTTATTGGTATCTCTTGTGACAGGCCATGGATCTGGGAGTACCCGTGTTGGCCAGAGACATTCCTGGGAATGCAGCCGTGGTCCGGAATGAGGTCACTGGCTTGCTTTATTCATCTCCTCAGGTATACAGACACAAACATTGACCAGAACCACTACAGTGGTACTGTACAGTGATAAGCTGTGATAAATACCCAATGAGCTAAGGAGAAGGAATACATACAGATACAACCCCTCATCTCACCTCAACTGACCTGGAATTCTAGATGTTTTTTGCAGCTAATAACAAAACAGATGCCATTGTGTCAGGACTCAGGTTTAACCAGACCATTGTGTCTGTTGTTCTTTTACATGGATTCATCATGTTGAGTCTGCCATTATCCTGTCTATGCTTTTATACAAAGAAGGCATCAACTTTACACCATTCTGTGGACCCTTCTACTTTAAATTACTATTATCATTAGTCCTGTCAAAGTACAAATAAAACATAACAAAGCTGGACACATACAGTATGTTTCTATAGGGGCTTTGATTTGAATCAGGAAGACGGCTGTGTTTGTCTGCTGAATCACATACTGATGGAACTGCATAGCAGCTAGCAAACAAACACAACTCCCACAAGGAAGGGGCTCTTGAACCTGATACCTGCAGAGGTTTCGGGGTGATAAAGGAAAATCCACAGGTTAGGGCCAGTCAACAGAGGGGAGTTGTGGAATGATGGCGTGAAGATGTCATGCTCTTGCCTGATGGTGCCTCATGGTATCAGATAAGTCGTCTCCAAGGGGAGGTCACGTGCCCTCAGCTGAGCCGTAACACTGCGAAAGATCCCCTGCCTGGAGAAACCCTTCACAGATGGTAGGAGCCAGTAGGGCCGGATAAAGCCACGACCTCAGCCTGTAAGTTATTGACAGACTTCAAGTGCTAACCTCTGAGCCAGAACTCAGAGAACTGGGAGTGTAACAGTGCGTTTTAACAGCGGGCGACAGTCAAACAAATTTTCCGGAAGTGCATTATTTGTCTATGGGACCCGGCGACTACCACCGATAGCAGGCGAACGGCCGATGGAAAAGTGGGTGGAGGAACGTTTTACATTTAAAATCATAGAAGAAAAAGAAAAAATATATGTTCATGTAAAGAAATGGCATGCTTAAAAGAGAAATGGCATTTTCATTTTAGCTGTACCATATGAGGCAAGAATAGTTATACTTTGTCATAGGGCAAGCCTGGACACTGCTCATACCTCCATAACTTGAGCTCTAATCCTGTTTGAGAATTTATAGTTGTTTGACCAAGCACTAGATTCATGTTCAACCAAGAGCCTCAGACATGATCTCATCAGTCAAGTCACTGGTGCAGCTTCTGAGCTGCATGACACAATGCACAATGCACAATTCTCAGTCTCCTGGCCCGGCAAACGAGACTCATGAACTAAAATAAGGCTATATGGGAATGCCATGTCTCAATCCGTGCAAAGGGATAGGATCATTACTCATGTTTTTATTGCTTTATATTTCTACTCATTATTTCTCTCTCTCCCCATGACAGCGTTGTGACAGCATGGTTTAATGGTAGCAGTAGCTCTGTTTGCGTTCCTCTCTCATTAGCAAATGGGAGGTGGCAGTTATCAGAATATGCTGCAAAGGACTATTGAACAGGCATATTTGGAACCTGTCACAGATGTTCTCTTTTGCCACATTTTTTATGATTTACTCAACATACTGGCTTTCATTTAATTCTGTGGTTAAGTTTTAGAACAGCTTTGATAAACTTGTCCTTTCAAAAAGTTCTGGTCAACTTTGTTCTTTTCAAATGGCATTCTGCTTTGTCTCTCTCTCAGGACTTTGTACACCAGGCCCAGAGACTGTTGTCAGATGGCGAGCTCAAGGAGAAACTGGTGAGGAATGGGAAGCTCTATGTGGACCAGTATCATAGCCTATTGAAGGAGAGGGAGACCTATCAGAGGCTAATTGAGACTCTACACTCAGAGTAGAGACCCCATCACTCAGCCCCACCCTTTACCCCATCACTCAGCCCCACCCTTTACACTCAGGGAATTCATTGACGTCTTTTTCCTTATTTCTTTTTTTCCCGATAAATTATTAGTTGTTTTTTATTTTTTCCCCAATTGTGTCATTGCCACTTCCCCCCATGAAACCACCACGTGTCTCCTGTAATGCACTTGGAGTCGCCAGCTGGCCAAGCCGGAGGCGCCCTAGGGAAATTGAACCTCAGTCTTCGTTGTGGTGGTCAGGAACTTTACTCCGGCACCACCCGGACATTCCATGGCAGTCTATTGTATGTGACACTGATAGTCTTCCTTGAATACAAAGTGATAGTGGCTCCTGAACCAACAGTACCCTAACCACAATGCATTGTGTGAACAGCTAGAGCGAAGCAGAGCAGACCTAAGTGTAGGTATTACATTCCAAATGTTTAAGTGTAAGGTTAAATTTGTGTTTAGGCATTAGGTTAGAGATTTATATGAGTTTGGTGTGGTTATGATTAGGGCAAGGATCTGGGGGCATTTAACCAATACGATTGTGACCTCAAACTCCCAGATGTTGAGTTTGTAAAAAGTGGGTACCATACCAGTACAGGTTCAGGAGCTATGATGACCTAAAAACAAACAATTCCTACCTTCCACAGGGATTGGATGGAACTAAACTGACTATTACAGTCATTTTTATTTATGATGGTAACGTTTAGAAGCTTATTCTATCCAGGAAAGTTTTCGTTTTCTTTAAGAGAGGGGGCATTTCATTCCCCCATTTATTTTCTGTTTTTATTTAGACACTTTGGAAAGTTGAGATTTATGCAAACGCACAGGTACCGTTCAATTGTAGGACAGATTGGGTACATTCACTGTCTTAACTATTATATCATCGATGGGCACCCCAGGGAACGTTGACTGAGCACAGATGCTCTTTTACAATAATGTTATGCTTCACTTATGCAGTTACACACATTCACACCTGGGAATGTGCTATGGCTGCCCATTGAGCACCTCCACTGGGGCCATTAGGACTTAAGTGCCTAGTTTGAGGGTACCTCGGCAGTATTTGTTGAGGCTGAGGGGGAAACATTTCTTATTCATTGGCACAGGGATTCGAATCAGCAACCTTCCAGGCACAATGACACATCTAGCTTCTTTCCCATATACATGGAGTATAAATAGCTTTAATTTCCCTGCATCACGAGGTCTTTATTCAAAGTCTTTCAAAAGAAATCCAGGCTGTAAATCACGTCTATGCAGAACAATCCACAAACAGTCTTAATATCTTAGCCGACAGGTTTGGAGCACTTTGAACCAAATACCTGATTGGTTAGTGGGGTGCAATCAAATTGTATGCAAATTCAAGAAGTCATCTTGTACTGTTATGTTTTGTAAGAAAGTTTTAAAATAAAAAATATATATAGAAAGGGAGTCTACCAACGCGCCTCAAGCCTGAAACGGCTGATCCGGTGCTTTACAGGTGCAGGGACATCAAAGTTGCATAAGGAGAAGAGACTGGAGCAGCACGGACATTTAGAGCCTTTTATTTAGGTAATGAGTATACAAAACGACTAACGTTTCATCAGAGTCATGACTCTGATGAAGACCGCAAGGTCGAAACGTTAGTCGTTTTGTATACTCAGCACCTAAATAAAAGGCTCTAAATGTCCGTGCTGCTCCAGTCTCTTCTCCTTATAAAAAATATATATATTTTGCTGTGCTCAATAAAATGGATGGAAAGGGATGATGATAAAATGGTTTAATAAAATGGTTTAATTTCCAACTCAATGTTTATTGTTTCATATTATAAATTTGTTGTATTTGCATATCAAATGTATAATGTATTGAATAATTCATCAGTATAGAAAAAAGTAAATTTTCACAAACGGCAAGTTCTGTCTTTTCCCCCCAGACAAATGTGCTCAGTATTTAGGTAGTGCAATCCTCTGTCCCCTTCAGTCACCACACCACATTCATTCTTCATGAAGTGCAAAGGTTGTGTCACACACATACAAAGGCATGGTGAAAACACAATTCAGTTTAAAGGTTAGGTGGTCACGAAAGATTCATGTAATACATCGTCAGAAAGGGTCATTCTGACTGCATGACAGGACAAGGACTCGTTAGACAAATTGAAACTGCACTGTAGTCTCCAAACTTGACTTTTTACATTGTGTAGGCTGGCCACCTACAAAGGTAAACTTTAAAGCAATAGCAGTTGCATAATTTAGTCTTATAATTGGATGTTTTATGAAATTGTGCCTACGATGGCTGGAATTGGGGAATACATTCTCTATTCGCAGAGCAATGATTATATATTTCATAAGGCTGAGACAAATGACTGAATTATCATGGATATTCTCTCACAACTAATGGGTACATACTGTATACTGCAATCTATAATAATAGAAGAGCAATTGCAACATGATATTCAAGATAACATTTAATGAAAAGACAAAACGGAAATAAGAGAAAACTAATAGAAAAGCTTGATCAAAGTCACATCCATGTGAGCTTTCACCGCATTATGTTACATTTGGACCAAACAAACATGAGTAATTCCGCATACTGTATGTTGTTTATTGGGCACCTCTGCATATTGGAATACCATCTGTGAGTGCAAAAAGTCTTAAGAAAAAGGTTTTCCACATGCAGTTTAGCTGTCTACTTACCCTGGCCACGCATTTGAAGCTCCTCCACGCGCATCCTCTCTGCAATATTAGCAGTAATTACACATGTAAAGTAAAAAGGCCTTGACACATGATGAGGAAGAGAATCATTGCAAAATCAGTTTCTTTTTTTATATTCTAGTAAGTAAAGGAAGGCATTGAGGTGTTCGAAGCAACATCCACATAAGTTTTATTTTGTTATGTTAAAATTATAATTGCTGCTCAGGCTCTGTGATGGGCACTTGCAGGGTCTGTCCCTCGTAACTGTCTACCTTCCCAACCCAGTGGATGCCGTTTCCGTTCTCTCTGGGAGAGTGCTGGCGTTCCAGGGTGGAGAAGGTGGTGAACTGGACCCTCTTTCTCTTACTGGTGGGTGAGTTGAGGGATTCAATGTGCATGGGCTTGCTCCCATGAGGGCCAATGAAGCCCAGAGGAGAGTCCGTCAAAGAAGATATACAACTGGGCCTGCTACTGGACAATGAGGCAGTGTTGTCGGGAGTGATGTCGATCACCGTAGTCGCCATAATGTTGTCCTGCTGCAGGGGATCGCACGGAACGCTCATCACCAGCTCGGCATCTGTGCCGAGCCACACCCAGTCGTGCCTGTGGCCCGCATGCTCCTGGCCATGAGAGGTGGGTCTCTTATGCCCAAACTTAACCACATAGGAGATGCAGTTGATGAGGAAAACCAGGATGGCCAGGCAAAAGACTCCCAGCAGGCCGTACATGCCAATCTCCAAGTCTGTGAGAGGCCTGTCGGACAGCATTTCCTCACCGCTCATATCTACGTCCGCCGCCCCCCGGTCGGACGTATTGCCCCGCGGAGGGAAGTTGTTGTAGTTGACCAGGTTCCCAGGGGCCTTCACAGTGCTACCGAAGCCTGCGGTGCCCGTGCCCTCTGCTACCGTGTTGCCTTGGCCGTAAGCTCTGCTGCTCTCACTGGGACTGCTCATCACGTTGACATTGTTCACGGGCCTGCTGGGTTTTCTTGTATTGCCGTTCTTGCCCACTCCGCCTAAGCTACCGCTGGTAATGATGGTGCGCTCTGTCGACTTGATGGTGGTGGTGATCTGCGAGGTGCGCTCCTCTCGCTCCATGCCATCTGAGGTGTTGTATCGGGGATCCCAGGAAGGGCGCGGCTGCTCGCTGTCTGTCACTACCCTGTCATTCCCATAATCGCTGCTGCTGTCCTTGCTGGCTCTGCGGCTGCCTCCACCCACTCCTCTGTCACTGCTGCTGGCACGGTCGCTGACGTTTGGCCGGCCACTACTGACCTCAAACTTGACCTTCAGGCTGCCGTTGCCCACAGCCAGGATGCTCTTGCGTTTGGACTTCTCGCAAGCTTCACAGATTGATATCTCCACCCTAACCAGGGCCCCCTGGCCCTCGCCCTTAGCCACCACCCGCGGAGGTGAGCCTTGCACAGACACCACCCTTTCATCCAGAGATGTCACCACAATGCGGTAGAAAGAAGGATCATAAATGTCCAGTGGCGTCTGAGAGCCATCGCTGAACTGCACCCAGGAACTGATCAAAGCTTCCTGTAAGAAACAAGCAAAAGAAGGACTTAATGCACAATATGCACTAATGAAATTCAGTCCTTCACAACTAGGTGCATTCGTTGCACTATACTGTATTTTCAAAGGAAATCAAGTGTCAGGGACTGCTGAAAGATGTTTTTAAGACCCTAGAAAAAAAGAAAAATATATATTTTTTCTTTGGTCCCATCTGCAGTGACTGCTTTGATAAACTTAAAGATCTATGCTGCATTGAAGTCTATTAATGTGCAGTATATCTCTGACTTTAAATGCTGATGAGACGAGACATTTCTGTCTGTCTGACAGGCTCCTACCTGTTTGGGGATCTGCAGAACGTCCTGTGTAGTGGTGGTAGGCTCCTACCTGTTTGGGGATCTGCAGAACGTCCTGTGTAGTGGTGGTAGGGTCCTACCTGTTTGGGGATCTGCAGAACGTCCTGTGTAGTGGTGGTAGTGTCTGTCTGACAGGCTCCTACCTGTTTGGGGATCTGCAGAACGTCCTGTGTAGTGGTGGTAGGCTCCTACCTGTTTGGGGATCTGCAGAACGTCCTGTGTAGTGGTGGTAGGGTCCTACCTGTTTGGGGATCTGCAGAACGTCCTGTGTAGTGGTGGTAGTGTCTGTCTGACAGGCTCCTACCTGTTTGGGGATCTGCAGAACGTCCTGTGTAGTGGTGGTAGTGTCTGTCTGACAGGCTCCTACCTGTTTGGGGATCTGCAGAACGTCCTGTGTCTGTCTGACAGGCTCCTACCTGTTTGGGGATCTGCAGAACGTCCTGTGTAGTGGTGCTCCTACCTGTTTGGGGATCTGCAGAACGTCCTGTGTAGTGGTGGTAGCTCCTACCTGTTTGGGGATCTGCAGAACGTCCTGTGTAGTGGTGGTAGCTCCTACCTGTTTGGGGATCTGCAGAACGTCCTGTGTAGTGGTGCTCCTACCTGTTTGGGGATCTGCAGAACGTCCTGTGTAGTGGTGGTAGCTCCTACCTGTTTGGGGATCTGCAGAACGTCCTGTGTAGTGGTGGTAGCTCCTACCTGTTTGGGGATCTGCAGAACGTCCTGTGTAGTGGTGCTCCTACCTGTTTGGGGATCTGCAGAACGTCCTGTGTAGTGGTGCTCCTACCTGTTTGGGGATCTGCAGAACGTCCTGTGTAGTGGTGGTAGCCAGGAGGCTCCTACCTGTTTGGGGATCTGCAGAACGTCCTGTGTAGTGGTGGTAGCCAGGAGGCTCCTACCTGTTTGGGGATCTGCAGAACGTCCTGTGTAGTGGTGGTAGGCTCCTACCTGTTTGGGGATCTGCAGAACGTCCTGTGTAGTGGTGGTCCTACCTGTTTGGGGATCTGCAGAACGTCCTGTGTAGTGGTGGTAGCTCCTACCTGTTTGGGGATCTGCAGAACGTCCTGTGTAGTGGTGCTCCTACCTGTTTGGGGATCTGCAGAACGTCCTGTGTAGTGGTGCTCCTACCTGTTTGGGGATCTGCAGAAGGTCCTGTGTAGTGGTGGTAGCCAGGATGGCCCTGTTGCTCCCCGGGCTGAGCTGTAGGGACAGGGAGAGGCCAGTGACCAGCTGGACCCCCAACTCTGTAATGGTGACTTTGTCATCCACTACCCTGATGGTCTTCTTAGCCAGTATGACGTCAGAGAGTGGTGAAAACACCTACAAATGTCATAATCAGGGTTAGTTGGTGGTTGGGCATATCATATTCTCTTTATTGCAGACAGTGGACCCGCGTCGTTACCTGGATGGAGGTTGTCCCTAGGTCGCGTCCTGACAGGACTCTTCCGGCCTCTAGCCTGGCGACACGGGGGTCCTCCACTTTCATCAAGTAGCGCACTAGCCTTGTGACATCCACCTGCCAATCAGAGCCCAGGAAGTAGGCCTTGGGTTCCCGAGGATCGTCCTGCTCGGCTGTGAACTGTGTGAGCACGCGCACCAGTGCATGCTGAAACTGCAGCATGCAGCCCTTCCCCTTTCTGTCTTCCTCACTACTCCAGCCAGTCCTGGAATATGAACACAATACAGGTCATGGTTGTATGACAACACACACTCCAATCACTGCACCTTGTCTCTTTACTTTATTGGATCGAGTTATTGCAATGCATTAGGTAATGATATCACCCAAACCATCTTAGAGATATGTTGGAATGAAAATTGTTGGCAAGCTGAGCTGAGGAATGATCGTAAATAATTCCAGAATCATCTGTGTCGCGAGAGTGTCCTACCTCTTTGTGGTGCCTATAGGCATCCTCCAGCTCTTAATCTGACTCAGCTCGGAGTCAGACACCTCGATCTGTAGGGGCAGTTCTGGGGACCACACGTTGAGCTCCAGCTGTGCACTCAGGTAGCTGTAAGTGAAGTTCACCGTCATCCTCACCTTACCCTTTGTCTCCTTGCCGTTCACGAACACATAGTCACACCTGTCAGACACCTGTAAAACAGTAGAGATACAGAATGAAAAACATTATTTTATTTTGCTTGTGCTTCAGTATTGAAGGCTTGGATAAACTATATCAATCAAATGGGATACACTCCAGTCCAGTGGAATACGTGTTTATCTTATATCCGATGACATTAAAGGTATCAAGATATTCACATATTTGTCACAATGTTTAACAGATAGGCCATCTAAAACACAATAAATGGTGTCGCACTGCTCTTGCAGTTTGTGTGCCATAATGTCATCTAGCTGTAATAAACTACACAGGTGATCACCAGTTTGACGATTTAACAAGACACGGCATAGCCATTTTATGTTAATCAAAATATCATGAGGTGCAGTGTTGAACATTAATCCTTCACCACCAAGTACATTCATTACATTATAATTTCAAAGGTAACCTTGGCAAGTTTCAGTCACTGCTGAACGGTCTCATTTTCAGGGACTTTTTAAGACCCTGAAAATGTGATACGCTCTCAGGTTTTCCTTGGTCCTATCAACAGACACTACTTTAATGAATAGGATAATTTAGGCTGCATTTAAATTCAGTCACCAGCCACAGAGAGTGCACAGGGGAGTGGAGAAAAATGACTGTGACTTTGACGGACAGCCCAAGGATGAATGCAAATATACTGTTGTTCCCTTCCTGAACTAAGCAGTTAAGTTATAGAGAATGTGCTGTTTTCCGGTAATTACTTGTCAGATGATCCTGTACCATCATAGAATCTGCACAGTAAAATCCAGAGTTAAACTACTACTCTGTATTTTACTGTGTGTGTCAATCATTTAGCTTTCAAGACCAAAGTTTAAGCTTTTGAATGACCACATCATGGTGTCACCATGGCTGTTGCTAACTGCAGTGGCCTGGCCTCTTCTCTTGTGGATGATCCTATCCCTGACTTTCATCCCAACGGAGCAGACTATATGCAGCACACACAAATGGCTGTTAATGCTGAGTTATGGAGAAGTGCCTTTGCAAGCATGAAATTGTCGATCTATTTCCAGTGACGTCATCTGCAGTGCTTCTGTTTTGATATACAGTGAAGAGAGGGCATAGGCGACTGCTCAGCCATGCATCATTTTAGACCTTCTGCTCACCTCTGCTCAGCCTCAGCCTTTGCCACGATCTGTCTCATCATCCTACTCTCTGACAGAATCCCAGAACAGTGGTTCTCAAACTTTCTCATGTCAAATACCCCGAAATGATCATGTAATTGGCCGTATAACCCCATCTGAAAATATTTTGTGCCAGGGACCCCTGGCACGATTTTGGTCATTTTTGGTCATTGCAATTCGTTGTGAACTTGTAGATGGCTATTTGTTATAGCCTGATGTATAGTGTTAAAGTGGTGAAACGGATCTTGATGCTATATTAACTGATGTCGATGCTATAATAACACATTTTGTTGGGGACCCCCTGGGACCCCCTATAGGACCCCTGGGAGTTCTCAGACTCCACTTTGAAAACCACTGGCCTAGGGTGATTATCTTAGTTTGTTTTTTGTTTCATTTTTTTTAAGGTCCCAGTTTGATATGCATTAGACCACGTACCCACATTTGATAGGCCTACTTTTCTTTGTTTAATTTATTATCTTTTTTACAACGAGTAACACATTTGAGTAACAGAGATAAAATAGACTCAATGTAAAGGTGCTATAGAGCAGTGGGCGTGAGATTTACAAAAATATTTATATCAATTATTTTAAGCCTAGAATCAGGTCATCCAGGATCCTGGTGAGTCATGGCCATAAAAACCCTTGATTCTGTGAACATGTTTAAATGAAAAACACTAAACAAAGGGTATTTATTAAATGTAATATATCATAATTACATATTCAATTATATAGTTTTATGGTCATATGTCACCAGGATCCTGTATGGCTTGATTCTAGGCTTACAATAACTTATAAATACTTTTGTAAATCTCTATCGGAGAAATTAATTGGAGAGTTTTCAGTGGATCCAGCAAACCACGCCCACTAAATCTACACAAGAGTAAATGTGTCCCTGGAAAGGACAAAGAATAGGTAGATATTTAACTCACATCTTGAAACTTAAAGGTGTCTGCCCCCAAGTCTACACATTGAACCAAATGGAAATGTCGTGGTCCATTTGTACACTCTGAGTTACAGACCTGTAAGGGCCCATTGGTTTCTAACTATCAATCATTTAGCTACAGTAGGGACCACCTGGAACCCCCTCAATGACCACTGGGGGTGCTCAGACCCCACAGATCACATGACTATAGAGATAGGCCCTGGTGTACACCCGGTACAAAAATCAGCCTGCTGGTGGCGCTATAATAGGCCAATGTGAAAAGGGTGGCATTTGTTCCTCGGCCTAGTGGGAATGTGCGTGCAAGGCTTCACGGCAATCAGATTCATGATTAATCATGATTAATTTTGTTCAAAACGAGCCACTCCTGCAAACTTTTTATGCCAATCTTAGTAAAAAATCTGACAGATCTGTCTTGATGTGTATTGCAAAAACAACACTCGTACACATTTGAAAGGCCCTCCATGTCATACACGGTATGAAAGCCATTCCACCACTCCAGATTAAACTTTTGCAGCGACACATTATTAACATGGGTTGTGAGCTTGTAGCTATTTTCGGTGGGCGACACGACGCGCAACCAAGTATATCTCAAGCTTAAGGACGTCATTCTGTGAAGCGTCGATGAATCTACCCCATCTATGGCTGGCAGAGATGACAGTCAGTCACACCAACAGAGAAAACATCCCGGTCAAGCTGGTAGGCTAAGAAGATTAAAGGGATTCTTTTGTGACTGATGCTGAGAACTGGTCAGTGGTCAGCAAACACAAAGGTTATCTGAGAACAACAAAATACTAGTAGAGTGTAGAGTGAATGGATCATATAATAACACTCCTTGACATCCATTTTCTCTTAATAAATTAGACTTACATGGTTTTGAAAACCTTATCATAATGTAACGATTTCGTAATATTATTATTATTATAATAATGATAATAATAATAACAAAAAAATAATAATTTATACTGTATGTTACAAAGTGCTTGACATAAAAACGAATAAATAAATAAATAAAACTAGAAAAAGTGCCCTTCTGGGCACAGGTCTCCACCAGGAGGATAGGAATATTTAGGAGTAATATAAACATGTTTTTTGTTTGTTTGTTCCAATCTTTGCCAATCAGGATGGAATATGGGAAATGGTGCAGATCCGTGTTGATGGCACGCATGCACAATCCACCTGTTGGTGGCGCTATAACAGGGCAATGTGAAATGGGTGGGCTATATTCCTCAGCCTAGTAGGAAAGTGCGTGAAAGATTTCACGTGAAATTGCACGCTGCGTTCATGATTTGAGGTTTTTTGTTCAAAACAGGCCAATCCTGCAAAATTTGAAAGCCAATGTTAGCCAATTAGGATGGAATATGAAATATCAGACACATCCGTCTTGAGCACATGACTATGGAGATACTGTGTAACGATTTGCGGGATTTTTGGACAAAATCTGTAGGTGTACTGTGCAAAAACTTGTTTTGCACAAAGCGGCCTCCTGGTGGCGCTATAACAGGCCGTTCTGGAAATCTTGGGGCAGAGGTTCATCGTTGGCATCCAGGGAGTGTGTGTGCAAAATGTGGCATCGACCGGGTTAACGGTGGCCGAGATTAGCTTGTCACGGACGGACACACGGACACACGGACACACGGACACACGGACACACGGACGGACGGAGTGCAAAACATACTCTCTCCCCATGCCTTCGGCCTGGTGGAGACAATAAAACAAGTCAAAACATGATGACATGTTTAAAAAAAAGAGTGAAATCAACTTGAAAGCACTCGGGTGAGGCACCACGGAGACTATAAGGCAGAATCCTCTGCGGCGCCTCTGGCTTGGCCAGGCATCCATCCTGAGCTACAAAGAGGAGTCTTTGTAGAGTCTTTGTAGCTGCACCAGGGACTCCTCAGGGCTGACTGTCAGCGGGGGTGCTGAACTGAGCCCAATAGGGTACCGTATTCCACCTCACACGTGAGGATCCTCATTGGCAGGTGAAAAGAAGCAGCAGGCGATTCCATGGCATGTGTGTCAGAGGAGGCGTAACATCCCTGCGTGATTTCTGTCTACGTCCGAGCATAGACATGGTAACGCCCCGTCTGCCTCTGATTGGCCTACCGACACAGTGTCTCCGAGGTGGAATACATGCTGGATAGTCTGCTGCGCGAGGTTATTCCGTGGTGGGAAATAAGTAAATAATTCAAGTACGATATAGCTACAAGAGAATGACAGCTTGGCATGCGCGACAGCAACTTTTATTTTTGTAGAAGAGGTCAACTAATATTGTTTATGCCGTTGGACTGTTTATTTGTATACATGTGTGAACTTTAAACATTATTGTACTGTAATTATTAGTATAATAGTATTAGTTTAGTGTTAGTTTAGATTAATACACGATAAACACTTATTTTAATTTAGAACACAGCCAAATCAAATCGTGTTCAATCAATTATTCAATCAAAGCAAACGGCACAAATAATATTAGTTTGCCTCTTCTACAAAAAGTTTCAAATTACTGTTGCGTGTTGTTATTCTCTTGGCACCATTTCATTTAGGGTATATGATCCTGTCGGCAGTGGATGATATCGTTACGTCATGTTGTAGTATTGTTTTGTAGTCGACAGGCAGGAACAACAGACGGCAACGTCCTTTTCCCTCAAACTGATTTTTCTCAATAAAAGCTACAGGCTACGAGAGCTTTTATTGAGAAAAATCGGTTTGAGGGAAAAGGAAGTTGCCGCCTGTTGTTCCTGCCCGTCGACTACAAAACAATACTACAACATGACGTAACGATATCATCCGCTCCCGACAGGATCATACAGACCTTTGAAACAGAGACCAGGCTTTCCTCCGAGGTGGTGGAAAGCCTGGTGAGTTAACTAGGCTTAACTAGGTACAGACTCAGTGAGCACAGTCTCGCGATCGAGAAAGGCCGTCATAGGCAGACGTGTATCCCGAGAGAAGACAGACTATGCACTCACTGCACACAAAATGAAGTGGAAACCGAGCTACACTTCCTAACCATCTGTCCATTGTACCAAGACATCAGAGACACATACTTCCCACTGATTACAACCACACACAGAGATTTTGAAAGCATGACCAATGACAAAAAATTCCCATATCTGCTGGGCGAAGTACAACAATGTGCAAACACAGCAGCAAGATTTGTGAGTTGCTGTGATAGGAGAAGGATATCAAATGGAACACAACCACCCTAAAGACTAAGCATTGTGTATATTCCTGCACTATACCTGCATCGAGTGACCTGGATACATAGAATTTGATCTATTGAAGATTCTGACCTTCAAATGTACATAATTTTTGTATTGATTGTATTGCTGTATTGTTGTATTGTTCTTTCTGCTTTGGCAATGTAAACTTATGTTTTCTCATGCCAATAAAGCCCTTTGAATTGAATTGAATTGAGTTAACCACGGAGTAGCCTTGCATCTCGGAGGACAGGCAAGACGGGCAGTGTCGGTAGGCCAATCAGAGGCAGGCGGGCGTTACCATGTCTATGCTCGGACCTAGAAAGAAATCACACAACAGCCCTATGACCAACCAGTCAGGAAGACCCAGCAGTGACAAGACTGCACAAGTATGTGGGGAATTTGGGAATTGGCATAGCGACTAAATTGGGAGAAAAATGGGGGGGGGGGGGGGGGGCATCTATTTGTTTTTTTCTTTTCTTTTTTCCTGGACATTTCAACTTGACAACAGGCGTGTGAAAGCCTAAGGAGTGGTTTAACAGGAAAATATCAATTAAGAGAGCTGCTTCTCACAAACCTTGGATAAATACATTCAAGCCCTTTGACATCAGGAGCCACTGGTCTTTGCTTCCCCTTGCTTTCAAATCCATCAGTAAATACAGCTCAGCTGTCCTCATAGGTTCACAGAAAAAACAGGGCAATGTTAGTGGATGGAGGCAGTGATGTACTGTATGAACATTGAGGTCAGGTCTGGCAAGTGGGTCAGCTCAATATCTGACGATTGTAGTGGGTATGGTTGATGGGAAAGGTCACTGGTGCGCACTCAGTTTGTTTCACTGTTTGGGGGGAAAAGGAGGGGGAGGAGAGTTGACTTTGGTACAACTTCTTTGCCCTGTAGCAGCCAACTACCCCCCCTCAGGAGCATTCTGTTATTTTTATACCGAATTTACTCTTATTATAGTGACAGTAATACGACGAGGTATAAGTTAGGTTTAATGCCTCAGCAACAAAGTAACTAAGTACATTTACTAAAGTGCTGTACTTCGGCTATTTTCAAAAGATTGTTTCATACATTTGAACTTGTGAAATGCGACATTCTGCACAATGAGCCTACTTTTACTTTAGCTACTTTAAGTATATTTTGATGTCTTGTATGTACTTTCAATGAAGTACATTTTGAACACGGGTCTGTACTAGACTTGTAACAGAGTATATATACATTGCTGTATGTACTTTATTACTTTATTACTTAAGTAAAACGTTTCCAGCACTGCTGTTGTGTGACGTGCTGCTCAACAATAGTGTTTTTGTTTTTGTATAGCAACAAATCTTTGTCGCTGGAGCATAAATCAGCCTTTAGGGCTGGACTGACTGCACACAGACATCCAGAATTCCACCATTTACAGGTGGCTAAAGCAATTTTGTCTTTCCACTTCTTAGTGATTGGACATTTGGTCACAGTTCTGTGAAGCACAAACTGTGATATCTCAGAGGTTTGCAAAGGATGCAGTTGAGATTAAATCCAAACTAGTGTTTAGATGTTTGCAGACACTATGTTTGACAGCAACATGCTATTACCAATTTATTGTCCAAGAGCAAAGCGCATGATCTTGTGAAATAGTTTACCATTGATATCAGTGGATTTAAATAGATTGACAAATGCTAATGCAAACTGCAGAGTTGTTCACAGTAATGAGCAGTATCTGGGGAACATCTGGGAACCCATCTGCAAAAAAAGATTCCACTGCGGAGACGCTGAAAAGTGACGCTATAATAGGTTTATGTGTAAAGTGTAAACCCCGGCAGGACCTGTACTAAATCCTACCTTGAGGACATCTTCATCAGAAGAGCTGCAGTCTGTGTAGTCAGACACGTCAGTGACTGCTCCATCCTCCTCCACTGCTACTGTCCTCACAGGCACCACTACCCTCTTCCCAGTTAGTACAGCTGTGTTTAGAATCTCTGTGTCCTGCAGAGAGACCAAGAGAATCAGGAATAGTAAATGAAATTCCGAGGAAAGGCCGAGGGTGATGAAAATTACTTACTGTGTAATTACATGTTACATATTTACATTTTAGGCGTCTGACCTATACAATATCAGTTTCATGCCATGGCGTGGGTTTGCATTCAGCGAGTGAGAGATCAGCACTAGAATTAGCTGAAATGCAGAGAATGCCAATTTTACAGTAATTAAACCTTCCCAATGCCACACGTTTCAGTGTCCTTAGATTCATGTATATTTATGAAGCACTTAGTAAAGAAATACAAGCCAAGCAGAAAATGCTTTTTTAAGATAGGAAAAATATCAGATGCAAAAGGAGTGCAAGTACGGAAAAAGGACCAGGGAATGCGACATGTTTCCTGTAGAGATTTTTGGTGAATGAGTCCCAACTGGAGTGGAAGGTAATTCAGCCGTCTGTGAGCTAGCAGGTATGACATGATACTGACCACCATTATACTGACGTGATACTACTGACCATGACCAACCATGATACTGACGTGATACTACTGACTAGTGATGCGCGGGCTGGCTTTTTTTCATAACCCGCCCGTCCTGCCACAGGAGCCAGCCCGCACCAATCCGCCCCGCAAAACAATATATTAATCAACGACCCGCCCGCCCCGCGCCCCGCAAAAATAAAAAGTAGCCTACCAACTGGCTTTTCAACACGCAGTCCAGTTTAGAGAGAGAGAGAGGGGAGGGGGGACTGGGATATTAACACATCAATTTACATCTGTGCAGCATTTTGTTCATAATGTTGGCTTGGCTACTGACAGCAGATGGAGGAGACCTCAAAACAATAAAATAAGCAAATAAATATTTGTAGGCTAAAACCTCATATACCGGGTGCGAGAAAGAGAGAGCCATTGTGTGATCATGATACTGACCATGACACTATACTACTGACCATGACTACGTTAGCCATGAATGATACTGACGTGATACTACTGACCATCCATGACTAACCATGATACTGACCATAATACTGACATGACACTGACCATGATACTGACATGACACTGACCATGATACCGACATGACACTGACCATGATTATGGTAACCATGATACTGAGATCTTTCGTCAATATATAGTCTGTCTCTATAGTAGTGGTTACACAACTACAGCCATGGTCTTTGACAAGAGACTAAGGTATGTATAATGATCAAATATCAACTAATCAATAATTAAGACATCTGATTTCTCTCTCTCTCTCTCTCTCTCTCTCTCTCTCTGCGTGCATGCATGTGTTTAAGTGCAGCATGCATTGCACAGAGAGCAGTAGTCTAATTACACATGAAAATAGACAGGTGGCTTGAATTGAAAGGCATAACAAATAACCAGATGGTAAACTTGCATTTCTATGTAAACACAGCTATTTAATCAAACACATGCTTCACTATCCCTTTTCCACAGAATACCTAGAATTGACAGGAGATATTGAACATTGAATTATGCATTTAGGAATGAGTCACTTCTCTCCAAAGAAGGTTATAGCTTTGAAGATGTAGCTAAAATAGGGAGAGCAGTGTCTGTCATTAGGAGGTGTGCCTATTTCCTGACAGACCACTCAACCAGGCAGGTTTTACAAGCAATGGCTTTGTCTCATCTTGACTATTGTTTGGTGGGGTGGTCAAGTGCAACAAAAAGAGATTTGCACAAGCTTCAAATTGTACAAAACAAAGCTGCATATCAGCTCTTCACTGTTCAGACATTCAGGGTGAGTGTTGAGGCCATGCATGATGTTATCTCCCGACAAAAAATGGAGGACAGATTTTTAAGCAATCTCCTAGTCTTCTTTTGAAATGTTTGTACTTGGAATGTAAGTGGTGCAGGGGTAAAGTTCCTGCCCAAAACGATTGCTATGGCTGTCTCTTCCACACAGCACCTGAACTGACACGCACACACACGGGAGAGAGTTATATTAGAGTGACAGAGAGAGAAGGAGAGAAGAACAGAGATAGGCACTGTTCAGTTCAAGCCCATGTGTAATTAACATCAGCATACAGAGTACATTTATAAATGTATCAAGTATCAACCTATACTGCGCAGTGTGCACCATGCAAGTGTGAAGTTGTGCCTCATGCCGAAGGTTATGTAACCACTGTTCCTACGGTAGCAAGTTTACACATTATAGCTATAATTGACCACATGATCAAATATTAGACTGTCTCGTGCACAGGACACAGACAGACACAGATGTTCACAGAGTTTTGATATTTGTGCATCAGACAGTGTAAGTATTATTGGGGCATGTCTCCTGGCAGAGATTTGTACTCCAGTGATCGCAACTGTCTTGTTGTTTTTCTGCCCACCTTTGAAATCAAAATCCCCACTGGTACTATGTAGCAGATATCTCTGCCCATTATAATATGCAGCAGCAGCCGTTTCAGTACTTCATTCATGAAGGCTAAATAGTGATCAGACCGAGCTAATGTTCCCCCTGGCTCACCATCAAATAGCCTCATGTTTGGCCTTCAGCCTGAGGTCAGCCTCCAGTCGCCAGGAGAGATGAACCATGTCAAATTTATATCACAAATCAAACTAGCGCGGTCTCATTCCAAGCTATACTGTAATGGAAATGCAGCACGCAGCACTGCTCCTGGCACACAGCCAGTAGCTTATCAACTGAGATACTGTATATAGTCGTCATGTAAATGATTACATATAAACATTTGTTGCATCAATATATGATCAAAGTTACTCAAATTCAAAGCTGGTCTGCACAAAACATTGTTAGCTTTATGAAGTATTTGAAACAGTATGGTTGTTGTTATAGGGGAAAATGTTCACAAAAATGTTCTAAGAATTTAAAAAATGTAGACATTTTCACTAATAGCAAAAATAGCTGAACTACAAGCTTGTGGACACACCTTTTGCTTTACTCATACAATGTTGCGGCTGCCCTAAATCGGAAGATATTATTTGATCAGTCAGATTTCTCAGATTCCATTCCAATTGGTGCTGTAAGAAAACATGGGTGACCACATAAAACATGGCAGAATGGAACGGAACAAAATAGAACAGAGGCATCAGCAATCTGACAGTTGACAACACAAGGTCAATTTCCCTACCTCAAAATAGAACCCATTTACCAAATAATCCTAATGATCAGCCTTCAGTGTGTTAAGATACCAGACAGGAATCACAACAAAGTGCATTTTAATTATACATTCATATGCAACGACTCAAAGGATGAAATTAAAGCATATAATATTATTGGAAACATTTCCTCCCCCACTTCAATACAGACACAGATGTTATTAATAGTTGGTATATGATGCTGCTGATCTGGCTGTATACTCACCATTACGAGAGGGGCCAGGCCTACAAAGTCTCTCTGGGTTGTATAGATCCTCATGGGTCCTTCTGTCTTCACTCCATCCTTGGATCCGGGAGGTAGCTCCAGCTTCCATACGATCACCTGGCTGTCAAGAGGACTGCTCAACTCGGCCACCTCAAAATCCATCTGAAGCACCTCCAGCAGACTGCCGTCAAGCCTGGTGGTGAGCAGCATAATAGCGGGTTACAAAACAAATACTGGTATTTTAACTACACAGGTAAAACCTGGTATTTCACTCAACAGTACTGTGCTTTCAGTACTATGCATGTATATGCTTGGAAATGTACCATAATGTAAATATCAGTACTGATATACTGTCACTTTCCTTTCTTTTTTTAAATAGATTTTTAACTTAGAGTGTACAGTAGACACTCGGGGACTCGAACCCACGACATGCTGTATCAGCAGCCTAGGTGCCCGGATGTCTATGCCAGCCGTCCAGGCCAATATACATGTGACGTACATAAATAATGTACATTATATGTTCCGAAAAATAGGAACAGATTTTTCTGCCTGCCATTTGAATGAGATGGTACTACATGTAGTTGACCTTGAGGCGGGGAGATTAGGTTATTTTGTGAGGAAGGAACATGCAATCTCAGTGGTGACAAAAATGGAGCTGAACTGTGCCATGTTGGTTTGGTTCCTGTTGACAACAGATGCCTGGGGCGATGCAAGCAGCCGGCATGCATTAAACAAATAGGCCACTCAGTGACAATACCTCGATTTTATGATTCTATTGATGCAACATAAAAATCCAGAGATACCCAGGACACACTGCCACTAACTACATGGTGGAAGGCCATGTCTGTACTGTCTATTGTTATATTGTTGTTATATTGTTATAATATTGTGCTTACAATGTACAGTATCCAGCCAGCAAATCCCTTAAAATATCATACTATGTTAGTCTGTTATTATTTTAGGTTGGGAATTCACTGTTCAGTTACTTCCACTTTCATGCACTGCCATTAACTAGAGTTTAACTAGAGGTTCGGGCCGCGTACATCTAGAGTTAGAGCCACTATGCAGCACACACTTACATGCATGTCTGCATCGGTCAAGTTAGTGTCGACGTGTCCTTGAGCAAGACTCTGAACCCCTACTGAACCCCTAATTTCTCCCGATGTGCAGGTTGGTGCCTTGCATCACACTACCTAATAATTATTCATATTGTAGGGCAAAACAGAGATTTTACATAATTAAATAATCTCAACATATTGCAATGAGATAAAGACTACAACATAATGGTCTTCTGGTCAAGTATCAAAACATGACATGTTCATTTCCGATAAGCATGTACATATCCCTTTTAAGCATGCATTAACACAGATATTCCCATTTTAATCTGATCCGATGAATTGGGGGGTGAGTGGGTGACACACGGTCATTCTAGTGAAGACAGCAGGAGAATTGTGCTTACACAGCTGGCTTATGGCCAGCACTCTATCTATAAGTGGCAGCATTGTGTCTGAAGATCCAAAGCAAGCTGTTGTGACAGAGAATAAAAAGGTTTTAATGTACACTACAGTCAGATATACAGCTATAATTCTTAGTGCTTTAGTATTGCTAGGACCAGAGAGACAAAACACACATGAAACACCCTCTGAGTCTGTAACCAATTAAACCCTATGGACCAGGGTCCCCACAGGATCTGTACTTGGCACCCTCCTTTTTATAGCGTGGCTGTGAGATCAACGGAAAGCCACGCCATTATTTGGACCCAAGTCTCTTGTAGCAGAGTCCCAAATCTCTAACGAAAATAGTCAATCTATCCGGCTATTTTATTTTTTTATTTTCACACATTGTCTGATGGGTATTGTCTGGAATAGGTATGCTAGGTAATTCTGTGACATACTGTATTTGTCTAACTGCCTTTGAGAAAAATAATATGCTACCAAAAAGTGGCTTTGGCAAGCAATGTCTTAATCCTCAGTGAACGGTGAAAACAACTGTCTGTGCATCCATTGCCTTTTGATGTTTTATTAGTCAACTTTATCCATCCATCCATGATCCATCTTCAACCGCTTATCCGTAGTCAACTTTAGTCCCTCAAAAATGTTTCAGCTGAAATAGGCAACAACTTTATAATTATTTTTTCACATTTTCAGGAGTGTAGTGTACTGTGATGAGTGACCCAGTTATTTAGGCTTATCCTTGCAATGATGCAAGAATAAGATTCATGTTCACCGTCTTAAAGAAGTGAACATAAATGTTTTACTTTCTGTAACCTACAAAGATGTTGTTTAGTGCCACTGAGCAAAGGCTTTATATAATACATTTAGGACCTCAAATCAGCTCAGTTCAGCTGTTCTATATAAGGTATGTTATTTCTTCCATCTAATGATTTCCCAACGGCACAAGCAACACTGGAGTTACTATCCTATTTACACTTGTTTTGCGACCAACTTTAGATTTTTGCTTACATTTAGAGCTCAAATTTGGGACAATTATACTATTCAAATAAAAAGTGCATATTAAACTATTGTATGCTAACAGTTCTGGTATAACTGCTTCTTTATTATGGAGAATCCTATCGTTCCACTGTGCTCATTCTGTTGGTAAAATAGACTGGCAATACAAATTTCTCCTGTGAATAGTATACGGTACTTCTCTGGCAGAAAAAGCTGACTATCGTTCAGCAGAAAGAGCATTTTATTAGCAGCACACTATGTTTTAAGTATTAACTTAAAACCTATATACATAGGGTCCCCCAAGGGTCTATATGTCTTTCCCAAAAATAACCAATCTACAAGCTCACAACACGCCACGACAAGTTGTGAGCTTGGAGTCTGCTATTTTTTACCCAGAATAGGGACGCTAGCTAGGGCTCATGTGGTTAAATCTGCAACAAATGTACCTTGTCTTGATAAAAATCATGGTGCTATTATAGTTACATGTGACTATACAGACTTTTGCCTGTGGAGTATACCAGGGACAGTGACTTGGGCTTTTTCTTTTGCTCTTCCTCATGGGCCTACCTTCGGATTATACCAGTGCCAGTTTACTTTATGTGGATTATGCGGTTGACCCGAGCTGAGACTTTGCACCTTAATCCCATGTACAGCGCGGGGACTTTTGGTTTTGTGTTTTTCTCGCACCTTAACCAACGTCCATGTCTACATTCTACAGCAGCACCATCGAGAATGTTCTGACGAGTTGCACCACTGCCTGGTTCGGGAACTGCACCGGAACGCAAAGCACTGCAGAGAGTGGTGCGTATAGTGCAGCGCATCGTGGGAGGAGTCGAGGGGAGCTTCCCCCCTCCAGGAAATAAACGAGAGATGTTGTGTGACTAAAGTATCATCAAGTCAAAGATAGTAGAGAGATGGAAAATGGTATACTGTAGTGACAGTGTACACACCAGCGTCACTGACAAGCCAACCTACGAACTACAGACTGGCAGGGATGTAGCGTATACCTGTAGGCAGGAAGATGGCGACCAAATAAGCCCAAATCCTACCGAATGTGTCACTATGCCCTCCCCCTATAGAACAGACACATGCCTTTTTCCAGGTGTGGGGGTCTTCCTCTGACATATCACAGAGATGGTTCCATCTGCTGCCATATCCAGTGTGATGTCCCACTGCAATGAGTTGCTGGCCCTCGCTGTGCGAAAGGTCACACCTTTCTTCACTGTTGCTCTGTGAAAAAGTCAAGAAGGAAAAAGGTCAGAAAACAGTACAACGGTAAAATGCCATGTGTTCAATGTAAACCAGTTTCAGATCAATGTTTATTATTTTCACTGTTAGTGAACAACTAAACAAGTATACATGTATTGGAGTTACAATAAAGGGGAGGTGTCCAAAGGCGTCCTGTGGCACTGAGTGAGTTTGAGAATGTGAGTTACACTGATATGTTAGAATTCAAATGATGTTTACTGACTGCTAACTTCAATGTGACATTACCTTGTTAGCCTTGTTATCACCACCAGGACATATCAAACAAAACAGAAGATTTACTAACTTACGGCAAACAGATTGGTCTCAACATCAACACAGACAAGACTAAACTGATTAAGTTAAACCCCAAATCTGTCCAACCTTCATCATCATTAACAATAGTGTGGAGCAGGTTCAGGAATTCACCTACAGTGTCTGGTCAGTAAGTTAACAACAGACAGAGATTCAGGGGCAGATGTTCAGAGTTGGATCTCTAAGGCAAGGGGAGATTTTGCCATATTGAAGACCATATGGAGATCATCAAAGATCAGCACAAAAATTAAGTTTCAAGAGCAATGTCCTTGGGGTTCTCCTGTATGGGGCAGAGTCGTGGAAAGTTACACAGGCCATCTGTCACAAGCTGGACATGTTTCAGACAAGATGTCTTAGGAGGATACTGAGGATATTTTGCCCACAACAGTCTGCAACTAGACAAAGTGCCAATCGGCACAGGTCTCCACCAGGGCAGGTCAGGTTGTGGCCTCATGGTGGCGCTATAACAGGCTGTTGAGGAAGATTTGGGCCGGAGGTTCGTGTTGGAGGGATGCAGGTACAATGTTTTTCCATGTGTGCATACACAGTGTTGGCAAAATATTACTTTAACACTAATATACTACTTATTACTTATTACTTTTTAAAAAAGTAATAAAGTTACACTACTTATTACTCCCTGAGAAAAGTAACTAGTTACTTATTACTTTACTTATTACTTTTTCTCTCGCCCCCAGTAATTGCATATTTTGTCACCAAAAGTCTTACTTTGCATTTTCAACATTAGCAGTCCCCCCTCCCCTATTCTGCAGTGTTTATTTAACTCATGATGATGGATCCATTTGTACACATAGATTATAAGTAGATTTCGACGTGGAATATAGCTTCTTCCGTATGCACAACTTGCAGCGGACAATAATGTTTATCTCGTCTTGATCACGGACATACTAAAAATAATGCGAATACTTCCAAGTATTGAATGTTATAACGCTTTGTTGTGCCGGTGTCTCTGTCTCCTCCATGCTTAGTTTGTTTACGTCTCTTCTCTCTAACAGTGCAGTCTAACGAGTTACACACACTAGTTTAGGTTGTTGTTCCGTGTTCCAGACGGTTTAAGGCCCGCCCTTCTGCATCCGATACTTCACACATACGTACCGACGAGTGTGCATCTTTTCCGTATCCGCTCTAGAGTCTAGATCTAGAGCGGATCAGCAGTCTGCAAAGCAACTTGACTTCAACCCAGTCTACCATTATAAATAAACACTCAAACCCACAGTTCCACCAAGGCTCGTGAAAATAGTAATAATATTACTTTTGAAAAAAAGTAAATGTAATATTATTACTCAAAATGTTAAAGTAACTAGTTAAGTTACATATTACTGGAAAAAAGTAATAATATTACTGAAAGTAGTATATTACTTAAGTTACTTGCCAACACTGTGCATACATAAGTTGTATACAGATCGATGCAGTTATAGCTAAAAACAGGAATTGGCCTGTTATAGCGCCACCGTGAGGCTGATTTTGAGGAAAAAATTGTGGCATGTCGTCCTCGGCCTAGTGAAAATGTGCGTGTATAATTTAACGGAAATTGCACACTGTGTTTGTGATTTGTGGCCTTTTTTCGAAATGGACGAATCGTGTGAGCTTTGGAAGCCAATCTTAGCCAATAAGGATGGAAGATGGGAAATGGTGGCGCTCCGTGTTGATCACATGACTATGGAGATAGTGTATACCGATTTGCGTGAAATTTGGATAAAATCTGAAGGAGTAATAATAGAAAATGTGTTTTACATATGTCGGCCTCCTGGTGGCGCTATAAAGAGCAGATGTGAAAAATTCCAGGCAAAGGTTTTTCCTTGGCCTCTAGGGAGTTGGCATACAAAGTTATCCACAGATCCGTGCAGGTAGAGGTAAAAACACTTTTCGGCCAGTTATAGCGCTACCTTGAGTCTGAGTTGAAATTGTTCATGTGGAATTTCGTCCTCGGCCTAGTGGGAATGTGGGTGCACAATTTCACGGAAATCACGCGATGTGTTCATGATTTGCAGCATTTTGTTTGAAACTGAGCACTCCTGTGAACTTTGGAAGCCAATCTTAACCAATCAGGATGGAGTCTGAGAAATCTGAAAGACCGGTTTCGTTGAATGGCTCTAGAGAGACTGTGTACCAATTTGCGTGATGTTTGGACAAAATCTGTAGGTGTACTGTGCAAAAACTTTTTTTGCACAAAGCGGCCTCCTGGTGGCGCTATAACAGGCCGTTCTGGAAAGTTTGGGGCAGAGGTTCATCGTTGGCATCCAGGGAGTGTGTGTGCAAAATGTGGCATCGACCGGGTTAACGGTGGCCGAGATTAGCTGCTCACGGACACACGGACGGACGGACGGACACACGGACGGACACACACACGGACGGACACACGGACGGAGGGACGGAGTGCAAAACATACTCTCCCCACATGCCTTCGGCCTGGTGGAGACAATGAAGACTTAGAACAGGCCTGACCCCACTGTCTAGTCTAGTGCCATCGAGCTCAGAAGGTGTATGTGGATTGGACATATGTGCAGAACGAACCCAGGTGCCCTCCCAAGGGTAGCCATGAGATGGAGATGGGGAAGAGAAAAGGAGGCAGACCCAAAGAGACATGCATGGACAAGATCTGTGAAGTGGAGAAGGAAATTAAATAACTTGGATAGACCTGGGGCCAAGTGCAACATTGGGCAGTAGACAGACAGCATTGGCATTCATTGGTGAAGGCCTTGTGCTATCCAGCACGAAGACGATTAAATAAGTAAGCAATTTCAATGTGGACAATTCAAAGGATGTAGGTGATTCAGTCTATTATTCATCCAAGCTATTCCTAAAAATCACACTTGTGTGAAGTGAGGGGCACTCAGTGTATTTATATCGGCCACATGACGTCTTACGTCGTCAATTAGTGCCCTAAACAGACATTTAAGTCCATAGACTTGGCTGGCAAACGATTTACGACATAAAAGCTCTTAACAAACATTCAAAATATAGACATGGCTATGATGTAATAATCTTCACAATCCATGCATTGGAGGGGCTAGCACCAAGCCCCCAGTAAGGCTATCCAACGTTGAAGATGCCACTACCTACTGGCGAAATGTGGAATTGCAGCACTTTAATGGAGGTGGACAGACGTTCATGACGTCACGTGCGTAAGCCTAGGGGCTAGGCTAAACTTCCGCTCGCTCAAGCCATTGAGTTATAATTATACTTCCGGCAGTCTTCCGGGTGCTTCAAAACACCACTGAGCAACTTCCACTGAAATGAATAGCTTGGGGGCGGGGCTAGCGCTCCGGTTCGGTCTCCATCCTTTATAGCTCTATGGCTAGCACCCCTCAATCATCACACCTGTGTGAATCGCCTTGGCTTTTATCATGATGAACATGTATGACGAAGCCACGGAGGTATGTCACATGCATGACGTCTTTTGCCATTGACCTGAAAGTTTGTATGGAAGAAATGAGTCCACAGACTTGTCCACCCACATGACGTCACGGGAGGCACACAAAGCCAGGCGTTGGAGCGTAGGTGGGATGCCTATTCTGACGTTATAGTAGGTGAACATTTGGCAGAAATAGGCAATTACAGTATGTGAAAATAGCCGACCTACAAGCTCACAAATCAGCCTTTTGAGCTTCTAGATCATCTATTGCCGTCATTGTATGTAGAGCAAAGTATATAGGGTTTAAGTGGTTAAATAAATCCATCAACAATTTCCAATTGATAAGTCTTCCATTGCCCTCACAGCCGTATTAACACAGGCATAGACTACATGGGGCCATGAACTTTTCTCGTTGCACAGACTTAGAAGAACAGTCAATCACAGACCATTCTGCTCACAGAGCAAATTCCCCCCCACAGGAACTCTTTCATTACAGAGGAGATAACATTTCAATTGAAGGAGAGACTAGAGAATCTCTTTGTAATGGCCATGCACACATAGTTATTCATACTGTACTAATGGCCTGTAAGACTTTTTGGTCTCTCATTTGTAAATGGTAATCAGTATGCAGCTGAACATACACACTGTCCCAGTGGACAAAGTAGAAATAGCATGCAGGATGATGTTAATGAGCTATTCTTCTGTAAGTACAAGTCTTACGATCAAGACAAGGCCAGGGAGTTGAGACATATGCAAAGTTCCTGTCCAGGCCTCTGAAGATTATTTTTGTGCATATCAAATGGCAGAAACTCATCACTAATTATCACCGCTTTCTTACTGTAGTCTGCAGCCTAAATAAATAAATTAACTGGAGCCCAAAATAAATGAACTTGAGTAAAGTTGTTTCTAATGGCACAGGAAAACAACCACCCATGTAATTTCTTACTTTTCATTGGCATACAAAGTCGTGTCGGTTTATCTCTGAATGATTGAGGTAAACATTGTGGCTGTAAAACAATGCATTATGAGTCCCTGAGGCGGTTTACACCACGATACAGGAAACATCCATCTGACACTGAGCACTTGGGTAATTGTGTGTGTGTGTGTGTATGTACGTACGTACGTACGTACGTGTGTGTGTGCGTGCATGCATGCGTGTCTACAAATGTTGGGAGAAATCTCAAAGTCATTCAATAAAGAGGAAGGAAGTATTCAGTGTATTTATACAGTGTATGTGTGCACGTGTACATGTATTTGCATGATATTCCACATACATGTTACATGTGAGGACAATATACAGTAGATAAAGGGCTCAAGGTTCCACTAACCTTGACATGAAGGTTTTTGCATTACAGCCACTGACATACTGTACAACAAAAACAGTACCACTGTTTGAGATAACAGTGGCATCATGTCACTGCACTATACTCCTAGAAATCAGCAGATTGTTATCTGCATGAATCACACATACTGTATGACTTTCCAGTCTTTTATAACTAGTTTACATGCCGTTCACATATGCTGCGACACATGAATCACCTTGAACTCTAAACCGTAACAGCAGCAAATGAAAGGCAAACCAAGTTGGTCTTGTGTTTTGTTTGTGCTACTGTTGTGAATGAAGGTGACCGGCTTCATACTGTGAATGATTAGTGAGAGTGACAACAGGGAATGGAGAGGGTTAGGCATGGCCATTGTTAGCAGTCACACACGGTTCCCTAGAGATAGTGTAAGCGATGCACATATTGGGCAAGGACACGCTGGGGTAAAGGAGTAGAGAGGAGTTCAGGTCCTTCATTAAAACAAACTGGGGCTGCAGCACACTGCATGTGGACACCAGCATGAAACATGGAAGTAAACATACCCTTTACCCTCCAGAATAGTACACAGTGGAAACTGTTTTTTTATCTTCAATTCTTAAAATGTAAGAGCACACTCCTTCACATAGTACAAATATACATAAGGCTGAGGCTGCAAAGGCAAAAACAAAAACAAAAAAACCCACTTAAAATCATAGAAGTGCCTATAGCGATGTTTAATGCAAGGTTGAACTTTTCTTCTCAGAGAGAAAGGTGTTTAATACAGTCGCCAAATCAAAGAGGCTATTCCTGTGCTGTGCAAAATTCCCGGCCCACAAATCAGGTTGCATCAGCGAATACTTACACTTTTTATTAAATCTAAGCCAAACCTAAGCATCCTATTTCCCTTCTTCCCCACAGTTATTGCACATTTCTAAATGTTGAAAAGAAATAATGTTGAAAAGTCTGTATCCACATGTAGTTTTACAATTCGGATCCCAAATACGATATTCAAATGAGAAAAGGCAATATCACAATCAGGATATGATGTTTTTCAATATCGTGCCACCCTAGCCCAGGGGTAGGCAACCTTTATTATCAAAAGAGCCATTTTTGGCCCCAAAATGTATTATAATTTTGCCTGGAGCTGCAGAATATATATTTAATTAGTTGTGCTTTTTCTGGCCTTTCAATATTACTTTCTTTATCGTTTGCTAATTTCTTCTCAAAATGCCATATGTAATTATTATTTACAATAGGAGAATGTAAGAATAAGTGTATTCCTACGTCTACAATAATAAACAAAAATAAGTCTCCACCCGGGCAGGACAGGTTGTGGCCTCCTGGTGGCGCTATAATAAGCCAATGTGAAAAGGGTGCCATTTCTTCTTACGCCTTGGATGGCAATTGGATGATTTGAGGCATTTTGTTCCAAAAATGCAAAAATCCACCTGTTGGTGGCGCTATAACAGGCCCATGTGAATAGGGTGGGATATATTCCTCATCCCTGTAGGGGCGGGAAATTGCAACACATTTGGTCTATTAAGTCAAGTTATGGAAAACTTGCAGAGAACTATTAATCTAGTAATGGCTTCTGAAAAACGGATAAAAAAATCCCTTGTGTGTTGAGCTCAGTGGGTCAGGGGTTTTTAACTAATAAAAAGTGACAGTAACAAGAAGACTTATCGCAAGCCCTTTCTCCTGCTCCACTGACTTTAAGGAAAGCCCAATTGTGATGGTGCAAGAAGAAAAGTATTTGAAAGCAAGAAGCAGAACTGGGGCTTTTGTTAGCAGGCATTGAGGGGGCAGTGGGCAGGGAGGGAGGCACTAGGGCAGGGAAGATGGATGGCTGTGGAGACTGGAGCTGACAGTGTGTAAGGAAGGCTGCTCTCAGGTGCTGCACCTGCCATCCGTCTCACTTTTGACCAGGCAAGGCATGAGTGAAGTGCACAGTGGTTTCACATTTTACATACTCTTCACTCACTTGCCCACAAGCCTGCACTTGGAAAGGCGCACGCACGCTCGCACGCACGCACGCACGCACGCACGCACGCACGCACGCACGCACGCACGCACGCACGCACGCACGCACGCATGTCATTACTTGCGTGAGCCGAGTGCAAGTACTGTTTTCGGCTGCGTATGTCGGTGGTCCCCTCGGCCAATCAGGGATTGTGAATTTTTGGTGGCCCCCCTCGGCTAATCAGGGATTGTGTATTTTTGGTGGCGTCGCTCGGCCAATCCAATCAGGGATTGTGTATTTTTGGTGGCGTCGCTCGGCCAATCAGAGCCCAAGTTGGCAGGTTGCTGCGTATGTCGGTGGCCCCATCGGCCAATTGGATTGGCTCCGGAAAACGGTGGTTCCTGATTGGCCGAGGAACAACACCGACATTGAGTTTCAAACGTATATAGGAAACCTAAAATATTTACAACCCATTGTAGTGGATATCTTGAACGAGATTTAAATAGACATATAACTCTGATGTTTCAATAACTTGATTGGAGTCTGCTTATGGCAAATTAAATAGATTTGACATAACTAAAAAAGTCCATGGATGCTGATACGGTACGTTAAGGGACGTTACGTTCACAAGAGTCAGAGATAAATTGCACACTCTGCTCGCACACAAGTAGGCTAACTTGTGTGCAAAGCGCAAATTGGCAGCTCGACAGAGTGCATTTCTAGTTTTACATATTTATTCAAAATGACTATGCACAAAAACATACAACTGCACACAACTTCATACAACTGTCAAAGGGGCAGGCACAAGAAAGATTATTTGTTTCCACTGTCGCATCCACTCAAAGCAGCCCATGACCCCCTGGTCTGCACCAGTCAGTATTATTTTTCCTTCTCTTATTGGGGGCTGTTTTGTTTTCTCTAAACTTAATTTCAAGGATCACAAAGCTGTTACGTGACCTTCTGCACAGAGAGAAAAATATGTGAACATTCAATCACTCTGACAGTATACATCAGATATGGGATAAAGAAAAGCCGGTTGGTGTGTGCCAATTAGATTTATATTCTGCGTTAAGCTGTGCCTGATAGGCCAGATGCATTTGAACATCAAGGGTGCTATAAAAGGTGCAACATGGAGTTAGTAATTGCTCCACTGATGGAATTAGTGGCCCCATATTTGGCTTTGTGGATGTTTCACTGCCGGCCCGGGCCATGGTGCCACCCGTGAACCCCAATGCAATCAGAAACAGATTAATTATGCAAGCAAATGTCCATGGTGTAGCCAGCCCGATGGCCTGCCATCACCAACGTGTTTGTCATACTTAAAGAGCACTTTGGAGAGTCGAGGAGACTTTCAGGCCAATGTTACTGCCAGATGGACACATCCAAAGTACAGTAAGTACTAAGTGTAAATGTCCCATTTGTCAATTATGAGGTTCCCTGGCAAGAGCTTTTACACTATCCTGGTGATCAAGACGCTCTGTAATGTTTTTGTTTCTTTAACAAATTACATTTCAATAAAAACAGATTTACCAAGAATAACTAGAACTGCACTCTGTCAAGTGCCTACTTGCTTGTTGCACACAAGTAGGCCATTTAGGTGCAAGCAGAGTGCGCAAGTACTGTCGACCGCTACAAACTGTCAAATCTCAGCTTCTCTGTGAAAGAAGAACATGAAGGAACATGAAGGTAATTCTATTTAAGCATTTCAAACATAACTGGTACAAAATAGCTCTCAATGATGACGTAATAAAGATGTGGATTAAAGGACCCAGTAGTCATTACGTCATACGCATGAGTGACGGCTTTCGATGGTGACGTATATGTCGATCAGTGTCAGGTGCATTAAAGGAAATGCCTCTATGTATATGTAATTTGTAAATTGCTTAGCGGTATACTGTGGTTACTTTGCGTATGCCCCGTTTGATGCGTATGTATCGTAGCAGCATATGACGTCAGGAACTAGCTCTCAATGATGACGTAATAAAGATGTGGATTAATTAAAGGACCCAATGCCAGGGTATAATTGGTTTTCGAAGGTGACGTAATGACGATATGTTTTAGTGTCGGGAGGATTAAAGGTAATGCCCCTATGTATACATGTATGTAATCTGACACCACTGCCATATCAAGCACAAGTAGTCATTACGTCATACACTGGCACGGTGCATACGCATCAAACATCGCCCTGGACGAAAACTATTACTTGCGCGCTTTGCTTGCGCAAGTAACTAGTGAAACACTGTAGGCTTTTAAGGGTTGCTATAGTATAAATTTAAAATCACACCTGTGTGAAGTGAGGGGCACTTTTATCATTATACATCATCATACATCAGCTCATGAACAACTGAATTAATGGGATTGGTTAGAAGATTTGCATGTCTACTTATGACGTAAACTTTTCCTTCATTGTCAATGGCATTTAATGTTTGTGTCGCCACACATTTATGTCATATTTGAGGGACATATGACCTAATTTCTCCTTTCATTGTCAATTGCAAATATGAGACGTGTGGGGACAAAAGCCCCTCAAAAATAACAATGAAGTGAGGGGTGCTCTTATCATCATACTGTACATCATCTCATTCTTGCCAATCACAATTTGTGTCCTCACATTGGTCTTCAATGTTTGTGTTTACACACTTTTGTCTTCACCGTTTCCATTTACACAATGTTTGTGTAAATGGTGCATTTATATAGCACCTTTATCCAAGGCTCTTTATTCACCCATTCGCACACACGTTCATACACCGATGACAGAGGAAACCATGCAAGGCACCATCTGCACATCGGGAGCAATTAGGGGTTCAGTATTTTGCTCAAGGACACTTCGACACTAACCCAGGAGGAGCCCAGGTTCGAACTGGCAACCTTGCAGTTCCCATCTGGCCACTCTACCCCTGATCCACCACCGTTTATACAAACACTCAAAGCTGGACATAGGCAAAGATTGTATACAGCATAAGGGAGTTCCAACCGTGCCTCTAGCCTATGGCAGGCCAGTCTGGTGCATCTCAGAGGCAGGACAGGTTACAGGAGGAAAGGAGGCACTGGAGCAGCTCAGACAGTTTAAGCCCTTATTTTATTATCAGGGTAAAGTAAAAGTAAAAAAGCGACAACGTTTCGATGTATCGGTCACATCTTCGTCAGGTCATCAAATCGTATACAGCAGCTCTGGGGAAACTGTAGTGCCATAATTACAAAGGCTAATGCATTTAGGCAAGCTAATTGCCCTTCAGGTAAATGGCATTGTGGTAACCTTTAAGCAAATTATCACTGGGAACTAGAAAGGGGCCGCAGTGGATATCTCCTATTTTTCCTACCCATATTGATGACATCTGTCTCAAATGCAGTCCCACCTACCTCCAGACTAGCTTTCTAGTACACGACATGAATGAATGAATGAATGAATGAATGAATGAACGAACGAACGAACGAACGAACGAACGAACGAACGAACGAACGAATGAACGAACGAATGAACGAATGAACGATAGTGTAGTGGTTTGTGATGTGGTTTACTGTGATTTTAGAACAGCTAAGGGGCGTTGTTAAACCTCCTTAGCTGTTCAAAATGACTGTAAACGATGGCCTTCATAAAATGGTTACTACATATATTATACAGTATACTAAAGTACCCGGCAAGGTTTCATAAAATAAACAGTCAGCAACAAAAAGAGCAATACGTCATAGATAACAGATAATATTTCTTCTGCTAAGCAATGTAGTTCATCATTGACATTAAGCAGAATAGTTGCCAAGCAACCCACATTGACTCAGCAACACACAGATGTAGCCTAGTGGAAAGCATGCTTAAACTGGCATAAAACTGACGGAGCGGATAGTTTATTATTTATTGATTGTTTTAAATTCAATAGCCAGCTATTTCTCGGCACACCATGCAGGTCTGAAAACAGCAAGAGCAAACGGACTACATAGTCTATGTAATGGTACAGAACTTTGTGTCTTGACTTTTCCATCCCTTTCATTTCTATCTTTTTTCTCCTTTTTAAATTTCCTCCTCTATCCTGTCCATCTGTTTTCACCACTCATCCGTGCAAAGTTCAACTACTAAATCAAAACTCACGATGAGACAAAAGATATCACACTTGTGTGAAGTGACTCTGAGGGGTGCTTCACTCCTTTAAACAAATATTGTACGCTAGGCCCAGGCCGTAGCGTAACGGTCTGGGCACCGGACTGGTAATCCAGTCGCAGTGTGCCGCGGGTTCGACTCCCGGACCCGACACGGCCTTTACTGCATGTCATCCCCCCATCTCTCTCCCGTTTCCTGTCAGCCTACTGTCTGTCCCTTCAAAAAAATCAATAAAAGGCGTAAGCCGCAAAAAAATATCTTTAAAAAATATATATATATTGTACGCTAAACAAATGTTAAAAAGGTCCATAGACTTGGCTGCCACATGATGTAATTTCCGAAAGCCAAACGGAGGGGCTAGCGCCCCTCAAATACTGCCCAGTGTAATGTTAGCCTTTACTGCAACGGTAGGTCGCAGATTAATATGAAAACTTGCAAAACATGTCCAGTCAACAGGCCTGAAAATTAAGGCCCGGCCACCCTTAGATCTCCATATATGGAGCTGACCTGTTCTGACATTCCATATGATGATCTCACTTCATCAAACCCTGTACAGTCAAGACACACACCATATATGGACAGTACAGAATTCATTCCATATGTTGATCATGAACCCCCCGTGCCAAAGTACCAGCCCACCAGTCTGCCGTCACCCAGGCGGATGCCAGCACAGTGCACGTGACCTCGCCCTTAACTTCTCGCCCTCAGGGCGTCTTACTGGTTATCAATCATACAGTACATGACACAGAGAGAGACCTCTGGAGAGATACTGCACTGTTCTCCTGTACAGTACATCCAATCACACTGGAACACAGTAATGATGGGAATCCTGCCTTGAATTAAATAGAGCTTTTATCATAGATAATCCCTGTTATTTTCACAACAGGGATCAATACAAACCAGGAGGCAAAGCACACCCATTGATGCTCACAGGATAATGACTAACAAGATACTCATCTCAGGTCGATGACTACAATATTTGAAAAGCTCTGAATGTCATTATACCATGTATTTTCCCCCCACTTAATAAGCCATCTACAATATTCTCAGAAAGATGGTTAACCTCTATCATAATGTCCAGGAAATGCAATAATCCATTACAAATCCCATTTTCCCCAGTATTCTCTTTTTTCTGCCATGATGCAAGTAGAAGCATATTAGGGAAGGGGACTAACTACTAATCCTTTGAGAAGAATTGCTCATTGAAATCTGATTCAATTAATTAGATATCCACTGAAATTACAGACCACTATGCGGTGAGATTTGAAATGAGATAAATATCTAAACAATGAATGACAATGGAATCTGTCCGATCTATATCTGTATATTAATGTAGATTATGCTAATAGAGCGTCGCAGTCCCTCCCCCTTTCAGAACGGCGAGTGGCCCAGGAAATGAAAAGCAATGCATTTTCCCATAGCCACTTTCTTAAAGTATTTATTTAAAGACGGTTACGCCGCGGACAAAGCCAACTCGGATTGTGACAAATCATGACAATGAACACAATATTTTGGGCCGATCAAATAATTTATAATTAGAAAAACAAAACAAATAGTCTTGTCTCCTGCCTTTATTTTCTTCTTTCTAATGATTTGATCGGCCCAAAATATTGTGTTCATTGTCATGATTTGTCACGATCCGAGTTGGCTTTGTCCGCGGCGTAACAGTCTTTAAATAAATACTTTCAGAAAGTGGCTATGGGAAAATGCATTGCTTTTCATTTCCTGGGCCACTCGCCGTTCTGAAAGGGGGAGGGACTGCGACGCTCTATAGCTAATAGCTCATTTTCACAGATCCATCATTATCTATTTCTGTAGCAATTACACCAGACAAGCAAAGAACAATGGTTTACCTCAAAGTGAAGTTGACAAGCTGAGCAGAGCTGGCCATAAGTATGTAGAAGGTAGCGATATCGGTCTTCTTCAGGACCTTTGAGGAAGTCCGTATTATAATTGCATTCCCCAGCTTGAGTCTTGAAAGGGTTGCCATTCCTTTGGGCACCTGCAGGAGGAGCACACTGCCAATCCTTTGCATGGGGGTGACTGGGATGTACTCAGCCCGTTGTTCTGAGCTGCCCCACTGCCCTCCGTCCATCGCACTACACTTCCCATCGACCCTGGGCCGCGCCTGGTAGTATACTTCTACAGGGTTTCCAGAGGTCGAAGCCAGCCTCTCCCGGCTGGTGCTCTCTGACCCTGGGGCAAACCAGCTCAAATCAGGTGCCAGCTCAGCCATGCATGTGCCCCTACCACCCCCCATAGCACAGGAACCCCTCACCTCCTGGGTTTGCCAGAAGGCATACACAGTCACGCATGGCAGCGCATCTGTAGGGCCATCTCCACTGCCCCAGTCCCTCCCTGCCACATAGAACAAAACCTGCACTTTAGGCTTAGAGGAGAAAACCTTCGGAGTCAGCAAAAAGGACTGGATTTTCCAGTTGTAGGTAAAGACCCCCGGGGCATTGAAGAGTCGCACAGACTGAACTAAGTCTAGGGGCACAGCCTGCTCTGTGGACAGAGATCCATAGCTGACATTGACAACAGGCTGTTGGCTGGCTTGTAAGATGACAAAGGGCTGTGTGTGACTCTGCATGCTGAAGTTCCTCATGAAGTCCTGCCCAGCCTCTTTCAGGAAGAAGTAGTCAGCATCACAAACGTCATAATCGACTGGCAAGTAGACAGGGTAAGGCACTGGGCTCTTGGGATTGTCTGTCAACTCCCGACTGTCCAGGTCTGTAAAGGAAAGGAAATACATATACTATCACAGATACAGGTATAGATAGATATAGATACACACAAAAACAAATTTGAGTATTTCTATGGTGGTAAGTAATGCTCTACATGTACTTTCGCATTGAACATTGACAAAGACATATATTAGAGGTTAGGGTAGTAAATATTGTGTTACTGTACAATAAAATAAATGTATATAACACAACCAACGTTTCAGGACCTAATTATTGCTAAATCAAAAAAAAAGAAAGCTGAATAGGGATGATTATGCTAAAAGGCCACTGACTAAAATGTAATTCTCACGGTGAATATTGCATGCATATCAAAAGAAACCTAGGACTGTCATCGTTTCTAAAGCAGCAGCATCATCAACTAGGGCTGTACGTAGTGGCATGAGAGAGAAAGCATGAGAGAAATCCTCTGCAATCAAATCTAAATCTGCCAGTGTATTAAGCATTCAAATGTAATGAGGTCATAGAGCATTAATGTTTTGTATATGTTTATTCAGTTCACTGAAACCTTCCACTATGGGTACGCAGGAAAGATAGTGATATAATGGGGGCAAAGTTTAAAGGGTCCGGATTAAATGGATTTAATTCTTGTCAGGTGTTAGGAATCCCTATCAGACCCACTATATCTGGGATACACAACAGAACAATGGAAGCCACTGCATGTCAAGAATATTATTATAATATAGATTGTAGGCCTAAAGGGAATTATAGGATAAACAAAATGGATTGTACCCAATGAAGTCATGGAATGATGATGTACAGTGGAGTGACCTGTGTTCTATCTGAGGTTTTGCTGCAATGTGCAACACTAGATTTTGTACTATGGGTTGAATCTAGAGTTGCAACACCCTTCATTCATAACCCATTCATCCAAATAGAAAGGTCTAATCTGCCAGTATTAAACTACCGATATGTTAAACTCACCAACATTTCAGCTGTAAGGCAAGCTTGAATTATGCTCTTTCAATCTGCAAAGTGTTTGTTTCATAAAAATCTACTTTCTGTCAAGAAATTCCATGCAGGTGATTGTGTGTTGGAGTTTGGACTTTGGAAGCACTCGTCAGAAGCCACTGAACGGCCCTGCGTAGTGCATACCACCTGTTTCCAATTTCCACATAATGCAGGATGCAGCACTGGCAGTTAAAGAAAACGAGCGCTTCCAAACACAAAAATAATCACATGCACGGAATTTCTTAACAGAAAGTAGCTCATAACATGTCTACGGTGGATTTTTAAGTGAAGCATTGCCCTATTACGGCAGATTATCTCAAAATGTTTGATGCCGGGTAAAACATGGGCCAAAACAAATCATCAAAATAAATGTTTTGAAATGCTCTAATATATGATTTGATAAATTGTATTCAAATTTTAAAAAGCTGTTCAAAACTTTCATGATAAAGAAAGGGTTTTTGTGTCAAAGAGGGACACTGAAAACAAAGTCAAAGATCTGCAAGTGTAAATTACAACATGTATTTTTGTGCCGGTTTATTTGAACAGAAGGGACATTGGAAAACATCCCGTTAATCTAGTGCAGTGGTTCCCTCAAGGAACCAGGGGTCCCCAGCTAAATGATAGTTTGGAACCAAATGGACCCTTATGGGTCTGTAACTCTGAGTGTACACATGGGCCAAAAACACCTGTGCCAAAGTTTGCTGCTGGCCAGGTCTACTGAGGTGATCAGGAGCTGTTAGTCTCCAAGGAGATATGAAACATGGTTCAGGTAGCTCGCCCACTCATAGTCATAACATTGTGTCTATGGGGCATGTACTCTTTAAATAACCACCATAACCATAACTTGTTATAAACGTCAGAGCTGTCAGCATACATATAATGGACTTTCATATAAAAAATAGCATTAAGCTGATAAGCATCTTGAATCATAGCCATGTTGATCAAGTTTGTAATAAAACAAACCGTTTGTAAATCCGTCATGATTTGAGTATTTCTGTTTGAACATATCACCAGCTACCATAGAATGTACTGGAGAGTTCACTGTAGCAAGGTGAACGACGTGAAATCTGGTCTATTTGTTTGCTACTTTAATAAACTATGTTAACGAATCCATGCCACCATTAGAGTCAGCAATCTGGAGCAAGTGCCAACAGAATGCACGAAAAAGGCAGTTTGTTTATTTTTGGACCACAATTTTTATATGAGAATATTTTAAGATGACCAATGCTATTTTCCACGGAGAAAATACTTCTGTGACCCAGGGCATGAGCGAGTGATGTCAGGATCAGTACTCTATATGCCCATACCCTGCCTACCCTGTATATTGGAATGCCCATAAGGTGATTCTGCACAACTGGATATCATGCCCATACATGGACATATCACTCAGATCAGCTGTTCTGAAAAAGCGCAGCATATCTTCCAAATGCCACATCCACATCCACAGCCAACTCCAACCTCTCTTGAAGGTCAAGTACTGTAAAGGTTACCCTATCCTCTTTCTACCACCTTCGAAACATGGCCGGATCTAACATATGGGCACTTTTTCTTTTTTTTCCCCCACTAATCAGAATGAAATAAATGCTGTCTATTTTATTGTTGCTGAGAATTCAGCTGAAAAGTGCAATTGTGTGTAAAGCAACAATGTGCTAGATTTGCTGTTCAAGGTGGGTGGGCCCACTGGGCTGCATGTGAGGTCAGGTGGAGAGGTGATTCTGATGTCCACTATCCAGCATTAACATTGCTTTGTTTTCATTCTTCATGCATAGCGTCAGGTGGCTCGATAAAAAAAGGCAAAAACACTGAAATACACTGGCAGATTCTCTCACCCATTTGCTGTGGGTAAAGTAAAGTCAGACCAGTCTGAAGTGAGCGGCGCAACAGCCCCCCCTGTTGGTACCCTAAACATACATAGGGACACAGGGACACAGCCAAGGCATATGGCGTGGCTGCACCCTATGGTTACACCAGTCAAAAATAATGTGCTTGTTACTGCCTGACTGTCACTCTGGGGCGGGGTAGGTGGCCAGGAATAGGCCAATATAACAGCATAAAACTGCCCCAAAATGGCCCAGATTTTGTGCGCGTTATGCGAGCACACAAAGATTTGCACGTGCATGTGTAGGGGGGCCTTTCCATCTTCAGTGCCCAGGGGCCCTCAGGTGTTAATCCGGCCCTGCTTCAAAATATAGCCAAAATCAAACCCCTTCTTCCCACCCCATAACTAAAGTAATTCACGTGTTGCCCGATGAAGTGTGTTATGCGCGTGTTGAAAATAAAGAGCAGAAGCAGTCGCAGTCGGTTGGTTGTAATTCAGGGCTACAGTCTACACACAAATGGTAGAGAATGCCAGCGAGTTGGCTCAACGGTGCAAAGTTGTTGTTGCTGTGCTCCCAAAGTCTTCATTATTATAGTTTGGGTGCGCACAGGTATGAACTAGTATAAAGTATAGTTTTGCAATCTCCCGTCGCAATGCGACAAATTCGTTTCGAAACTAAAGGTCAAATTGCGAAGAAATATGCCAGGGAATTGAGGGAAACATCTGATGGGTCTTGGAGATTTTATTATGGAGGGTACATCATCCCTGTCCCCCATGGTGGATGTTTGATACGTCTCTGCTCTCAGATTTTTATCTTCAGAACTTCCCCTGGGGAAGAGCCTAGGAAACAGCTCAAACTATAAACAGCGTTATATGTCACACAGTCCAAATGTCAACACAGCACCAATAAGGAACCATACTAACACACGTCTGTGTGTCATGTCTGTGTTCAACACAGGCAGGTGCGACAGATGTGCTGGTTAATACTAACCCTGGCAGCAGATCGCTTTGATTTCTTTCTTCAGCAACACACTTGTCACGTTTTACAGTGTGACTTTTAACGGGTCAACTCATTCCCACTCTGCTTCCTTTTCCCCGAAGACCAGACATCTTCAAAATCCTCAGGAGGGCATCTCTACATCATTGTGTAAACATGCTAAGTTTAAAGATACAGTATAGGCCTAGTGAACAGCATTCTTTTGCAGACTCCATTTCTGCTGTCTGACAAGTTAGCAATGTAAAGAGAGGCATTCTTCCCCCAAAGGCACCGTTTCATTTATTTTGACAAGCAAGCAATTTAAGGAGAACTTAAATGGTCCTCTCAACATGGCAGCCCTGCCCTCAGCTGATAAACAAGGGAGCAAATCCACTCCCCCATCTGTTCCAGCCTTTCAAATCACTCATCTCGGAGGGACTCTTCCTTCTTGGCCGCCAAGCCAGAAGGGGTTGACGTGCCTGTCAACGGTGTGCTGGTAAAGATGCTCACCTCTGGAAAAAACACACACATTCTTGTTGGCCTAGAATTGAATCCTGCCAACATCGTTCCTTCCTGCTGTGTCTCCCTGTCAGCCAGCCTTCTTACTGTCTGCCTCAAGAATGGTTGGGAAAATAATTGGAGCGGTGAATGAGACCTCCATGCAGACCTTCCAACACACTCTGGCTGTGGACATGTGTCCTGTCCACATTGAAAGCTTCCACTCGTACAGACTTTATAATAATACTTTCATTATCACTATTCTATTCAACTTTTCCTTGAAACAGTATGTCGACTAAATGCATGAATAGGGTGGAAACAAGAGGCAGTTTCCCTTTTGAAGTCATATGCCATGCAGGCTTACAGTAGGCTTACAGTGATATGACAGGTTAATCAAATCTGTCAAATGGATTGAAATGTTTATCCCTTCCAGATTAAAATTGTCTGTGTTACGGTGGTTCAGAATTTTAATCCAAAAGCAGGTATAAATTCAAATTCATTGGAAGAGAATAGATTAACAGTTCGTTGTCAAAGGATATTTTATAGCGCAGTCCAAGCTTATGGGATGTGTAAAGAATGTCAGTGGTTTACTTTGTTTAACAAAGTGAAATACTTTTACAAACTACACTACATTTATGTAATTGTGACACAATGATAAACTAAACTGAATAAACTAAACTGAAAAAGCATTTAAACAGAGATGTTCCTTTGCACAAAAGATCTACAAATAGTAGAATGCTTTGAGATGTCATCATAATGTTAATTGAGGTCTACACTTTCTGATTATTACACTGGTTGTTGGTGCAAAACAACAGCTCACAACCACGCTGGCCTTTTAGTTTGAGTGCCAAGTCATTTCACTACCAATGTGCCTAATGAAACATTTCCAATAAACAAATCACTGTGATGCTCACAAGCTAAAGAGTACATTCTGATGTACAGTCCATTATAAGCTTCTATACTGTACCACTTGGTTTGTCACATGCAGAGTGACAAAATTTTATTCAATATAGGATTCTTTGCCTTTTGTCACGTATTATTCAATTACCAAGTACAAAGTCTGAGCAACCCCCATGCATTATAATGTGCTGTAATGACTTTTACCATATGTGCAAAATAGCTTACAGAAATGATCTGACTTCAAATTGCATCAAAGAGGCCTGTGTGGATGTCTGCCTGTTAAGCCTAACTTTTGCACAATGGTGGAAAACCACTAATACAGTAGGCCTACTTAAATCGATCAACTTTAGGATTGTGCAGCAAAGCATAAATTAGGTGTCTAGATGGTCAATTTTGTATTTGTTACAGTATGTCAGGTTCGTTTGGTCCATGTTTGGCATTAAATGATGTAAGACTTAGACTTGGTTGCATACAACTGCTTACAGCTAGTGCAGACCTGTGCATAAACTCTTTCCAGGATAAATGACAGGGCTAAACATGATGGAAGAAGCACTTCCTAGACAAATGTCTTTGAACACCGTCACTGGATTGGAATTATCTTGGATAGCATTATAGCCTACTCTTATCTATATGATATAGACACTAGCCGTCTAGCCTAGGAACATATATAAACATTCAAACAGGATGCAGCAATGGTGGTATGTATAGGGAACAGGTTTAAGATCGAGGAAAGGGGGATGGAAATTGAGATAGAAAGGAAAAGGAGGGCAGATAGAGAGGAAAGGAGGCCTATGCTGAAATTGCTGTGTCCAGTCAGTGAGATTCTTAAAGCGGATTTTAAAAAGCAGTCTTATTATGAGTTCTCTTTTTTGATCATCCCTTTTTATCCGTATAAATCAGCCAGTCTGTATAATCCCTGGAAATAGCTATTTTAGGTCAGTTATTTAAGCTTGCTGTCTTCAGTCACTTGCACAAGTTGTTTACTGTTTGTTTCACATGTGAAAATGTTTCAACATAACCCGCCCCCCCCCCCCCCAGCAAATTAACCGATGGTCTAGCTGTCATTAGCTTCATGTCACTAATGAGATTATTAGAACCTGTGTTCCAATGAAGTCAGTCATTCTTCCCATGCCAATAGGCGATTATGCTTATTATTGTGTTTTTACCCAGACCCGCCAGTTATCTACTCTACTACAGTAGGTCAATATTACAGGATAACTATTTTCATCAAATTCAATCATTACACACGTTGCATGATGGTTTAACCGTAGTTATAGGCTACTGGAGTATAGCTGAGTGATCACAGTATAGCTTTTCTCTCATTCTCAATCCACATTACATGTAATTATCATTGGTTAATTTTATGGACAGACACCTACCTTGTGTGAGAACTGTCACGATTGTCGCTAACGCTAAGAGTATACCGGTACGTAAGATCCTCGAGCTATGACAGTAAAGGCTCATTTTGAAGGTCCAATATTCCATAAAAGTCGGCTGAGTTTTGGTTAGTTTCAGCAGCCTGTGGATTAGCCTACATTTCTGTTCACATACTTGACTAAATTACACCTGTGGGAACAGTAGTGCAGTCCGTACTGTATAGGTAACAAGTAACAACATGACAGTAACATTTGAAAAGTCCCCAATGCGTAAAAGTTGTGCGTAAAGAGCAATATTGCGTCTCTCGAAATAAAGACGTTCAGTCAACGAGCGCAAAAACCTGACGAGCGTAACGATAGATGAAACAAAATCTAAATCTAAATCTATTTTTCACAAAATTACTTTTTTCTCTCTTTCCTTTCCTTTCCCTTTTTTTTTTTTAACAAAGTCACGATTCAGTTACATTTCCCCACGCAGCATGTCGCATGAGCTCCCACATATTCCACAGCCACCGTTGGTTGGGTCATAGTCATACTGTGATGTTAAACGGCTGTTGTTAACAGATCACTGACTGTCCTGTGTGAAATCCTCCATGGCACTAAACCCATCAGCTGTCACAGTCATCCGGTGATAAAGCATGGAAGAGAGACCAATGCGCTGGTAGGATTTAACTCGACGTCGCTCGAACGTAACGCGACTATTAGGTGCCGTTATTCGCTATCAAAAGTAAAACACAATAATTAATTTGTATTTCAGGAAGCTGCTGAACAGTATAGCCTACTTGGAATAATGTCTAATTCGCACCGGCCAAGAAGTATTAATTAAACATAAATGTTTTATAATGCTATAACAAATTTCAAATCGGATTGATTGATTGAAATATGTATTAACAGTTTGCAGAATTACAGTACATTTCAAGCACAAACTCAATCATTTGATGATCATTTGATCATTTGAAATATCCGGTTGTGCACAATTTCGACATAATGCATTGTTAAACCCGTGTTTCATTACATTTGTATTTTCAGCTACCAATAATGAATCGTTCATTTACATTATTAATTGAATAATAGGCCGATAATCTATAGCCAGGGCTTAGCCTGTGATTAAACTTCAACCAAACTGGACAATTTCCCTATAGCATACATAATATGGCCACTTACAGACGGACACAGTGGGCAGAATGCAGATATACCCACTATAAACGATTTCATTCACTGGTGTGTAATTGTAAAGCTATATAATACAGCCACACATTTGCAGGTGAAAGCAATTAAAGTTCAGCAGATGCTGATTCCCTTTTCATCTTGTCTCTCAAGTCTGATTTGAGAGATTTTCTTTTTCCTTTTTTTCATCCTTGAAATTAACTCTAAACCAAATTGGGCATTGCCTGGTCATATCACTGTTAAGTGACTGCATGGAGGTGACATTTAGCCATTAGTGGGCAATTAGCATCAGGCAGAGTTTTAGTGCCCTCTCATGGTCATTGTGATTCTCTTTCGTTAAAAAAAAAGTGTTAAAAGCTCTATATTCTCAATCATTGCAATGTTGTTCATGTTGTTCATATAGGGATCTCCCTCTCTCCAGATGTTTGGTAAATAGAAAATGCATTTTCAGGTTGAGATACCGGAATACAGTCTATATAGTTCTCTATAGTCTAACCTTTTCACAAAAACATTTGTTTTAACCACAAAATACCACATACCTTACCTTTAACTGGAAATACAGTAAGGTGAGTAGGTATTGTGTTGTGACAAAAAAAACAGTAAATTCAATAAAGTGTTAGCATATTTGTGTTCATTGTGTCAGAATATTTGTCTTGGTCTTTCCTGTCCTGTCTATGGACAGGTATGCCTGCTGCAGAAGAAAATCCATCCATCCATCATCCATCCATCTTCAACCGCTTATCCGTAGTTGGGTCGCGGGGGCAACAGCTCCACCATTAGTGACTTCCTTCTGGGGGATCCAGAGACATTCCAAGGCCAGTGAGTCGATGTGTTTCCTCCAACTGGTCTGCCCCGGGGTCTCCTCCCACTTAGCCTGAGCCAACACTAGACATTTCTGCCCTAGATGGGAGGGCCGCGGCTCAGAAAAACGTGCACCCTGATTGGTTCACCGATCTGTCCGTCAGCCCCGGTCTCTCCCACCCCCCCCCCCCCCCCCCCCCCCCCCCCCAGTGCAGCACTGTTATTGTGTCGACCAGAAGCAGAAACCACTGGTTGCTGGAGTATACCATTCTAACAGACTGTCAAAGTTATTTCCACAGAGTCGGCACACGTTGGTTTTTTTCTTAGACGGTGTGGTGGGTTCTTCAGCCATTCTCCTCATTTTCCTCGCATAGCCTCGTTTGAATTCCACAGGTAATAATTTTCTCACGGTGTTATTTTGAGGGGTGCACACCGCTCAGAGCCCTGACGTCGCATCATTTGGAGCGATCCCACTTTTAGACCAGTGCAGCCCATGCGTAAATCCAGGCTTTCATTTTTCGTGCAGACGAAATGAAAGCCTGGGTATCGAGGCTACCTCCCACTGGGACGTGCCTCAAGGACCTCCCTAGGGAGATGCCTGAGAGGCATCCTAACCAGATGCCCGAACCACCTAAGCTGGCTCCTTTCCAGGCGAAGAAGCAGCGACTCTACTCCGAGTCTCTCTCGTGTGACAGAATAACACGATTTACCAAATACTGTTCTTTCTGTTCCTGCATATGCAGAACATTGTGGATATTTTTTGAATAAATATCCTCAAGCCTGTGCAACAGCCCTGCCAGAAGTTCAAAGTTTGAGCAGGAAAAATCCAAACAACTCTCAGCATTTGCATGCCTCACTTTGCATGGGTTCGGTCAGTGTCACTGACTCAACCAATATTTTTCATTGCACAATACGTTTTATAGTAAAATAAGTGGTGTTTACTAACTAAAGGATGATCCACTAAATAGGAGATCTATGACCACACTTCCCAGGATGTGTGAGTCAGGACTCAGGAGGAAGCTGCATGCCGGGAGTGAGTTTTGTGTCAGCTGCACCTCAACAACACTGTGCAACACTGTGATAAGAAGCATCAGCAAAAGCATAACTACACACTATAGCGATGGAACTGCTGCTGCCGTATAGTGCTGCTGTGGGCTCCATCATGATCCTGGCCTACACTGTCAATTCTACAGAGTAGGCTACTACAAATGCACCCATTGATTACATCTATACGCTCTACGAGTTACATTAACAGGATTTTAGGCACTGCTGGTGTAATATGCTTATGCACCAGCATAATCTAAAATCTATAAATAAAGCTGTTAAAAATTATGAAAAAAGATTTACTGTGTGTGTGTGTGTGTGTGTGTGTGTGTGTGTGTGTGTGTGTGTGTGTGTACTACACTTTACTTTATTTTACTTCCGTATACCATTGATGCTTCTTGTTTTTATTTTGCCTTAAAATTCTGTAGACCTACACAACCAATTTCTGTCTGTCTGTCTGTCTGTCTGTCTACTACTTAGCCCTTACACTGTGGGGAAACATACAAAGTATTCTGGAAATACTACCTAAATGTAATTTAATTAGCTGAATGCATATACCAGTCAGGCTTCAATGTAAATTTGTTATTGCTGACCTTATTATTATCAGGGTGTGTCATAGAAAAAACACAACCTGTTCAGCATTCATTGCTTGACACAAATGTGTGTGCAAAATGTGGATTTCAAAACATCTTTTGAAGGAAAGTCTCATAACACGACCTGTAAGCTGCAGAGGTGGAGAACGTGTGTGATAATATCTGTCACAAATCTGTTATGTTAGAGGACAACAGAGCCTCGGAATATGCAAGTTGCGGCATTGACATAGAATTAGATGGATGTCACAACAGAGATGTGCTGGAGTGGTAACATAGTGTCCATAAACCTGTGATCGATGTGAACGCCACAAGGAGGGAAATGTGTTTTCAATGCACATCATCACGTCTCCGTGCGTTGACAGACAGATGTAGTCTACTGCTGACACGTGTTAAGCCACATGTGTCACTCTAAACACTCACATGCTCATTATTATTCTAAACTCATACAAACAGGCAGAAATACAATTTACATGTGCTTACAGAGAGCGTCTGTCAAATGTGCTCTTCTCAAGAACACGGAATGACAACCCCACAAAAGGGACTGAAGCATTATCATTAAACACAAGAAGCACACATCTAGTAGTGTGAGGTGCAGAGAATCATAGAAGGAAACTAGGAAAGTGTGCAGATCCCCGCCAGGCAAGTTGCCCAACCAGGAACCAGGCACAAATGGCCAGGGCCTAGAGTTGTGTCATGATTAAATACATGGAAAAAAAAGATTTTGATTGTGTGTGTGTGTGTGTGTGTGTGTGTGTGTGTGTGTGTGTGTGTGTGTCTGTGTGTCTGTGTGTCTGTGTGTCTGTCTGTCTGTCTGTCTGTCTGTCTGTCTGTCTGTATGAGAGAGCGAGAGTGAAAGAGAGACACACAGGTCACGACAGGTGGGACGGGACATCTATACAAGCCACAACTTATCACCATGCGACGCATGGTTGGCTTGTAGATGTCAGGCCCTGTCATGGTAACAATGTGCGGTAACATACCATGTCATTATTATTCTAAAATCACACAAACAGGCAGAAAATAGAAATACCATTTACATGTGCTTACAGAGAGCGTCTGTCAAATGTGCTCTTCTCAAGAACAACTAGCATTGTCAGTTGGAGACGGAATGACAACCCCACAAAAGGGACTGAAGCATTATCATTCAACACAAGAAGCACACATAGTGTGAGGTGCAGAGAATCATAGAAGGAAACTAGGAAAGTGTGCAGATCCCCGCCAGGCAAGTTGCCTAACCAGGAACCGCAAAGTTTGGAAGGCAGTCATAGCCATATGGAATGGAACCTGTGAAATTTGACTGATACATACGTTTTGGACTGAATTTGTAAGACTATAGTAGCGAAAAGTGGGTTTTGAAGAAAACGCAAAATTGCTGAAAATGTAATCTGGCACAAATGGCCAGGGCCTAGAGTTGTGTCATGATCCAAGACATGGAAAAAAAGATTTTGATTTTGCCTGCCTGCATGCCTGCCCGCCCGCCCGCGGGCTTGTAGATGTAGATGGTAGATGGTTGGCTTGTAGATGTCAGGCCCTGTCATGGTAACAATGTGCGGTAACATACCATGTCAGTATCATACTGACAGGATACTGACCATGACCACATGATAATGACCATGATACTGACCATGATACTACATACAGTTAGGCGTTCTTGTTCAGAGACACCGACACATTGCCAGGAATCAAACCCGTTTCCCAGGCAGCCTCTCTAGCCATTCAGCTAAGGCATCCCCAACATTGCACCACCATGCCACCCAACAGCTTAATAAAGCCAGTCAGACCAGGCCTGGCCATGGCCCTGCTCTGGGGACACCTGCCGCCGGTTCTCTGCATATCCGAGCTGGGAAAAGTGAGACATTTTCGAGGAGAGGGAGTACTCACGACCTCCAGGACCCCGGCAGGGGCCTGCACACTCGTATTGTGCCCGATGACGGCGACTCTGGCTTCCTATACACCCTCTCGCCTCAGTGCCTCTGATCGTGCAGTGCTACGCTGGCCAGAGGGGAGAGGGGCCTCTGATTCTCACTTCCATGCTCTGCTGGCCCTCGCTGAGAGTGGCCCACGATGGTCTGCACCAGCCTGGCAGGCCGGTTCTCCACGCATTCGTGCTGGTGGGAGTCTGAGCCTTGGTCGGATGACATTTTCAAAGGTGGGTGGAGGACTCCCGACCTCTAGGACCTAAGGACCCCACGCTCGTCTCGTGTCCGAATATGCCACTTCTCTCTTCCCAAGTTCCCATACACGATCTGGACTCAGTTAATTTGTCCCTGCGGTGCTACCCTGGCCAGAGGGGAGAGCACTCTCAGACACTCACTTCCACGGCCCACACCGACGGCGGCCCACAATAGTCTCTCTGCCCCGGCCTGGCAGGCCGATTCTCCATGCACTCTCCATGGAATGAGGGGGACAATCTCATTCCCCAAAGTCAATCCAGCAGTCTTTGTGATGAGTCTGTAAATAGTGATATTTTCACCTGCAAAGTTGTGTTTACACAGCAGTGGAAGCAGCTGCTTTATTTCACTTCCATTATCTGGTCCAAACTGGGCAATGGAAGACAGCTCAATGAGTTTGGGATGGACACTCCCCAGGCAGGCATCTGAAGAGTAAAAGAGTTTATATGTTCAGTCTAATCTTCACTGTGTGATGTTGTATGACTTCTCCCCCTGCTGTCATACTTGTGTAATCTGCTGTTTTCTCCCTTTTTAAGCCTGGGTGGCACAAGGGGGGGTTTGAAGTGGGAACTACATGACAATGATGGGAACTGTCATCACAGCCCCATCGTTGGCTGCTGCCAGTATGCTGTTAATCCCCCAGAGTAATCCCACCAGCACCACAGAGAAATCAGTCACAGCAAAAGGCAAAGGCAGGACAGCGCACTGTAGCTCTCTGCAGTGTGCACATATACTGTACACACCAGTATACAAAGGCATGCTTGCAAAAATACACATGGAGAAAAATAACATGTATGTGTTTTTGTGCTGATATCATATGGCTCTGCAGCCAAAGAAAAGGCAGCGTAATACCTAATTTATGCTCCGTAGTGCAAATGTGTCACCCAAAAATAGCAGATGTACAAGCTGACAGCACGTTGCATCTGTGACATGTTGTGAGCTTGTAGATCGGCTGTTTTCAGCGTGCGGCAACACTGCCGCATGGTGAAGTATAAATCAGGCTTAAGGCTTATACTGTAAATATACTGCAGGCTGTAGTGTAAACATCAGCAGGAGCTCTCCAGCTGTCAGCACACATGCATACACAATTACACAGATACAGTGTATATACATAATATATAATCGTGTCCAAGTACGCAACGAAAACATAGAAAATGTGTTTTGAAAGTACAAAGTGCACAGTAAAAGGGAGTAACAAATATAACTGTATAGGTAGAAAAACATTATGGGGAATACATTGTGGGGAAAAAAAATCTTTATGTGGGGAAATCTTTATAGGACCTATAGATAATTTATACAGTATAATATACAGTATAACTCTGTATGACCATGTTGCCAATCAGTTTAAATTGGGCTTCAGGGTTAGGGTCTTGCTATAGGCATGTGTGTATCTGTTGCATATTGCATTCGTATTCAAATGATTAAAAAATATATTCAAAGAGGAAACTTGCAAAAGAAATGACCTTTCATCACAAAATGCACCAAGGATTGTGCAACCAAATGAGACGTTAGAGGGCGGTGGTGTCTGAAGCTTGTTTTAAATCCAAGAACAGCTGTTAATGATAATGAGATTTCTTGTTTTGACACGTGAACATAACTTGCAGACCAGGTGCCATCGTTTCTATTGTAAAATAAATTGAAAAAGAATTAAGTAAAAAACAGTGTGACGTATCCAACACTGTCCGCGGAAAACCTTGTAAAAGTCTTAAAAGTTATCAAAATCGGCGAATAAAACAAATAAAACATAACTCGGATAAATCTATAAATCTATAATAGGCTGAAATTTGTGTAACAGACGCAGAGGTCAGAGAAGGAGTCTGCACAAATGTATCTCATTTCAGTTGCTGGCATGCTGAGATGTAGTGATGCACATATTGAAATTTTGCCCGATATCCGAATCCGATTACCGATTCTTTGCATGGTCAAAACGACCGATACCGATATTGCTTCTAAAAAACAGTGCATTCTTATAACCTGATTTATTAGACCTATAGTGACGCACATTTCAAAGCTCCAGAAAGGACTGATTGAATCTGCAGCCTTCATCATCACAAAAGGTTTTTCCAGCTTCACATTCAAACGTGAATTCTAAAATAAAATATCAGCTAAAACTGATATGATATTTTGATATTGGTCCGATGCAGATATTGCAATTCAAATGCTAATATAGCTGATACCGACGTGATGACCGATTAATCGTGCATCCATACTGAGAGGTCTTGACTCAAGTGCACCACATTGCCATGTGGACATGCACATGCCCAACATTAGGAGGAGGTGTTGTTTGTTTTGCGAGGGCCCCAAGAAAAGATAGTGAAGTGGATGGCTGTGACTGACCATGTCTGTAATATCATATGTGAAGTAAAGGGCAAATATGACAGCTTATTTCACTGCAATGTGCAATTAAGTATAGTGCAGGCCAGGCAGCAAATGATTTATCCATATACCTTTGAAAGGGTACCTTTATATACAGTAAGGACTTGTGAGGGTGATGAGTTGATAGAAGGGGTCAGACTATGTGTCAATTGAACCCGCCATCAATGGCTGGACATTAGGTCACGGGGTAGCCATTGGTAGAATCAGACTGTCTGGAATGAAAGGTGCCAGGGGCAACGTTCAATAAAACATGAGAGCAATCTTCTCACCAGAAGTAAAACTGCCTGGCAGTTCAACTCTAGGCAGCCCAAACAGATTTCCCCTGTGAGCCAAGAGCATTGCAGCCGCTCGTTCACTGCGGCCAGCAATCCACGCTGCCGTCAAATCGACCGTCATCGCCAGGAATAGCACTGGAAATTGGCCAAACTATCAAACAGCATCATCTGACCTCTGACAAAGCTTATCTCATAAACGTATGGCACAGAAATGATAGTGTCTGGCTGCCCGCTGTAGCTTATGTCTCCGCCTCATTAACCGCTGATATTGGAGGGTTTATCTCAGTCCACAGCTTACTAGTTTACAACTGTAGTTCACCTTATCCTGAGCGGAAGGAGTAGGGTTCAGTTGTATTTCAGATTAAACATCTTTTGAATGTGGTGATTCTTCATGTTGGGAGAAACACCTGCCGTTCTGCTATACAATGGTACCTGCACGGCTACCCAAGCTATGTACTGTATGTCTTCCTCCTGAGTGTGCTTCCTATGTTGCTTAAGACTGTCGGCCACAGGGCATACCTGTCTATAAGTTCAGAAGACAGGTGATATGCTTCACATGTTCTGGAGAACCCCCCCCCCACACACACACACACACACACACACACACACAGTAAACGGAGAATGCATGATCCAGCATCATCTGCGACTGTGCCCCGGGCCAGTGTAATAACTGGATAGGGGGCGCACTACAAATACCAAAACTATGACCTATGGGATCTCCATAATTATATGGGCATAGAAGGAACAAAGACAGGTGAATACAACGGGTGACATGGCCTCCGTAACAATGACTCAGACATTTGGTCGGATTGGCGGTGCGACGTAGGTGTGAGGACGTGTGTAGCAGCTATAACCTCTAGTAAGTAGGTTCTCTCCCTCCTCGTCCACCCTCTAGATTATATATGACTATGGGGTGGACCACGTTGACACCTGGAAACCTGTAATGTGACGATAAATTTGATTCTGATTCTGATCCCATACCTCTATGGGAACATGCCGACTGTAGCAGGAAGACAACAGATGCAACATGACGTATGTACTGCATGTGGACACACATGGCTGTGCAAACAATCAGAACCATAAAATTGTTATGTCTGAGTTATATTAAAGAACTAAAAGAAATACAGGTCCTGTACCAGCATCAGTAAACAAACTGTATTGCAGACCAAAAAGAAAACACAATTTGCAATATTTTTTATCTGACTTGATCAACCAAAATAATAATTAAATTCAATTGAACAATCAAGATTTAAAAAAATGTAAGTCTTGCAACCTAAAGTTCCTTCAATGTCTTCAATGAGTCTAGTATAAAAAATGTAATCCCAAAAGTAATCAAAAAAAAATCAAGTAATCCATAAAGTCATCAAATACAAACGCAATGCATTGCTCAAAAATGGAAAAAAGTATATTCCTCACCCAACCTTCAAGTCAGGATGCCACAACAGTTTCCCCTTTGTTCAAAAGCTCTGAATTGATTCAGAGCTAAACCCTCAGAAATGTTCCTTGGCCAAACTTTTCTTCTTCAGATCTCAAAGTTTTCCAGCCCCACTACTCTGTGGTTTATCAATATCAACTTCTGATTCTGGTTTAGTATTGGCTTTAAAAGAGTCTCTTTTACAAACCACCACCAAACACTCTTTCTGATACCTCAAATGGAACCCCTGGCTCGGCTTGCCGCGTCACTTCCTGTACCTTTATAGATGTTCCTACCTCACTTCCTGTAACTATTGCTAGCATGCTTTTCCCCCACAAGATAAACACCATGCAGCTCTTCGTATGTTTCATAAATTGCTGCATGGAAACAAGGTGTTAGACGTGCCAGTAATCATAAATAAACGGCTGCACTGGATGTGCTACGTAGAGGTAGGCTACATGTGAGTGGTACATCGACGGACCCCATTGCATTCCTGGAGACAATCTACAGGGGGGGTTGACATGTTAAGGCTTATTTCCCCTTTTCCAAGATAGAGTGCCAAGTCCTTGGAATTACCTGACATGCCATGATCAGGTCCAGAGGATTAACAGGAGAGAGTTCTCCTCCAAAAGAATAAATCTAAAACATTTTCATCTCCAGAGAGTGGCTTAGGTGGAGGCCAATGAGTGAATGTCAGACCTTGACCTTAATTTATGTATATTTCCCTCAAGCGAGCTCACAACAGCATGACATGCCGGCTGAGCAGTTAGTCATCCATGTTATTAGATTTTTTCCCCCTCATATGACAGGAGGTGATGTTGTGGTGGTGTGTAGTTGGCATGCTGAAAGCAGCCAACATTGACATCTCACAATAAGTTAATGGACAGATATTAGAATGGCATTCATGTGCAATCATGTTATGTCACACATATCATCAGGTGGGGCACATTTGAATGCCTATAAACAAGGCATGCCTGATTTACAAGTGCTGCAGCAATGCAGTTGTGCTGCCATCTAGTGTCGTAAACAGACATTGCTTCCTGTTGAGCTGGCTTTTATTGCAATCTTTCCCCAATGAATGTGCATGTGTCTCTGATGTGTTTTTGTTGATGGTTGGAGTTATATTCCAACCCATTAACGATTACAAGACCACATGATCATGTGCATGTACCATGTATTTCCGTCAAAAGGCTTGACTCTCCTCAAGTTGCAGAATATAGTTGTAGTTTTTGTTCTACAATGGGAAATGTATATTATCACCACAGGGAATCAGACTTGATGCTGCAGAGATTGCCTGCTCTGTCCTCCAAAAACGCCCGCAGTGTTTGGGCTCTGCTCTGTGATTGACTGTAGGGATGGGCCACAGCAGACTAAAGCCACTCATCATATCAGGAGCTATAGATGACCCAGGAACAGCACAGACATATCACACTGTCATCTGTCAGGCAAGCTGTGCAGGTGCAGAAGAGAGGATTGGCCAATAGAATATGAACTGGACAGGAATCTGAAACACTTAAAGGACAACTTTGGTTATTTTCAACCAAGGTTCATGTTTTAGGTTCTTATTAGAGAAAGTAAAAGGTGAGCGTAAATGTTGTTTCATTTGCTGCTTTCTTTCGTTTTAACGATTTCACATCCAATAGATCCTGTGATCTTTTGTGGCCAGATGTAATTCCCTGGGGTCTAATAGGACTACAGTAAATAATAATAAAGAAATCGCCGTAAAAGTTTGTAAAAAGCCCCTGACCCCCTGTCAAAAATAACTAAAATTGTTAAAACAAATGAATGCAATGCGATGAAAAATCGTCACCAGTTTTGGGGAAAACGAGCGTGACATGGTTAACCACTTCCCCCTCCTCAAACCCCCCCGACACAGCCCTTTATCTCACCTCACACCATCACTCATGCTGAGATATGTCCTGTGTGTTACGAGCCACAGGAACAGAATTTAGGCTACAACTAGGAAATAAAGGATCTGTTGAAGGATGATGGGGTTCAACAACAGCCACACTGTGGTTGCTGCCATATGTAGAACCGGAATAGGATTATCTTTATTCTCCAGTACAAAAAATGTACAACTACAAGAATTCATCTCGTGGCATTGGTACAGAGACATGATGTCTGTGTTCCTAGCAAGAAACATTCCTGCATGTCAGTACACAGAAAGATCCTGTTAACCACATGTGTGAGTGTAGCATCCTTTCTGTCATATTACGTGAAAATTCAGAGAAAATAACTGTAAGTAAAAGCTCATAACTTGTGGCATTGCGGCATGGGGGAAAGCTAAGCTTCTACATCTGTTATTTATTTTGAGTGGAGAGATTTCCTTGTAGATTGGCGATCTTTGGCGAAGAGATTTGGTGTAGACTAGAAGGGAAAAGAGAAGACCAAGTTTAAACCCCTTTCTTTTTGAGGCGAATGCGAACAAAAATAGATAGATAGATAGATAGATAGATCTTTATTTGTCATTGCAACGTGTACAACGAAATTAAAAGTGCCAACCAATCAGTGCATCATATCACAAAACATACTGTACAAGATAAAACAAAAACACATGACTTCTTGTTATTGCACAACCCCAGCAGCCCTAATGCACAAGCATGTCATTTTCAGCTGTGTACAGCTGTGTAGCTTTGTACAACAAACCCTTATTGTACTTAAGATAATAAATAGTAATAGAAGGTAATAGATAATAGATAATAGAAACTAAAAAGTGTCGCAGCAACAGATCATTTTTTAGCAGCATTTAGTGCAACTACCGCTGTGGGATAGAAACTGTTACTGAATCTGTTGGTCTTGGACTTGATCACTCTATACCGTCTGCCTGATGGCAACAGTTCAAACAGTGAGTGAGCGGGGTGGGAAGTGTCTTTTATAATGTTCAGAGTTTTTTTATGACAGCGGTCTCTGTGTAGTTCTTCCAGTGTGGGGAGAGGGCAGCCAACGATCTTCTGTGCCGTATTTATGACCCCCTGGAGCTTTTTCCTCTGCGCCACTGTACAGCTGGTGTACCACACACATATGCAGTACGTTAGTATGCTCTCTATGGAGCACCGATAGAAGGACACCAGCAGTCTCTGTGTGATGTTGTTCCCCCTGAGCACCCTCAGGAAGTAGAGCCTCTGCTGGGCTTTCTTCAGCAGCTCAGAGGTGTTCGTGCTCCAGGTCAAGCCCTCCTCCATGTGGACTCCCAGAAACCGGCAAGAGGACACCCTCTCCACACAGTCCCCATTAATGAACAGGGGTGGAATGACTGTTTTCTTCCTCCTGTAGTCTATGACCAGCTCCTGGGTCTTGGATGTGTTCAAGAGCAGGTTGTTCTCTCTGCACCAGTCCGTCAGCTGCACCACCTCATCCCTGTAGGCTGACTCATCTCCCTTGGAGATGAGCCCTACTACTGTGGTGTCATCCGCGAACTTCACCATGGTGTTGCTGCGGTGGGCGGGGGTGCATTGGTGTGTGTAGAGGGTGTAGAGCAGCGGACTCAGCACACAGCCCTGTGGGGAGCCGGTACTGAGGCTGAGGGACGTAGACATGTGCTGTCCCACTCTCACCCTCTGACTGCGACCAGACAGGAAGCTTTTAATCCACATGCAGGTGTTGTGTGGAAAACCCAGTTCCCCCAGAACATCCATAAAAATAAAAGCCTGGGTACCGAGGCTAACCCCTGGGTTACCCTGGTCAACAAAGTATATAGGCCATAGGGTTTAAGTGGTTAATTTAATCCTTGATGGTAAATCTTTACACCTTAAAGTTAAATGAACAGTCTGGTAGTCATAGTAGCTCCTTGATGAAGGGTTATAAAGGGTTACAAAGTGGAGAGGGTCTTATTTGTTTGGATCGCAATCCTTTGACTCTTTACATTGGCTGAAGCAGTATATGAACATTCCAAAAAGAAGATTCTCACAATGTGTTGTGAGCTTGTAAACCGGCTTGAGTCATGGGGGTGAAAAATAACAAAATAGAAAGAAATTAAACAAAAATAAAACGATTCACAGGAGGCCACATTTCTCTTTTGAGTCTCGAGCTGAAAAAGTTTGGGAAGCGCTGCAATAAGAAATTGTTATTCCAAAAAGTGGCACAGTTCAATGATCTGTTGAATGTGATCAGTGGGCGAGGTAGAGCCTCATAGACGGACATATCGCTCTGGTCACGGAGAGGAGGAGGAGGGATTGTGTGTGCTCAGTCTGCTCACTGGAGCTGACAGGTACCTACTTCTGATCCAATGTGATTTATTTCCACATAGAGCCTGGATGTGGACAGTGCATGGGCAGGTCAATTTAGTTTGGGAGAGGGGAGAGGTTTCTGATTGATAGAGTCTGGGGTCCAACCATGTTCCCTCCACTCCGCTCCCCCCATCAGGGCCCCTGATATGGCCGATTAATCCTCAGTACACACAACAGAGGCATCTGGCAGGGAGACCGATATGTGGCGCGCGTGTGTGTGTACGTGCGTGTGTGGGTGCACATGCATGCGTGCGTGTGCATGCGTGCGTGTTCCAAATCCAACCTGCCAGCCAAAGAGCAGACTCATGCTCAATGAGCCCAAGATGGGATCCTCCATCTCTGCTGGAAAGGACTTGTGCTCTCAAGCCCACTCAGGCAAAAGATTGAACGTTTAGCCTGGAGGCACGCTCTTTAGTTTCAACACATTTTTATAAAAGGCCAGCATTTTAAGTACTTCAGATGGGAAACTATAGAAGAATAAACTTCTGCACAGTTAGGTTTACCCCCACGAAAGTACGAAATTACTGTTTAAATAAATTAACCTCACCAGCAGATGGCAATAAAAATAAGTTTTGGTTTAAAAGCAGGACAGACTGATGTACAAAAGAGTTCTTTAGTCTGTTTTTCTTATATTTAGAGACTCTAAACCGCCTGGAGGGCAACAGTTGATATTCATCATTTAAAACATGTAAGGGGTCAGAAGAGATACTCTTCGCCAGTCTAAGCATGCTCTTGGACTGGGCCTCTTTAATTTAAAGGAATGTAACACAACCCCAACAGGCCTACCAACAATTTTAGCGCAGATCTTAATTTGGCTATAACTCTTGGGAGCACTTGGCACCATTCAAAAATATTCAGAATCTGTCTTGTTTCAGTGAATCTATAGGCTGCAGAGACAACAATGAAGGAAACAAACTTCTAATCTTACTGGGGAGTGTGCACACATTCGGTAATAAATAAATAAAAAGGGATTCTGCAATGCACTGAAGGATCTGTCTTGAGAGATTACAGTTCACACAAATTCTATTCCTCACAGAGATCCGGAGGAGAGGCCCTTTTCAGTGGAGAAGAGATTGAAATTTGAAACAGGGAGCGATTGTGAACAATTTGATCTCTTCGAAATGCTCGGTGAGCAACCCTCTCTAGCAAACACTGTCACAAAACCCACAAACACCTTCAAAAGCTAGACATGTGAACAGGAGCGGAGCGATTTGTTCCATTATAAATATCATACATCAGTGTGGCTGTACCACCAGTCCCTGGCGTTTGATTCAATCTCCCTTTTCCTGGCAACACCACCACGACCTCCCTGTAGGACGGTGTGGTCAAAGTCAAAGTGCTTTCTGATGTCCCATCATCAAGGGCTTGTCCACCGCCTGACATCATCCCATAAACCCAGTCGGTGAGCCACCTTAAGTGGTTTTATACTTTTATCCAAAGAGGACAAGACCTCCAGATAAGGATTAAAATCAATATTAAGGCCAGTTGTATCAGATATCTATTGAGATATCTCTTTATTCTCTCCTCTCTGGCCCGCACTGAAAGATTTTATTTTTTTCTCATGTTCTTCTCTCTCCTGAAGAGGAGTGACACTTAATAGATAGCCTCCAACTAATCCTATCTTTATGCTCCGGGGGAGTAAGTTACAGGACTGTAGCCCCCCCCTTCACAGTTTACTTCTTTGTTGCTTTATATCATAGCCTACTTAATGTCATGCTCCATGCCAGTGGCCCTTGCAGAACATGAGCGACTGACACATCAAAGAAATAACAAGAATTCTCCCAGTCAGGAGGTTATTGTAGTCGTTGCTGCAGGAAATTCTTGTAGATTGCGTCTTGGCAATATGCCCTTTGTGCCGGCATTGTTTTTGGTTGGGCAATTTCCAAAGCTTCCCACGCATGTCATTGTACAGAGCTGGTCTCACACTCACAGGGATGACCACATGATTTAGTTGTAATCAAGCATGGTGGAAAGAAAACAACTAAGTGCATTTACTCAAGCATATTGTACTATTAAGAAGACATTTTAGGTACTTTTGCTTTACTTACAATACTTTCGTAGTTCTACATCACTATATCTCAAAGGCAAATGTTTTTACTCCACTACAATTATGCTTAGTAGTTAGTTAGTAGATTTTGATTATCATTACAAAACAACATGAAACTGATCTACAAGTTCACAATGTCACGTTATGAGCTTGAAGATCTGCTATTTCTTTTTAACTTTCATTGAATGGAATGCGTGGTGCACTACTGAACTGGTAGTGTATCATCCTCTCCAGCAGGAGGTGGTGGAGAGTCAGCATCACCATAGAGAGATATCATGCATCAGAGTGTGTGTGTGTGTGTGTGTGTGTGTGTGTGTGTGTGTGTGTGTGTGTGTGTGTGTGTGTGTGTGTGTGTGTGTGTGTGTGTGTGTGTGTGTGTGTGTGTGTGTGTGTGAGTCGAGAGCACTAGAATTACAGGCTACTTGCTCCTATGCCAATAAAATGTGGAACGCCCTACCAACAGCCATTCAGACATGTGAATCCCTTGACTCCTTCAACACCGCTCTCAAAGAGCACCTACTGCAATTCGAAACTGGCCCCTAAAGTCTGAGTCCGCCCCACCCCTTTCTCCCCATACTGTACATATTTTTCCCTTTTTTACTTTCTTTATATATTAAATGATTTCCTGTTTTTGTTGTAAAAAGTGTATATTTGAAAATGGTGGACCCTATTGTAAATAAGTAATGCTTAATCATGGATCCGACAGTTTGTGTATTGACTTTTTCGTTTGAAATGTACCCATTCTGCATACTGTGAAATACAAATTTCAATAAATCAATCAATACTTGAGACGGCCCGCTGCAAGGCATTGTGAGCTTGTAGATATGCTATTTTCTCCTTTAAAGCTGGGGTTCAAAGTGGCAATAAAAAAAAGTCATTCATAAATTGACCATCCTAAAATGTTGATGTCCTCACCTCACGACTCAACAAGTGAAGTAATACAAACATGTGTGTGCGCTTGTGTGCATGCATGCCATGCATGTGTTGGGAACTTGTCCCCAGAGTCCCACCTGACCTCTCGTTCCCCTCTGCTGCACACACCTTGTCAGCAGGTAAGGGTCTTATCTGCTTGGAACTGAATTGAGGCATTGAGCCCACACTTGACCTTGTCATTATCTTGTACATGCCTTTGTCTCTGCACCCCGTTCTGCCTTTTGTGTTTCCTGACTTTCCCTTTCTGTACTGTTTGAACAAAGATAAGAACAGTCTCTTTCTACTGCCACACACACACACACACACACACACACACACACACACACACACACACACACACACACACACACACACACACACACACACACACACACACACACACACACACACACACACACACACACACACACACACACACACACCCCTCTCTTTTTCTCTGTCTCTTGCTCACAAACTCACTCTCTCCTTTGTTTGTGAAAGAAGCCCGTTGTATGTTACAAAGAAAGGCCATATAACCGTGACCTTCCACGACTGTTTGAAGTGTACCATTCAACACCTGTAAGGTCGTGTTGAAATGACCTGCTCTCATTTGTAACACAGAGGAAGGGCACACTGAAACTCAAAATCAGAGCAATATTCATTCATGTTGATTCATTGCCTTGGCATTATAGATTATGTCCATATGAAAAGGAACATGAACACAGGTACAACAAGAAAAACACAGTAACGTCAAGGCAGGTCATAACTCCCAGACTATACACATAGAAAAGAAGACAAATTGCAGTGCTAAATGTTTGCATGGGAGCTGTGCAACTATACTTCTATTGTTACTGTGTGTGTGTGTGTGTGTGTGTGTGTGTGTGTGTGTGTGTGTGTGTGTGTGTGTGTGTGTGTGTGTGTGTGTGTGTGTGTGTGTGTGTGTGTGTGTGTGTGTGTGTGTGTGTGTGTGTGTGTGTCCTGTATGGCAGAATGTGGGGTGATTGAGAGATGCAATGATTCAAATACCACATTGTCACCATCAATATATGCTATAAAAATGCAATTCATTAATAAAATAATATAAAATAGAAAGCGCAGTAGACTTGTCTTATTTATTGCCCAAATTGTCTAAATTTAACTATAGTATCCTCATATGACACATGTCTGGTAACTCTGCGACTCATGTTTGAGTTTCAAAGTCATTATTGGAATTACAAGATGACGGGCAAAATTTGTGGCATATGCTACGATAAAACAAGTACGATACAAGAATGAATCTGTCTATCAAAAGGTTCACAGGCAGCAGTGGGCGCAATGGCAACTGGCCTTTGATTTTAATGCTAAGAGCATAATTTATATAAGATGTTTGAGTGGGCTTTTGAGTGAGAATAGATTAAAGGAAGTTCGAGCCACCCCAAAAAGTGCCTGTGAAGCAATGTTTTTAAAACCTCCTGAAGGGAAGCAACTAGGTTTATGAAGGGGGCTGGGTTGCAAATTATGACGATTAGCCCGCACCATTTTACTAAGCGAACAAAACAATGTGCCAATCAAGCACATCCCCTGAGTTTTCCCTTTTCTTTCTGTAAATATGAAAGGCCTTGTCCCAACAGTGACTTCAAACGTGGCATCGGCAGCCCCCATTCCTGGCCATGATGTCTCCCAGAGCCCATCCCCTCTGCACATCAAAAAACCAGCTGACAAAAGCTGCTCTAGGTGGAATAATGAGACTCCCTGCTCCTTTCAACTGTACGTGTGTTTGCAGTGTGACATTCTCTCCCTCCATGTGTCTTGTGTTGACACTGGGCCGTGTCTGGCTGAGGCCGACCGGACAGTCCATGCAGGCAGGGCCTCCCTGCTCCTTGGACGCTAGCCACTCAAAGGGCAGCATCGAAGCAAAACAGTTTCCTGAGGTCAACAGTCAGACGTGTATGCACGTGTACAATTGAACAGTTGGAAAAAAGTGAGTTGGGAAGTGTTAAGCCTGATTTATTCTCAGTTATGTGCTGGACTGGTGTCACTCACCAAAAATAGCTGATCTATAAACTGACAAGTCACAGCAGCGCTTTATCTTATAGATCAGCTATTTTCGGTGCAGAACCCCATGTATAAATCAAGCACACAAAGTATAAATCACATCTAAGGTGTAGTTGATTGTATCTTGCGCTGGTTAGTGTTAGTTGTACAGTAGTTAATTGTAACTTGAGTTGGGAAGTGTTAAGGACAGGTCTCTTTGGGCAATCAGGCCGTTGAGGAGCATGTGTCTGATCATTAGTCGTAGTTTGTGTGATGTGTCCCATGCCATTGGTGATAGCAGGGCCCAATCACTCCATTAAGTATGTTGAACTGCATGGTGGCGGAGGTTGTTGGAACAGACAACTAAAACTTGTTGGAACAGCTAGTGCTCTGAGCAAATCAGAGAAGAAGTGAAGAACAAGCCAACGGGGAGACCAAGAGCTCTTCAATGCGAGTACTCACATTTGCGCCTAAACATGGAGAGGTGAACTGTACAAATACAGTACAAATACAATGTGTGAGTAAAGATAGATAAAGACAGAGGGAGAGAGAGACAGAGAAACAGAGAGACAGAGCGGGGGGGATACTTGCACACTTCACATTTTATGAAACATGCTAATTTATGGTGACAGATTGATAAACTATGCTTTTATTTGTAATGGTGGATATTCCTGTTGCAAGTTTTGTGCTTTGTGTGTATGTTCTGGGTTGAACATATGACACACCAGAAACAAAAACAGAAAAGGTATAGGCCTACTTGTCTAGTTAATTCCAGACATTTTTGGACGGCGCCTCGCCGCTCTCGTGTGGACTACATGCATAATTAACACAACCACAATGTGGATGCTCGAAACTTTAATCCCGTTTTCAAACTTGAACGGGTAACAGCCCCTAGCCGTTCTCGTGTGGAAGGCCTCTGAAGGAAAGCTATACCTCTGAAGCACTGTGATTTCTACATATTTGATAAATTGGTGTACTGTAGCTCCTCTCAGGCAGGAGACAGTGAAAGGTGTGCTGCTGCCTTGTGACTGACTCTCTGGTATTTTTGGGTGGTGATGAAGGCCATTATCAGTGGATTAGCAGAAACAAAGATGGTGGGGGCCCACGGTGTTGGAACATACTGCCCTACTTCTCACTCAACTGCATCCCATGTATTACCTTCCTCCACTGACCAAGAGATAAGACTGTCAAGACTGAACCTATGCAGTCACATTCTCACCCCAACTCCTGACCATTCTCTCTGAGCTAAAGAGGACTTCAACAACCTGTAGGTTATTATACCAGTGATTCGACCACAGACTCACATTTGGTTACATTGTATACTCTCAGAGTTACAGACCTGTAAGGGTCCATTTGCTTCCCAGCTACCAATCATTTAACTGATGACACCTTGGAACCACCTCAAGGACCATTGGGGATCCCCAGACCCCACTTTGAGTACCAGTACATACAACCCACCAACAGCTAATAAGAGAAAAAATCGTATTGGCTCTACATTCTCCCCCAGCGCATAAAGTAGTGTTCAACAACATGTCACAACAGACAGGTTTCTAACTCCCTGGAAGGAAGCACGCACACAACAGCTGCATTAATATTCGCCCTTCATTCACTCCCATTCATGCCATAATACAATTGGACAGGTGGATTGATCATCATGGATCGTGGATTTTTATTATCCCATTCCTCTCACTTTTCAAATAGTTTACTTGGAGCCTGAGGGTGTGAGACATCCTGTTTTCAATGGCTGCAGAATTACCTCAGAGCGTGCGGTGCCTAGCTCACTGCCAGCGAGGGAGGCGGGTATTGTTTTCATGACAGAGATCAATGGGTGGGTGAATGTGCTATAATTCTGCAGGAGCTCCTCTCCCAGGCTAATAAATGCAAGCCTCCCTGCTGACTGGGCTGTCGTGCTGGGCCCAGCGGGGGTCAGGCTTTTTGTGTTCCTGTGCCCAAATTATGGAACCATCAATACGCTCCCTGGAACCAGTCAATAGAAGGCTCGCTTTGTGGTTGAGGGGAGACCAACTTCAAGGCTGATCTAAAAAAAACAAAAACACTAAGCTCTGACACATTTACCAAACAAAACCAGGAATCGGGTTCTCGGAATATATTTAGAAATGCCAGTTGTACTACTGTTGCACATGCGAGAGCTTGTTGGTAGTACAAGGTTGGTGGATTTGATTTGGTATTTGTGGTGTAGCCTGGCATTGGCAGCCGCCATACTAATAAGGGCTATTTTGTTATAGCTCTGGCAGATTTGTCAGGTTTCCAGCCCAGGCTATTCGTGGTGTTTATTATAGACCCATATTCTGTAACAGTCTGAGACAGACTCTATACTTTAATTTAAACATTTCAACCCACAAAATTGGTGTCCATGTAACACAAATACTTGGCTGTCTTAATGTGATTCAAAATGTTCTGCTCCGTTTTAAAATATTCAAAGCTCATATTGATGTCATCATATCATTCCTTGTTTTAACTTTTAGGTAGGCTATCTTGAAAAATCTGCGTTTTATTTAGAAAATCCTCTAAACTACACTTCGGAATCACAAAACTCAATACTTTACTATCTTAACCAAGATCTGGGATCCTGACACTTTTTCTTCAACAGTGTACAGGCCATGAAAACTGTTGTCATCCATGAATGTGTTTCCATACTGTGTGGCTGCTGCTTCTAGCATCAAGTGAATTATTAAGTACCCAGCTTTAAAAAAAGAAACTTGTAAAACTCCGTCCTCCTCAAAAATCTGAAACTTTTCGCTTTCTTTCTTTCTCCCCTTTTCGCGCCCTTTTATATTTGTTGCCTTCTCAAACATCAAGTTGTCTCTGAATTTTCAAACGGGTTGAAAAATAAGAGTTTCCCCCAGCTTGCAAGCACCATTCAAAGGGCGCGTTCTTCAGATGTGCCACCTTGCAGCGTGGCGGTGGCTGTGTAGGAGCAGGATCATTCAGATATGCTAATGGATCAGCAGGGTAGCTCAGAGCGCGGCTTACCCTGCTTTAAAAGACAGCTGCCTTCTCCCTTTTCTTTTCATGCCCTACACTCTCTCTCTCCCTCTCTATGGGCCATGTCTCTCTTCCCCTCTTTACCACTCTACATTAATAGCAGGTTGAAATTTAATAACCATTTAATTTCTACTAATTAGACAGACAGAGCAATTAACCGGGTGCATGTAAATCTAGGTTGTGAAATATGCTGGACAAGGAAAGAGCACAAGGGGAAGACTCTGGGAGGTTGTTGATCGGTACCCAGGTTCGAGTCGGTGTATTGTAATGATATCATGCACAATGCGGAGAACTGGAGAGAATACAGCCAGTGCCCACTGGCCCTCCCCTTGGCAAAGTGGCCCTCTGTGTCAGGGACTGTGTACGGGTGGCTGTCGATGCTGCCCCAAAGCCCCAGTCCGCGGCTATCTATTCTCTACAGCCAGGACCATGCTGCGCAGGAATCCTGGGTGATTGGGTTTCTTTCAGAGGCCTTATAGTTGGTCATAAATCAGAGGGGGATCCTGCCCGGCCCCTCGCTCTCGCCCCCTAACCCTGGCTCCAGCTGGCAGGGGGATGATTGTTGGGGAGCCGAGGTCACTGCGGGGTCGCTCTGTGTGGCGCTTCTTAACTCCCCTTAGCCTATTTTCTCTCCTCCTCCCTGTCGCTTCTCCTACCCCCTGTGCCCCCCCATCTTTCCTTTTCTCTCTGTCTCCCGGCTGAGGTTGCTAGGGCTTGGTATTTGCTTTTTAAGACCATGTTGTAATTACAGAGGAGCTCTGGTCCCCTTGCTGCCCCTGGCTCCCTCTCTGCCTTTTTTATCACTGTTGATTGGTGGTAAGAAGCTATGGCGGAGCCATCTCCCTCGCCCACCCATGCACCCACCCACCCACAACAGGCTTTTATGCTGCCACCTCCCTCTGGGCAAGCAACAGAGCTGAATCATTCACACGTTCTAACCTTTACAGAACCAGGAAAGACGAGGGTGGGCCCCTCAAAACATTGGACAGCAGTAGCAGCCGCCAGAGGTGGAAGTCACATATGCAGAGGCCCACCCCATGTATGACATAAGAGCAAAATGGCCACTGTGTGAATATTATATATTATTATAATTGTGGATTTGAGTAGCGAGTCCACTGTTATTCGTATCGTAATTATTCCTGGGGCCATTTGCCCTCTGGGCTGTGACGTCATGTGGATCAACCAATAGGAAGACAGAGGGACGGGGGCTGTGACGCCATGTGGGTCAAATTGGTCAATACATCATCAAGAGCTACTCGAGCCCACACAGCTGTTTCTTCAGGAACAGTATTTTCTAATTACTTGCGCAAGCAGAGCGCGCAAGTATTGTGGTTGGCTGGACGTATGTATGTATTGTATGCATGGTAGGTATATATACTGGATATTAATAGTGACGTAATTAAGATATGTTTCAATGTCGGGTTATAACTGGCTTTTGATGGTGACGTAATTGAGATTTCAGATTACATACATGTATACAATATACATATTGTATGTCACAAGGCTTGTAGCCTTGTGACATTTCTGTTTAAGTGAAAGATACGTGTACATCCTAAGATGCACTGGGACACATCTTCAGTGATTGTGCCTGAGATCATCAGGGGTTTATATATCATTCTGGTAAACCTACACAGTTGTTTCTACAGATACAACCCACCAATACTAGACATGGCTATGCCACCAGACAAGCTATTGGTCCTCACTTTACTCCATCTTTAATATAGAACAAATGCACTTAAGAGAACAGTAATGTATAGGAGCACATTGGAATGAGCTCCCGCCACATATAATAAACATAGAGAATAAATCAAGCTTTAAAAAGAAACTGAAGGCTGCAGTGATTAGGAAAGAAATCATGTTTAGTTAGCTTGTTGAGTGTTTGATTTCAATTATTAGTAATAGGACAATATACAATGTTTAGTTTGTAAATTTGTTGTAATGTAATATATTTTCTAGAATGCATGAAGACTGAAAGCTTCAATAATTTTTGATTGTATGAGTGTTTGGACCTCAGGAAGAGTAGTCTTCACTGTAGTGAGGACTAATGGGGATCCGTAATAAACAACAACAATATCCACCCGACATTGAAACATATCCTAATTACGTCACCATTGACAGCCAGTTATAACCAGACATTGAAATATATCTTAATTACGTCACCAATAACATCCAGTATATATTCCTACCACGCATACGTACATACATATGCCAGCCGACCACAGTATAGTACTTTCTACATGCATACATGCATGCAGGTAAGTACTTATGGACCCTATAAACAAACTGGTACGAAAGACATTTAGCAACCTCACAGTATATGAGTCAGATATACTGCCAGGAGAAACCCAATGCCTAACTGTCAAGGTAGTGTAAGTAATTTTCTTTGAGTAAAATAAGTGTTAAAAAGCTCTATATTGTGGTAGTACTGATTTATATAGAGTGTTTGTTCAGTAACAGCAGTATCCAAGTCTCTCCAGGTTTCTTTTAAACAGAAAATGCATTTTACGAAACTGGTATAACAATTTTATCCAATCAGGATAGAGAACGTAGTCAGGATACAGATTAAACAAGTGGAATTGTAAGTGATGACACAGAGAAATGAGCAGACACATTTGGAACTGGAACACTATAAAGATTAAGCTCATAAATAGCTACTCTCTTCTGATTGGCTGAAATGTTGTCCCCTACCTGAACATTTCTGTTTATTAAAGAGCTGGAGAGACAGGGAGACCTCTGTTACTGAAGAAACACTCTATAGACATGATTACCATCAGAATATAGTGATTTAACTTTAACTAACCGATGAGTAAATTGTTTTGTGATTTGCTCGATCCATTTTTCTGCCTATTTTGGCCACGTCAAAGAAATCAAATTTCCATACATGCGAATGGAGTCAGACTCTGGTTACCGGTATGTATGATGATGTATGATGCATGAAGATTAGAGCGCCCCTCACGTCACACAAGTGTGATTTTGTATTACTTGTCAAATAAATTCAGTCATCAATGTTTATATAGCTGATTGTGTATATTGCATATAGCTTTTTTTCTTTTTGGGCTTGACCCCGTCTTATAGCTGATTGCAGCTATATTTATTGTTATTACTAGTCTATACCCGTTCGGGGATATGACATACCCAAAGTATGTGCAGAGTTTGGGTTGTGTGGCGTCACTGGTGTGTACATGCATTGCATTTGTATCAAATCCCTACCTCTCTCTCTCCTCTCTCATTCTCTAGTCTAGTAGTAGTGTAGTTGTAGTATCTTACTTTCGTAGTAGTAGACAGTAGTAGTAATAGTAGTAGGCCGAGTAGTAGTAGTAGTAGTAGTAGTAGTAGTAGTAATACTACTACTGCTACTTATTTACTTACTTGAAATAGTAAGTAATACTATAGCTACTTTCACCTCCATGTAATTTACATTGTGAAAATTCCAGTCAGACAGACAATGAGGCATTGCAAAACAATAGAAAACATATTAAGTTGGTTTGTTTCCACCCTAATTGTTTGCGAGCAAAACAAATTGCCGCAGACTTCTTCGCTCTCCCATCTGTCTGGGCCAATGGTTGCTTGTTTTGGTAAGAAGGGACTATGTGCACTGTTTTAAGAGCCCATGATACCACAGAGAACATCAGAGACAAACTATGGGGCTTTTTTCTGTGGGATAGCCTCATTCTCCAAACATCTGGAGCCATAAACCAGCTGAGATCAAAAAAGTGACAATGAAAATAATACCACAATGAACACAAACAATCATGCCATTAGACCATAAATAGGAGGGAGACCCCTTAAACCTCAGTAGGGTGTCTTTGCATTCAGCAGGAAGTAAGGAGAGAACACACTCACACTGGTGTTCAATGAAAATGTATGTTGCACTTGAATATTGATTTACAATATTGTTTCACCCTTTTTCATATAAGATATGTTAGTCAACAAAACAAAAACTGCTTTTAGTGGTAAAGTACTAGTCTCACATAGCGATACTAATACTACTAACAATAATTTACAATACAAATTTACTTCATTTGATGACGTCACTTCCTTCAGGGTTCAGGAAGTAGATCGGACGTTGCAACCCGTGATTCTATTCTACGTCCGAGCATTAGACATGACATGGTAATGCCTCGCCTGCCTCTGATTGGCTTACCGACACTGCCGGCCTTACCAGACTTTCCTCCGCTGGATAGTCTGACGGCACTTTTTCTAGTTATACATTATTCTATTACTTTTTGGTAACAATAACCTAATGGTTCAAGAGACCATTAATACCATTGGCTACACATTTTCACTTTTAATAACGAATAAATAAAAAGTCCTATATTCTGTCCATTTGCAGTAGGACCAGAATGTTATTTTGTAGCCAAACACATAAAAACCCTGTTAACTTCCAAACTAATGATAAGAAACACTTAACACAATGGACAATGGAAATGTATCAGATATTGACTGGTGGTCAATGTGTATGTAGAAAGTGTTACCTGTAATGAGGGCATAGGTCTATCGATGAGTCAGCCTCCAGAGGTGCCACAGGACCTCTCACCAACTGCTGCTGCTGGGACATCTCTGCACACACACACACACACACACACACACACACACACACACACACACACACACACACACACACACACACACACACACACACACACACACACACACACACACACACACACACACACACACACACACACACACACACACACACACACACACACACACACACACACACACACACACACACACACACACACACACACACACACACACACACACACACACACACACACACACACACACACACACACACACACACACACATTCACAAATTGTGAATAATAGCAACACCATTCAATATGTTGATTTTAAATATTTGAAAATCTGCCTGACGCTCGGGTGACACAAAGCTTGCCACCCGAGATGGGTTACCAGGATATTAGTCTCTCTCGTCAGACTCAACAGACCAGTAGCGTATGCAGGAATGACAAGTTGCTGTAACTCCGCGGAGTTCTCGTCTGAAAACCAGGGCTGGACTGGGTCAAACAGTCAGGGCTAACATTTGGCCCAAAAACATATTAAAGCAAAGGTGGGGCAGACTATTCATTGCCCACTGCGCACATGGACATAATGCCAGTCCAGGCCTGATAATCACCGACGAGTTTGCAAAGCAGTGCTTCGAACGCTGATCATGTTGTCCTGTTTAACTTTCAATGTGATCTGTCCATGCAGATCGTGTTTACGTTTACAACTCAATGTGCCGGCGGAAGTGTCATCCTCTTTCAAGAAAGAGGGGTCGAGCAGAGGAAGGAAAAGCCTTCTTGCTCTCTGCTGCCCAAGGACGCCAGGGGTACTTTCCTCTGCTTGCGCCGAGGACCACTTCTTGCGTCACTTGTGCTCCGTCGGATTGGGATTCACCGACGGATCACGTACGTAACTGACATGACGCAAGGGGAGAAATTTCTCTCACCCACCCGTTGCGTAGTGCTTCTTGCGTCGATTACGTTCGACTCTGTAAAGCACTTTAGCCAGGGTTGACACCCTGGGGGGGTATGCAGCATTATAGATATGGCGAACATGACGCCAGCACAAATTGGTGACTGGTTGACAGCATTAACAGCAAAATCAAATAGTGTTCACGCTTAGTGATGTCTCAGAACATGAGGCTTTCGCTTGAAAATCTCTATAACAGAATCGTAGTTCAAACCTCTCTCAAACGCTTTGTACTTCTGCGTGTACTTTTTACTCTTTGTACACTAGTTTAATAAACAGGCGTTCAACAGTACATGTGGTCATTGGCAGGGTAATTAGTGCCCTGGACGCTGAGCACGCATCAAATACCTTCAGTAGTGTGTCAAATGTAGCTCCCTTGCAAGTTAGAACAGGTATCCCCCACCTCCCCGGCCTTGGCTTGAACACAAAGGTGTACACATTTGCATGTCACATAATGGACACGTCCGTGAATGGTTTTCAAGGAGAGGCGAGATCGAGACTTGGCCAAACGGCGGCCTGGCCTTGCCTTATTGTGAATACGCCTCTGCAACAGACTGTTGACTCTGTCAAATTCAAAGGAAAAGAGGACGCCGTTTCTCCATTATTTGCAGATGGGTTCTCAGATTGCCAAGCTATAGACTAGGATGTAACAATAAGTGGCTGTGTTTAAGGGTGTGAAGCCAGGCAGGCAGTGCTATGACTGGCACTGCACTATAGACTCCTACAGGTTGGTCTGACTGGGCACCTGTTCAGCAGGGAGAGGAACTGGGTCTGATAACTTGTTCCTCTGCGCCCGCGGACCGGGACCATTCTTGTGCAGTGTTCATTATTTCAGAATAATTTGATTTAGTCTTAGTCTTTTGAATAACACATCATTTAGTCTTAGTCCTATTTAGTCTCATGAAAAACCTTAGTCTTAGTCTGAATGCAATGTAAATTTTGCCAGAAAAGATAGTCTTAGTTTAACAATATAAATTAAAGAAATCACACCCGTGTGAAGTGAGGGGCGCTCTTATCATTGTACATCATCCATTCATTGTCAATGGGAATCAATGGGAATCTTTGTGTAGGACAAAAATCACACCCGTGTGAAGTGTGTGTAACTCTGTGTGTGTGTGTGTGTGTGGGGGGGGATCCTGACCCACAGGAACGCACCCAGGGTGCCGGCCCGATTCCGGCGAGAATGACAGAGTTACCGTGTGGGGCTCCCTCTACTGTACCCTCTACTGTACTGTGTGTACTGTGTGTGTTAGGTTGCGTACAGGTGGTGAAAAACAACCATGCTGTTTTCGTGCTCAGACGCACCCAGCCACCCACACACATAGCTCCGTAAGGGAGTGGTTGCACCACTCAAAAAAAGCAGATTTGCTCAGACACATATGATGTAAATTCTCCAGTCATTGTCAATGGCATTTAATGTTTGTGTTAGGACAAAAATCTACGTGATCCTGGGCTCTACACACCCTCCGCCAACCTGGGGAGAGCAACAGACTTGAACTCATGCTTCCTTCATGCATGAGTGTCCAAGTCACTCCTTTACACCTGACAGGGGGATGTTTCTCTGGTTGGACGTAGCTGTTGGGAGGGCTAATGAAAGTTACAAGTATGGTGTGTAGTCACTGCAGTGCCATATGACATGTGAGATTACCATAATCACAGTAATCCTTAAATTATATTCCAGTCACTTAGATTAGAGCACAGGGTGTATGGAGAAGAGAGTAGCCAGCAATGGATCACCACCATATTCAGGTAATTGTGGAAATTGTGAGGACACAGACCTCTGGGGTCAGTTTTAGTATGTATTGATTTATTGAATACTTGTATTAGTCACAAATGTAAACAGGAACACAAGGTACGGTCAGACATTAAGGCTAAAAGCATAACACAAAAAGGTCCTGGCTGGGGACTTGTTTCCATTGTGGTCCTAAGAAGAACCTGGGTTGTCGGTATGGTCCCACCCCCACACACGTGGTATAATTGGAAAAACAGGATTTTACATTTTACAAAAAATTAGATGCAAAAAAATGTCCACTACAGAAGACAAAATTAAACCTCCGTGGGACAACATAATCACAACCAAACAAATACTTTCACAGCTGATTCCAGCCTAATTACTTGACGATAACAGGCAATTAGTCCGACACCCTATCTACAACCCAAACCCTAAACCTAACCTCACAGTAATTCAGCCACTGGTTAGTTTTAACCTGCAACACATGTTAGGAGCCACAGGTTAGTTTTAACCTGCCAGACATGTCAGGAGCCACAGGTGAGTTTTAACCAGCTACAGGTTAGTTGTAACCAGCCACGCATGTCCGTTAGTATGTCTAACCAACGTATGCACCCCAGATAACCTTGCTAGTTATATTTGGACATATATGCGTGTAGATAAGCTCATCAAGTAAGATCAGACTATACCATCTCACCTGAGCCAGTAATACTGTACAAATATTTCATTAAAGGACCACTTCACCACTTTTCAACTTAACTCCACATAATTGGTCCTCCTCCTCACTAATGTTCATGATAAAATAAAAATAAAAAGAATCCGCTCAGTCTGTATCTCAAAGAAGGGCTGTGGGCAGTTCAGAAACCCGTTAGGCAGAATTTTTTTAAACCAGATTTCTTTTTTACACATTTAGATTTTCATTATTGTGAGAACGATGGCTTCCATTCACAACTTTTCAAGAATAGAAAGCCTGCAGTTTCTATTAGCTTGAGGACGGGTTTCTGAACTGCCCACAGTCCTCCCATGAGACACAGGCTGAGTTTTAAAACCTTGTGGCATTTTATCATAAACATTAGTGAGGACCAATTATATGAAGGTAGGTTGAAAAGTGGTGAAGTGGTCCTTTAAGTGCACTCCCTAAACTGTCCTGAGATGAAGAAGCTCATAGTCTGCATATCATAAGAATCAGGCTGAAACTAAGGCATTATCATCGTTTTCATCAATATCACAAAAGAATGCTTCTCTTTAATATGAGAGAAACATTTGATATTTTGCACAGCCAGCTCGCAAGTTATTGCCCAACACACTTCAAAGGGAAATAGAAGCAAAACCCCAGATAGAAACGTGTGAAGTGTACAGCCCTATAGAAACATGCCATGTCTTTCATGAGGATGGAGCAGTGCCACAAACTGAGCATTGTTCCCAAGCTGTGAAATAAGACGCAGGCTTCATGAGAGCTATTGTTCTATTTCCGTTGGTTCTGAGTCTCGTCCGTTGTGCACTGCAGCATTCTGACTTCTGACAAAAACAGCATCTGCACCAGGGAGGACACTTCCTCCCATGGGACAGGCAGGAACAAACACTAGTATAATCACTTCAAAAAAACAGGATGCCATTAATTGTCTGCCCTTCTATTTGAAGTATGTCCGTGGGTATTGAACGATAGCTCGATGAATCGTTTCACTTATTTGATGCCAGTGAGGAGGGATGAATTGTCTGGCTTGGAATAAATTGCTGGTTGATGATAGTCCTTAGAAGGCTAAGCTTATTATTGGTTCCATAGAATCTTCTTAACTCATTTATACTGTAACTACCATGCACAACTATTAGCTGGGATATTATAGGCTACAATAAGAGCGTAACCATATTCAGCAATGATTGGCAGAGCAATGATGGGCATAAATGCTGATAACCTTTTATTTTCATCTTTTATGACATGCTTGTATAATATTTGTAATATATTTGTAATATATACAGATTGAGATTGGTACTTTTTTAGTACAGTCTGGCAGAGTGTTGCCTTAGCATATTATACACGTATGAGCAGGCCATTTGGCAAATAAAGTCTTTAAATCTTGAAAAGATTATCCCATAAAATCCACACAAGCATTCAACAAGAAAATGTCACACTAACTGTAAAACAATACATTTGCAAAAACACATCTCATGCACCGTAGTAGACATGACGTGCAGCGATCTCTGTCTAGAGGCATGAAGCATACCCTGCTAGCCAAGCTCATATGTCAACCCTGAACCAATGTCAACACAGGGAAAACAAACACCTCCAGACAGCAGAGCAAACAAGTTAGAGCGAAGAGAGACTTTACTCCCCAAGGACTTCCTCCCGGTGTGTTGTCGAGCCTGACTGTGTTGACGTTGTCACAGTGGCGTTCCGGGCCTGGCCAGATGACAGGGTCCGTAATGATGGGCTGGATGAAAGGGTCTCACCAAAAGGTGCTAATGGAAATGGCCCTAACGCTGAAACATCAGCCATGGGCCTGCCAAAAAAAACACAGTGGGGGGAGGAAGAGGAGGAGGAGGAGAAGGAAGAAGGAGGGATAAGGAAGGAGTGGTGGAATGAAACACAGTTGGGCAATGTGAAAAAGAAAGAGAGGAGGAAAGAGAGACTGAAAGGCCTTTACTGGGGGGGGGGGGGGGGGCTTGTTTGCCCAGACACAGTGGTGAAAACACGCCCCTGTCTTTTGCGATAATGACTGTCACTGGTCACAGCAGGGCAGAGGACAAGTGGAAAGACGAGTCAACACTGTGAAATGCTGAGTGCTCATTTAACCACTTTCAACCTGGCATCTCAATTCGCAGGCAAGCGTTTTCCTCAACATTTAAAAAATGCTCAAAATAGCAGATCCCCAAGCTCCATGATTTTAACATGCACGCCACGGCCCACGGTACATCATTATCAGGCCTAAATTTACCCTTCAACTTCTTAGCTCTATATTGTGATAGCACTCATTGATATAGTGTTTGCTCAGTAACACGAGTCTCCCCGTCTCTCCTGCTCTTTAGTAAACAAAAGATCGGGATATAGCCTACCTGTTCTATCCAATCAGGAGAGAGAACTTTCACAGAATACAGATTAAACAGTGATGGCACAAAGAAAACTGAAACGGTAACATTACACATTTTAACTTGACAAAGCCCTGTAACTCCTTCATGGACCCCTGGGGGTCCCCGGACCCCATTTTGGGAACCACTGAACTAGTGTACATATAAACAGGGTGATGTCTATGGGTTGGGAAACCCCTTGGCAACACCAGTGGTCCTGTCATTTTAAGAACTGGCAGGAGCTCTGTTGTATGACTGACAGCCAACTCTGTAAACATGTGTTTCAGTGGGCTGCCCATGCAGTTGACAAATGCAAAAGATTATGCTTTTTTGCATTCCATCTTGCTGGTATAAATAGCGTTTTTTCAAGTAATGATTTAAAGTGTTTTGACATGGCAGTGTGTCAAAGGCAAATGAAGACTCATGGCTACAGGAAATAAGCTATATGCACAGGCACCTACTGCCTATTTAAAAGTGTATTTGAGAGAGCCCTGTGTACTAGTATAATGTAAGGCAGCTTAGAAGCGCCTTTGCCAAATTCAGATGTGGAGTTGCTCCTTTAGCCATAGAATACACCAGTAGATACACGAACATCCCAGCTGATAGACGTCACTGTACTCTAACCAGTAAGACGCCTGAGGTGCACGCATCCGCCTCATTGACGGCAGACTGCTGGGCGAGCGCTGGCACTTTGGCATGGGGGGTCAGGCCACCATCGAATGAATTCTGTACTGGCCATATAAGGAGCATGTCTTGAGTGCACAGGGTTTGATGAGGTCAGCTCCATACAGTATATGGAGATCTAAGGGTGGTAGCGGGGACATTCTCTTGAGTGTACAGGGTTTGATGAGGTAGGGCCGGGCCTTCATTTTTGGGCCTGTTGAGAACTCTAGTTTTCGCCGGCTGCCAGGTGAGGCTGCACTTATAACTTTGGGGCAGGCCCGTCTAGAGTTTGAATGGACAGGTGGGCCTGTTGAGAACTCTAGTTTTCGCCGGCTCCCGGGCGCGGCTGCACAAATAACTTTGGGGCAGGCCCGTCTAGAGTTGTGGACATAGGTATAAGTCAAAAGGGCGACATCGAAGAGGTTCTGACATATCCAGGTTCTGACATATCCATATATAAAGGTGCTATACAAATAAAATTCATTCATTCATATATGGAGATCTAAGGGTTTGAGGTCAGAAGTAGAGTTGCTGGCCAATATTGATGACATCAGGGATCTCCATATATGGGCTTAACTGCGACAGCAGGTCGCATTTACTATGACATCAGGGTCTCCACATCTCCATCCCTGATGATGTCACATGATGTCACGATAAACTGTGTGTAATTTTTGCTTTAGCACGTTTGGGCACATTTCCCTTAGAGATAGATACCTATCTATTTATCTACAAATAGAACAGATCTACTTAAAATACAAAATTGCTGCTATATTTCTTTCTCTAACTCTTACATTTTAACCTTGTTTATATTTTCCAATAACAAAAGCAAAACAGCTTTTATTTTTTAAATATAGTATAGTATTCAGTTATTTTATTTGTATTGGTTGACTCTAAGATTGTAAAAACTGAGGGTTAAATTAACACTAAGGAGTTGGCTGCGTGTGTTGTTGCTCACGTCGGCACTACAGCGGAAACACAACTGAGTTTAGACAGCCAACGGTCTCCTCAACCCACCCTTATTTCCCTACTCCATCAACAGCACTTGACACGACACTGTTCAAAGGGGAAAACAGAAGTTTTGCTCATGCCCTCGTTTTGGTGTTACAAGGAATGAAGGCATAGATCTACCCAACATCTGTTGCAGAGATGAAACAGAATAATAATTGGGACGCAATCATGAGTGTGTCTACAGTCCTTGTGAAGTTCACACTGGCAGGAATCTTATTGTGATCAACCCTGCAAACTGATTGTGAGGAACTTTCTACTAGAAAGGGGCTTATACGTTTGTATAAATGAAATACAGAGTAAATACTAATATTTAGTTTATGATTTTTTTACATTCATTTTTAACCAGTCTATCCCTGCCCCCCACCTTATCCCCTCTACACTAAATCTCTTCTAGCCAATCTACTGCACAAGCATGTACTGTATAGATCGGCGATTTATGTCGAAGGTTCTCCCATTTTTGCTTAAGGCTTGCCTAATGTGACATGTGGGGACACAGAATTTCCGTTGAATGTTAGCATATTTTCGCAGAATGTACGCCTATTATTACGTGCCCAGAATGGGGACAATATGGTTCATGGTTCATTTGATGTAGTTAAGTGGGGACACAGCATTTCTTGAAGTTATAATCAGTGAAAAGGACCTCAACCAATTCTAGCATCCCTATTCTAGAATATTCTAGAATATTAATTTGCCAGAAATATCAGATTCTATAATACAAATAATCACATTTTGAAAAAGTGATATGATGTAGACTGTAGAGGGGGGAAAAGAGTGGGCCGCACGAGTACACAGCCAACTCATGTTCCGGTTACTAAGCAGTGCATGAATATAAAAACACAAACATGAGCACATGGCCACAAAGGTGTGGCCATGTGCATGGAGCATGGTGATCTTTGAACATTCAACACACACCTGCTTCCTCTGTCTTAGCCACTGACATGACATAAGAGCTGCCACCACCCTTTAAAATGTCTTTCAAATCCCTTGACATCCCTTGACTCACAGAGTTTTAGTGAGTGCGCATAGTCTATACCAACATCCTCCAACTAATAAGGAATATAGAAATGAGAAGAAAGAAAGAAAGGTGTGTGTGTGTGTGTGTGTGTGTGTGTGTGTGTGTGTGTGTGTGTGTGTGTGTGCGCGCGCACGCGTGCGTGCGTGCGTGCCTGAGTGAGAGAGAGAGAGAGAGAGTTGAGAGAGATGCATACATATTGTTTCAGATGTTGTTTAATGAGCCATCCCCAAAAGATCCCATCCTCATACTTGGGATGAAACGCCACCATATGAAACAGGATGCCAGAAACATGCATTTCAAACAGCTCAGAATAGGACTGAGTGTCACACTGTACAACTTATTTTGTCAATGTTATATGTCTCATTCACAGATCCCTTCACCCGCCTAGTAGGAGGTATGGGGGCGCCAATGTGAGATTTGAATTACACCTGCTATTGAAGTACGAGGGGAAAACAGGAAACACCAAGTCATGACTCTTGTTTAGAGAGTATGGGGGGGGGGAAAGAAAATGACACCATAGGGTAAATTCCAGAGCAGGATTAACAACTGCTGTCACTTTGTCAAGTCTAATGGTTTGTGTGAAGAATGTATTTATTTTCATTACTGCCGTCATTAATCATATTTCTGAGCCTATAGTATGTGTGTTCTTATCTCAAAACGCAGGTAGCTGACCTGATGATATTATATAGTTCACCTGATGATATTCTCTTTTGTCTCTCAGGCCACAACTCTGTTGCCGGAAAAATTGCTTAAATGCCTCTGCATCTTGAGGTTTTACTGTTGCAGGGTCATTTTACCCCAAAAGAAATGGACCACAAAGCTTGATCCTGCAGCGACTTCCATGTTTTGAAGGGGCGGGGTGACAGGTTATTTAACACTGTTTTGATATTTGAGTCAGAGGAATGCCTAACGATACAGTAATCCCTCTGTCTGACGAGGAAGCTTCGTAGATGAGGTAAGCCTGCTCACAGCTATGAAACAATATCTGAAACAGATTTTCCTCATGTTCCTTTATGGCCAGGTGTTACACCTGACAACAGAGGCGGAGAGGGCAAGAAATTGCATGCGTACACATGTGCAGGTGTATGTGTGCATGTGGTGTGTGTGTGTGTGTGTGTGTGTGTGTGTGTGTGTGTGTGTGTGTGCGCGCGCACGTGTGTGTGCGCGCACGTGTGTGTGTGTGTGAGTAAGAAAGAGAGAACGAAAAGGCGTACGCGTTTCAGTTGTACAAGCATTTGGCATTGACAGAATAGCATTTTAGATTTCTTATCAGTTTTCAAATTACTCTGAGACACACCGTTTTAAATGAAGACTGATGTGGGAGTCTCAGGACTGCCGTTTTCTCTGCTGATGATGATTACCGTCCAGACACTGATTGTTCCAGCTTGTCTCCATACCATCTATGGGTTTCACTGCAAGGCTTGTCAATCCCTCCAGAGACTTCAAACGAAGCCCTGAATCCTTCAGTCATCCCTTCACACCTCGCAGACAACCTGTAGTGCAGACAACGCAGTGGTAAATTACCCATAATTATCCAGATTTGAGCTCAACATAACAAAGGCATTTTTGTTTGCTGTTGTTATTACTGGAACATCACGTTAAAGCTAACTCTCTCTAATTAAAGTTGACATCTTTCTGTGCTGTGCGGCACTGTGAAGCTTCATTCAAACCTGATTCTTTGTACCACGGTGCAGTATAAGCAAATAACTGCTGCCAAAGAAAATGTCTGAGAAAGTAACTCCTCACTGTTCTTGCAAATGTAAATAAACTTCAGAGTCCTGACACTCCACATGTGCTTCCTCAACAGAGAGACATGCATCAGGTAAATATAAGATATTGGCCGTGTGTCTACTGTGTTTCTAGATTCAACCAATAGCAGCATATAGGAATGTTTTTGTCTCACAGGTTAGTACTGTAGATGTAGCCAATCGTTCTGTGTCTTACTGTAAAACTAAAACAAAGTCTGCCTGCCACGTTACACATTAATGACTGAGGCCTGCCACAACAAGTTAGTCAATCTCAGTCACTCACTGCGTTTGAAATCACTGATCATTATGCCGTTTTCTTTTCCCGTCATTTTTTGTCATTTCCTCTCTCCCTGCAGAAGCCTAGGAGCCTTCAATGCCAGCACTGAGCACAGCACAGCCAGCTCAGTCCCACAGAGTGCAAGCAAAGGCGGAAATCAATAGAGAAAATATCGCTGCAGGCTCACACATTTTTATCTGGCTTTGAACGAGTCAGCTTTAATTTTGCTTTGATCTCAATTTGCTGCTTTTGGGATTGCTTGGCTGCACACAGAAACCATGAGGAATAAGCCTCCACCAGGGCTTTCCTACAAAAGACCCTTTCAGCCGAAGCCTTTATTTTGCCTATATGAGTTAGTGTCCATTACTGGTGCACAAGGAACAGAGGCACATCACGAACCAAAACAACTGATACAGCAGTACAAGGACACACATGCATCAGAGAGATCCTCAGACAGGCGGCCAACTTTATCTGTTCAAGTCAGGGAGGATTTATGGCCATGCAGAGCAAATGTTGGACATTGTTGATGGGGGTGGGGGAGGTGGGGGGCAGAATAAAGAGATCCTTGGTGTTGCTGACAGAAACAGTTTGGTGCAGTTGTGGAGTAACAGGTTGACACGCTGCACAGCTGGCGCCGTTCTCAGCGCTCTACCAGCCCCCCCTCCCCACCCCACCCCACCCCGATAGCCACCTCATTAGAGCTGAGACACCAAAGGGCTGGGTGATATCATGGAATCGCCTAAAAATGCCATCACCCCCTTTTCCAAAAGTGTTGGGGGTGGCAAGGGGAGTTGTTTGGGAATTTGTTTCTCTTTTTTATTGCAGAGACAAAAGGGGTGGAATGAAGGTCCGGGCAGAGAAAAGACCCGCGTCTTGCTGTGGAGAAAGGGAAGGGTCTAATCTAATTTGGTTGGAGGAGGATGTGTGTGTGCGTGTGCGTGCGTGCATGCGTGTGTGTAAAAGGGCACATGTGCATGCATGTGCGTGTGAGTGTGTGTGCGTGCGTGCATGTGTGTGTGTGTGTGTGTGTGTAAGACAGAGAGCATGGCTCTGCTGCACAGTGTGAGAGGACTGTGGGAATAGGACAGGAGGGTTCTCTGTTGAATGGAGGTTCCAGAGCCAGAAGCAGTGGGGAGTCTCCTTAGACGCGCTGATTCCAGGCCGGCCACTCAAAGAGGGATTAGAACTGAGAAGGCCATCCTGATTAGCAATTCACACTCAAGTGCCCCCACAAGGACCTTGGGTAATAATATTGCCATCAATTCACTTCAACGACGCACAGGCCTAAAAATGTTTACCCTCTTTTTCAACCGTTTTCCACGAGCACAGACCAGCGGTGATGTCCGTTAAACTGCTCTCATGTTCGGAGATGTTGCTACTCTAGTCTACTGTATAAGGCAAACTGACTCAACAAATATTCCCATTGGGTCTCGGGTCTAACTTATACATAAATAAATAAGTTTTGCAATCACTTGACAGCAACTCTTTTGGTTCCTTGCTCCGTCTCAAGCTTGTGAACTCAGTGTGAGAGGACACCCGTCCCCCCTCCCTCCCTCCCTTCTCGTCTCTTTGCTGCAAAACGACCACCACATGAAAGGACTATGATGTAAGAAGAAAATAACTAAACTAATATACTATTTCAAAGAAGCCTCAGACCAGACTTTATTGAATTTGGTACATACATAGCAAGCTAAATTAATTAAGAGTGTTTATCACAGTGAGCTGACGTTTTCCCGGGTCATATCTGTAAACTCTTAAACGTTGACAATAGCTCAATGATTTCTGTACTCTTATCATCCACCCCTGCACAGTGAATAAGGTCAGAGGGTTAAACTTGTCAAGTGATGAGACTGTATATGCATGATATAACAGAACAACCACGCAATCTGAAATAAAGCAGACTTTTGTGGAGCCGAAGCTGAATGGAAAAGTGGGACAAATTATCCCTCATTAATAAGTTACTTTATTGAACTATTTAAACCATATGCGCAAAGAATACTGGCGGCTTTGATGTTGAAGGGGCTCCTCAATAATTAATTGCTGGATTCATATGCATTTCCTCAAATGTCTGACCCTTTACTAAAACTGTTGCTCTTATTAAAGTGCTTACATTTAAAAAAGGATGGAGAAATACCATCCAGGGTATTAAATGGGATTAGCCTTGCAAGCACTTCTGAAAAAATCTCCTAAACTGGGCTAAGTATGACTTCCTGCTTTATCATTCACCATCCTCCCAAAATTGTGTGTTGATTTTAATTGACTATTTCACATTCTTATAGCAACCTCTCAGACTAGTTTAATTTATACACCATGTTCAGGTACCAAAGGTTTAATCGAATGAAAATGTATACTTGTGCAAAATTAATCTAACCGTTCCCGTTTCTGACAAGCCATCACTTCACGAGACCAGTAAACACATACAAGAAAACTGGTCCAGAATCATAATTGGTAATGAGGATCATCAAGGGCTAAATGCTTAAATGCATGTGACTGGGAGTGAGAGCAGGATCCATGGACAATGTGAAGGGCATGTGGACAAATAGTCTCACCTCCAACCAACTGTGTTGTTTCTTCTTATTGTGCTCCCTGAAAGGGAAGAGGAGGGTCTTGGTTAAGAAGATTACAGCCCTACCCCACCCGTACGTTTAATCAACATGCCCTTTCAGCTCCGGCAACAATGCCAAACATGTCTACTAAAACGTCCCCCTCATCTCTCCCATGGCATACCTCACATGTTGTAACCGACTGCCAACAATCTAAACCGCAGTAATTGAAGAAGATGCTACACTTATTTTTTTGTTGATCCCAGAGTCTGTGTATACAGTAGGTAGAATTCGCTTCAGGGTCATTTTGGTGCTGTCAATTTCAGAAATACCATTCATACCAGCATTGTCAATACTTGCATTTAGATTTGTTTTAATGACTCGAATGTGTGTGTATATGTATGTATATCTTTAGCATGATTGATGCTAAAGATATATATATATATATATATATATATATATATATATATATACACACACACACACACATATATACACACACACACACAGTACGTTCCACATATACAGTATGTGGAACGTGATGTTCCATATCGTCATGTGTATATTAACTTCAACTAATTTTTAACTGATCAAAATTCCCCAAAGGGATCCACGGAGCTATCCTTCTTCACCCGTCATTTCTTTCATCCATGGTTAAATATGTAAATAAAATGTCTAAAGTCATTCTTCAAAGGGGAACAAAAGAAAAAAGGAGGCTGAGGGAAAAGACAGCCATAAAATTCCTCCGATTCTCCATAACATTAGCCAGAGGGGGTCCAGCTTCCAGCCAGAGCCTAGCAGCAGGGGAGCAAGCTCGCGCCATAGAATCACACATCTCAAATCCCACACACACAAAAAATAAAATATCTTTTCAGCTGCAGCCATCAAAGGGCCCCCTCCTTTCACTTTATTAGTTACAGAATTATCTCACAGTTGCTGATTTCTCAGAGATGGAGCTGCGCGGCTTGCTTCATAGCATTGTTGTGTTGCAAAGATGAGATAGAGTCTCTGTGTGTGTGTGTGCGTGTGTGTGTGCGTGCGTGTGCACGTTGAGTGTGGAATAGGCAATAGCAGGGTGCATATATGAAAAAAAGGGGGTGGCAGACAGAGAAGGAAAATAAAAGAGACTGTAGTAGATGCAGTGGCTACAGATGCTAAAGATTGAACAAGGCTGGTTCCTCCCATTTCTTCTTCTCTTTTACAAAGAGGAATCACCATGACCAGCAAAACAATCATGAAAGCCAGGAGCCAGAACAAAGATGACAAAACGCAACAAACGGACAGACTATGTTGTCCTGTGAATACATTATTTTGTAGGTTTCATTAAACCATAGAAGCAGATTAATCAGGGTGGATACTGGATGCATGCTTTAAAATATGCCAGCGAGGGTATCCTGAAAGCCAGGTGATAAGTAAATGAAGAGTGGGCACACCTTGGCCTCAGGAATTGATATAACATGATTCATTCCCCTTATGTACATTGAAGCTCTCATCTTTTTGTACTACTGCCTATTGCCTATTAGGCAATCTCCACAATGAACGTATAATGGGGGGGACAGGAGGGGACAGGGGGGGGGGGGGGTGGACACGACACGACAGGCATGTCAGCTGTTGTCCTGGTCTGAGTCATTGTACGGTGTTAGAATAATGCAAAGAAAGGCCCTAGAACTTCTGCAATGGCATTATTTCAACAAAGGACAATTGTTTGTCCATATGGAGAGGCATTCCAAAACAAGACACTAACAAAACTGCAAGTACTTACTTGCACATAAACTGACAAAATGATCACTGGTATCAAAGTAAGACCTTCACACGGGACAAATTATTAGCTATCGCAACACCATTGCTAGTACACCTCAGGCGCTATAATACAATGTCAATGTTATGTATATGACGCAATGATATGACGCAATGAACATCTGGTATATTTATTTCCCCAATGGAATACCTTTTATATCTGGTTCAAAGAAAAAGCAGAGCGATGTTTGAGTGTCGTTTGAGTGTGTGTGTGTGTGTGTGTATATATATATATATATATATGTGTATATATACACACATAACACACACATGACACACACACACACACACACACACACAGCACGCTGAGCACCCAACAGCTGAAATGCCACCAGTGAGATATGCTGTATTAAACCATTTAGCCACGCTGGTGCCAGGTTTCTCATCTCACCCCAACACATTTCTAAAATACCTCTAGACGCACTTTGGTGGCTCTTGTAATAAAAATGTACTATAAAAAGTGGTCCCGTTTACTTGTGATCCTGATTTCACCCATGATGAAGACCATATGGCCATATGGACCAGAGGTATACATACATCTGACTCACTGCACTGTGGAGGAGGAGGCTCAGAACAGGGCTCTCAGACAAGTCATGCCACCCTGCTCCAGATAACATGCCGACATACCGGTAACACAGAGTCAGGATGGAGTCGTTATCCTTTGTAATAACAATGAATAAATACTGGACACCAGACAGAGTTCCCTGTTGCATGCAGCCACTATGAATGGTACAAATTGACTTGAAGAGATACATGTAACTCTGTGTGTGTGTGTGTGTGTGTGCGCGCGAATACAATGCATTGTAAAGTTCTTGGTTTACAGGCGCTATATTATAAATGCACCATTTTCCAATACACTTCAAATGGAAAAACTACATACAAATGCTGTTACTTTATTCCTGGAAGAATACTGCATACTGTAGCTCAAAAACATTTAACAACTAATTACAGGCCGATGTGGTGACTGATCTGTATTAGTGTGATGCTTTACTGATTGAGTGGATAATACAATGTTAAATAATTAATTAATACGGTATTGTTAATTTCTGTAGCGAAGACGCAAAAGCTATATAATCCATCCTTAACCAGAATGCGTGTTGTTCCTGTGATCTCAGTCAGTGTGATCAATAAAACAACTCACTGCTGAAGCTGGAAACCAGAGAGAACAAAGGTGAATGTGTGAACTGTCTGCACATTAAATGGTTATTTTCTATTGACAGTAAATGGGACATTGATTTTGTGGGTTCATAGAACCCGTTTGATACTTTCTTTTTTCATGTGCATTATTTGATGTTAGTTCTGAACCATGAAATGCAGGTATCCACCCTGATGGGGTGAATAGCAATTCAGTACACATCTAATGCCTTGGTTCTCCTCTAGCTTTAGTGTCATGATGACAGAACAGAGAAAATGCATACATCCATCCATCAATCTTCAACCACTTATCCGTAGTCAGGTCACGGGGGCAACAGCTCCACCAGAGTGTTCCAGACTTCCCTCTCCAGAGCAACATTAGTGACTTCCTCCTGGGGGATCCCGAGACGTTCCAAGGCCAGTGAGTCGATGTGTTTCCTCCTACTGCACCTTGGTCTGCCCCGGGGTCTCCTCCCAGGGGGACGTGCCTCGAGGACCTCCATAGGGAGACGCCCGAGAGGCATCCTAACCAGATGCCCGAAACACCTAAGCTTCATACATTTAAAAATTTAATTAATTAAAATTAAAATATAAAATACATACAGACATGTCTATTTCAGGGTGAAAACAAGAGTTTAAATTAATTTCGCTCCTATGCCACTAAAATATGGAATGCCCTACCAACAGCCATTAAGACATGTGAATCCATAGACTCCTTCAAAACCGCTCTCAAAGAGCACCTATGGGCGGCTGAAATTCAAAACTGGCCCTGTAAAAAAATCCCTTTCTTAACTTTTTTAACTATGTATATGTGATGATTTTCTTTTTTTTTCATAGAAGTGTATATTTGTATGTCATTAAATGTTCTGAATGAATTGAAAATGGAGGACCTTTATGTGAACAAGTCTTTGTGCATTTTCTGGTCCTATCCTATCTTAGCAGTTTTTGTATGGACCTGTACTTTCGTTTGAAATGTACCTATTCTGCATACTGTGAAAATAAAATCAATCAATAATCAATTCAATCTTTATGTGTAATAATATACCAATTAACCATATTTATATTAGGTCTAATCAATGATCAATCACCATTAACTATAACGCATTCCAAGCCAACTTTAAGATGTATTGGTCCAGAAAATGCCACAAATAGTGTCCAGTCTCCACCAGTTTAACTGAATGAAAACTTTTTTTTCCTTCTTCCATGAGTCATATAAAGGTCAGCTGGCCATATAGGCTCTGTAATGTGTCATTGTGTTTACACATAAAAGTTTATTCACTGGAAAAGGGAGAGGTGGAACTCCCGTTCACACTCATTCTATTTTCTCACTTATGCAGACCGTGAAAATTGTCAGTTGTGAGCCAGAAAGAGAGCTCGCTTGGCGCGGCACTGAATCAGTGCAGCTGTGGGGGGCTTCACATGATGAGCAGACTCAGCCGAGCGCAGGCGTCCCTCCCTGTAGTGGTAATGTTACTAATGTATTAAAAAAACACTCATAATTTGTCTGCTCAAAGTTTTATGACGAAGACAAGCAAATGGAGGATAGTAAGTTTGCTTTAAAAATCTTGTAATGATTGGCCAACACGCCGTTCCGCACGATTTAAGAATAATCACCGTGTCAGTTGTCTTTCTTATGCAAAGTAGCTGTCTTTGAAGGCGGATCTTTTGGCAGGTTAGTCCAGGACGGAGGCAACGACCAACTCAAAACGAGCGCTGCCACTAAACGAACGCATGAACCAACTGACTGTCTCTGGTTTGTGGAGGAGAATCCACAATTTTGGAACAGTTACTTCTATTTGGGAATATTTACTGTGGATATTTTTCAGATTTTGAGGACACTGCGAACTTCCCAGCACAGTGTTTTTTTGGTGGGGGGGTTTAAGTTAGGCAGCAGACATCGGAGTCGGACTGACTGAATCTTGATAGTCGGATACGCGCGGAACGTCCGTATCGTGTGTGGAAAGTGTCATGACAATTTTGCACCGTCTTCAGTGCACTTTGGGAACAAGTTAGGAACATAATCAGAAAGAAGCCCGAACCGAAACCACAACCAGGGAGAGAAACGGCGCACGCGACTGAACATCTTCAATAAGCTATATCGGACTATAATAGCTGCAGACTGATTTATTTCAAAGCATGGAACTAAGCGCGCAATATTTTCAACAAGGTCGCCGTTTTGAACATATCACCGGAATTATACTTTTACCAAATCATTGACATTTGAAAGGGGGTAAGGATGGTCCTACCACGGACAGTCTTGTAAGTTTGATCATCAACATCCACCACATCAACCAGTGCTCTTCGCACCGCAGTTGTTTTTATATACTTGGGCTTTGTTCCAGTGGTGAACATTTAACTTTGTTTATTGTAAGGCAGACCAAAGCGGTGAAAATGAGTTCAACTACCAAACGTAGAATGCTGCTGCTGTGTGTGCTGTGGAGTGCTGGGGGCATGGCCATTAGTTCAATCGACCCTGACCGATCAGGAGAAGGGAGATGTCAAAACATCCACATCCCCTTGTGTAAGGACATTGGTTATAACATGACTTGCATGCCAAATCTGATGGGCCATGAGGACCAAAACGAGGCGGCTATTAAGCTCCACGAGTTTGCCCCATTAATAGAAATTGGGTGCCACAGTCATCTAAAATTCTTCCTATGTTCCCTGTATGCCCCCATGTGCACGGAGCAGGTTTCCACCCCTATCCCTGCCTGCCGAGTGATGTGTGAGCAGGTCAAGCACAACTGTTCTCCCATTTTGGAGAAGTTTAACTTCCCGTGGCCTGACTCTCTGGACTGCTCCAGACTGCCAAGCAAAAACGACCCCAACAACCTCTGCATGGAGGCCCCGAACAATGGTTCAGAGGAGCCCCACAAAGTGTCCCACACGCAGCCTCCTGACTTCAGGCCCCAGCGGCCGCTCGGTGGACAAGACCTGCAGCTGAAGGACAGAGGCAGCAAGGGGACCTGCAGCAACCCCGGGAAGTTCCACTACGTGGAAAAGAGTGAGTCGTGTGCCCCTAAATGTCACCCCAAGGTGGACGTGTACTGGCGGCAGGGGGACAAGCAGTTCTCCCTGGTGTGGATCGCCATATGGTCTATCCTCTGCTTCATGTCCAGTGCGTTCACCGTGCTCACGTTCCTCATCGACCCCCAGCGCTTCAAATACCCAGAGAGGCCAATCATCTTCCTGTCCATGTCCTACTGCGTGTACTCTGTGGGCTACCTCATCCGGCTCTTCGTGGGCGCCGACAGGATTGCGTGCGACAGAGACAGCGGGGTCCAGTACATCATCCAGGAGGGCCTGGAGAGCACAGGCTGCACCATCGTGTTCCTCATCCTCTACTACTTCGGCATGGCCAGCTCCTTGTGGTGGGTCATCCTGACCCTCACGTGGTTCCTGGCCGCGGGTAAGAAGTGGGGCCACGAAGCCATAGAGGCCAACAGCAGCTACTTCCACCTGGCGGCGTGGGCCATCCCCGCGGTGAAGACCATCATGATCCTGGTGATGAGGAAGGTGGCGGGGGACGAGCTGACGGGCGTCTGCTATGTGGGCAGCATGGACGTGAAGGCCCTCACGGGGTTCGTGCTCATCCCGCTCTCCTGCTACCTCATCATCGGCACGTCTTTCCTGCTCTCGGGCTTCGTGGCCCTCTTTCACATCCGCAAGATCATGAAGACGGAGGGGGAGAACACGGACAAGCTGGAGAAGCTGATGGTGCGCATCGGAGTCTTCTCCGTGCTGTACACGGTCCCCGCCACCTGTGTCATAGCCTGCTACTTCTACGAGCGGCTCAACATGGACTACTGGAGGATCCTGGCCGCGGAGCAGAGGTGCGGTGCGGACGGCGGCGGGCCAGAGTCGGACAAGTGCGTGATGAAGACTTCCATACCGGCGGTGGAGATTTTCATGGTGAAGATCTTCATGCTCCTGGTGGTGGGCATCACTAGTGGCATGTGGATCTGGACCTCAAAGACCCTGCAGTCGTGGCAGAACGTGTTTAGCAGGAAGCTCAAGAAGAGAACGAGGAGGAAGGCTGCCAGTGTGTTCACCAGCAGTGGGCCGTACATTAAACCTCACCCACCTCTCAAAGGGCACAATACTAAGTATGAGCCCACGCGGCCACCTCCCACATGTGTATGAGCTGGCTCTCTGTGTATACCCCCCCCCCCCCCCCCCAACCAACAACAAAAAAAGATACTTATAAAGCCCTTACCTAAACCAGACACTGTAATCAAGACTGCATTGAAAATAATGCAATGTAATATTTTCTCTTTTTTCATCTCGAAACATCTCAAGCTACAAAACTGCCTTTGTTTGAGGGGGGAAAATCTGCTACCCCTGGAATCACTTATCCCATTGAGGAACTTTAGTAGAGAGAAAAAGAAAAAATCATATTGTTTCTGAGACAAAGAGAGTGGAATAAACCATTTCGATGTGCCATGGGGTTGCTTGAATAATGTGCAATAGTTGTTTTCCTTACAGGCAAAAATGGCACTTGTACTGTTACTGACATTACAAACAATGAAAGGCCTCCATGGACAATGAATGGTCTGAGAGATGGAGGCCTTAAAAGTGTCACGTTTTGAGGCATTTTAATGGAAATCAAGGCAGTGTCGTACATGTTTGAACTAGAGTGAGAGCAGCTGTTGAAAAGCGCTCAGGACCTTATGGGCTGCCTGTTGTGAGGCAAACTCATGCCATAAATTAATCAACAAGCACTAGTTATTGAAAACTTATTTGTACACAGTTGAGTTTTCCTGTTTTTGCTGTTTTATAGCACGAGGAAGCATTTGTATATATTTCTAAAAGTCGATATTTTATAGAAAAATAAAATAGTTTAAGATGTTGATAAAGATTTAATTGTGTACTGCGACTGTTTTTCTTAACAGCTGTTACATTTACCTCTATGTGAATGGGGATCTAAATCCAAGTTTAATTTCCTTTTCTCCATTACAGAATGTGTTCCATTTGATAATGGCTCCTTTTCGTCCCTTTTACAGGTAGTTTGTATGGCTGTTCTTTTGGGAGCATTTTTCCTTCAGGTTTTAAGAAAACCGGTATGTTTGGCATTCAAAAAGCCTGCCCTCACTATCAGTCTGATTATCATCATAAAAATATATAATTCCATGCACCATAATGATTATAACTAATGCATGAAATTCACAGACAATCTTTTAACAGAGCCTCAGCCTGACACATAATAGTTTCAACAAAGTGATTCAACACTTCATTCCGCTTTTGTCACACAGGTTATAACTGATATAAAGTCAACAGTTGAGTTGTTGAGCTCAATTCGAGCCACTGGGCAAGCGAGTGTGCACATGGCGTACATTATATCTTTGTGTATGGAGAAGATTACACCTCTCCATCTTAGTGAAGATGAATAATCCCCTTCCCACTCATGCCTTCTGGAAAGGAAGGCATGTGGACCCACAACTTAATTCATTAAGACCTGATTCTACAAATATCTTCAAATATTTTCATATAAAACAACACAAGGACCCCAATTATATATTTGGCTGCCGGAACTCCATCTGTAAATATGTTGTTTCAGGGCCCCCACAGAAGCAAGGATTTGAGTTAAAACATTTGCTGTGAAAGTATATATTCAAAGATTTGCACACATTGCACACAAAAATAGCAGATGTACAAGCTTGTATATCTTCTATTTTTCAATAGCTAAAGTATAAAATAATGGTTAAAAGCTAAAGTGACAGGTCTGAATGAGTCTGAATGAGCAGTCAGAGAGAATGCATCTGAACTAACTCATCTTCAAATCTTTAATTAAGAGCATGAGATATAGCCTGCACCTCCATGACGGAATTATTCAAATGATACATTTACGTTTTAGATTTAGATGTATTGATAGTGTACATAATATTCACTCATTAACCCATACAAAGATCCACTGCATATATCTAAGGCCAGCAGCTCAGTATTCATTTTAACTTAATTTCTTTGCTCTTATTTATCTAGGATTTGTTCTTCACACTACTCTTTATTTTGGGTTTAATTCTCACTGCTGCTGCAGCTGCTATGACGCCTGAATTTCACTCCAGGACCAACAAAGATTTATCTTATCTCTAAGAGAAAAAAGTTGGATGACATCAAAGAGATGTATCAGAGTCAACCATTTATGAGAATGAGCCTTTCATACAGTTTTCCTTTAGACCTGTTGCAACCTATACATTGTTATACCTTTCAATCCAGGTACCACTCCAGCTAGCTCTGCGTCATTAGTTGTTACTATACATGTAGCAACATTATTATTTGTTATTTTTGAATAAGAATTTTAAGGTTTTCAGAAAACTTAAGTTTGGATTTTTAGAAGGTGCTTTTTAGAATCGCCTGGGTTCAAATTAATTTTCCCTTCTATGTTCTATTTATAAACAAGCCAACAAAGTTAGTTTTGTTTTGTGTTTCCAGTTCCAGCATATCTTTTACAACATGCTTATTTATGAGGTGGAGCTTCTGATATGAACACCTTTTTAAGGTCTAAAAACAAAACAAGGATTTATTCAGGAGAGGTTATTATTTTTGTATTTGTAAATTTGGATGGAAATCAATCCAAAAACAGCATTCACCAATGGGCATTTATAATTGTGGACAGCTCTTTGAATATAGAACACATTATAATTATTAACATGAATGAGTGTGGTAATCTGTCATACCTTTGACAACAACATACTGTAGACATCATGGTAATTCGTAACTGTAATTCCACATTTAAGATACTTCATCTCATCCTCTATTATATCTGTCTGTTTTATGGTGCCTTTACAATATTTCTTTCAATTATGATTCTTTGTGATTCTTTACTCATTTGCTCATTGCAACTGGCCTGGAAAGGATTGAACATACTGTATGACATTACAATACAGTTACGGGTAATATTAGTATTACTGATGGTTTTGTAATCAATTTCCATCTTTGTCTTCCATTCTCTCACACTCTCCCCCTCTCACTTTTGCATGTGTGTATGCCTGTGTATTTGTGTGTATCAGTGATTATTATGCAATAATCCAGCACTCAGGGCGGGATTAGTGTGTTTGAAGGATCTGCCTTTGAAGGTTGGATAGCTGCAAAACAAAGTAAGGAATATCTGTCATCTCCTCTCTTATCAGGAGTACATGATCACATTTTCAAAAGACACATCTGGTCTGGATTTGAAGTAGTTACATATTGACTGAAGCCTTCTTTTAAAGAATTGCCAAACAGAATACATCGTGTGGTACTGGATTGTTTGGTGTTAATTGATCCTTAAATTGTAAACAATTTAGGTCACATCCCTTCAGAACTACAAGTCTAGACTTGAGTTTTCAAACCAACCAATTTAAGCTCTGCTTCAAATTTTGTCTAGGCAACAATGTAAGAAGTGTGAAGATATGGTTTCTTTGTTCAAATGGTAAATGGTGCATTTAAAATAGAGTGACTTTATCAAAGCGCTTTACAATGTGCATTACATTCACCCATTCACACACCGATGGCAGAGGCAACCATGCGAGGCACCAAGTCACACATCACTCGACGGGCAGGCAGCATTTAGGGGTTTAGTGTCGTGCTCAAGGATACTTCGACACAAAGCCCGGAGGAGCCCTGGATCGAGCTGGGAATCCAGACGGCCACTCTACCTCCTGAGCCACTGCTGTCTCTTCTGATGGCATGGTGATGTCAATGGCACGCATGATATTATGGTTAGTTGTGGTACTCTGTCCCAGCTGCTACATGGACATAAACCAATGTCTTGACGCAAGGCTACTGAGAGATCTTCAGAGATGTGCACGGCATTTATAAAACAAAATAATGCATGTTCTGAGAATACTGGGTTCCTTTGGCCTTTTAGGATGGGAACCCTTTTGGTGTTTTTACCCTTCAAGACGTGAACGGGAACCAATTTCTGGGTTCTTGTTGCCATGTACAGTGTATAGCAACATTACATTTTTGTCATTTTTGTATAAATATTTGAAGTTTTTCAGAAACCTTAGGTCAGGATTTAGAAGGTGTTTTTAGAATCAGCATCAGTCATGTTTGAGAGTTTCAAGCCATTCAGAATAGTACTGTCAGTTCTAATATTTAAATTAGCAAGAGTAATGTTTAATTTATACTACGTGTATATGTTTAAATATACCGTGGCGTGCACCGAAAATAGACGATCTACCAGCTCACGTGGAGATCCGGCTTGTATAAATCAGGCGTGAGTCGAGTGTACTGTAGTAACGCGCAATCCTCGGGGGCATTCAAGTTCCAGCATCAGCCCCAGCCCGACATTCAAAAGCACATGACTCACAAATCTCTATGTGGCCGAATCAAAGTCAGGCACTGTCTATTGATACTGTGTTGAGTAAAAAAGGTGAGTGCTTCTGAGAGCTTCGGTAGAGGCCACCTGGATAACAGCCCCCAAGGTGTCTGGGAAGGCTGTAAATATAAATGACAGTTACCACTCCCCCTCAGGGCTTCTCTACCCAAGCAGGCTTCACTCTCTGCTCTTCAAAGGGAAATCTATTGACTGCTCAGAGAAAGGGCACAGGGAAGGTTTTGAAAAGTATAACAGTCTTGTTTTAACACATCACAGATCAGAGTTGTCCACATTCAGCAGTTTAGTTTAGTTGTTTTCCTCCGCTTAGTAATATGCTCAAATTCTGCCCATCCTCTCGTCTGATCTGAGGTCCTAGTAGTCAGTTTGGGTCGTGGAAAAGTTTGTGTGATCGCAGTAACATTTTTCTTTGCAGTGAGAGTACAACTTGGTGCGAATGCCTACTGTCAAAAATGTACAAAAAGTCATGCATGAACTTAATTTGATGAATCTGGGCATATAAAATAATGTCCCAATTCCCATACACAGGAATAAGGTCAACTAATTATCTAACTAACAAATTAACTAAGTAATACATTTAGCCAACAGCGGGATTGTCAAGAGGCTCATCAGATTGTGTGTGTGCACGCGTGTGTGTGTGTGTATATATGCATATAGGCGTGGCGTGTGCGTGTGTCACAGGGCCCTCACACTGTTCCTGGCGATGGCATTGTAGCCGTTTTTGTTTGTCCCACAGTGGGGAATCTGGCAACAACCATGTGACCATGGCAGAGACATCACCATCACAACATATCCCAAAGCTCCACTGTGGCCCCTGTCTGAAAGACCATGAACACTGCTCCACCACTCAGAGACTCTCGAGCCCCATTCTCACACCCTTGCCACCACTCCACCCCATCTCTCCCTCTACCCCCACCAGCCTCTCACCACACGACACGTCATTCTCCTCATTAAAGAAGACTTGTGATGTGTTAACAAAAATGAGCTTCGGATCAGCTTTATTAAAACATATTTATTTATCCACCAAGCGTGGATTTTAGTTTTTTTACACTCTGCAATTGAGATGATAAGTGCCTTTTGTGGAGCCAAGGAGTATTGCAAACATGAAGTGGAGACTGCAGTAGAATTAGGCCTAACGCTGTACTGTACGTCAAAGGTTGACTGACTCACATTCAGGAGGCAAGCAGCATCCTCACCAGACGAGTCCTAAAACCAGAACATCAAAAAACGTCATACATGCCTACACAACAGCATGACGACTAAACACCTCTCCCTACAGTACTTTGTTATTATTGTTGCCAAGCCGTTATATGTGAATTTTTGCGGTGGAAATGGAATGTCGTCTCTCTCTCTCTGGCTGTGTGTACCTTAACTTTGGCTGCTGCCTGCTGCTGTTGCAAGCAGTCATAAAGCTCTCTGACACAGTGACATAAATCAAGCTGCCTGGATGACTGGCGGCTGAGGCAGCCTCTCCTTGATCAGGCTTTCTGGAGACGCCCCATGGAATCATCGTCAGCTGCCCCAGCAGCACCTGTTTACTAGTTCGGGCCTGCCTGTTAGGAGTACATGAGCTGAGTTCCTGCAAGCTCCTCAGTAGGGTTGCACATGACTCCTACCCACAAACGTACACATGCACACATGCATGCACGCACGCTAAGGAATTTGGCTGTTGCAGTTAGAGGTGGGGGGTTCTCCCAATGTATGGTCCTACTGCAGTTTGTACAACAAATGTAAAAGACGCTGTTTCATCTCAGAATGGTCTTTGGCTTTGCTCCCTCTATTTAAATTACTTCCAGTAAAATGTGTTTTGTCTCTTGGGGACGTGACTATAACTGCAAAGGTAAAAATAGAATGTGTGTAAAAAAAAAACAGAAACCGCGAGTGAAAAGGTTATTGTCAAAATGTTACAGGAAGTTTCCGGGAGCAATACCGCAATGAAAGCACCCTCTCATCCCCCGAGTTTGTCTAGTGCACCAATCCCAGAGATAAAGAGGATTATAGTTTAAGCAAGTTTTGGGTGGGCTCAGTGTTTTAATTTGATCTACGTGGCAAAAATCTAGGGCAGAGTAAGTGTACAGTATATGTGCACTGCACATTCTTCAATCAAAAAAACCCTAATCAACACACGCACGCACACACACACACGCACACTGTGGAGGCCGTTCCCCTTCACTGCTGAAGGTGAGAGTAATTACTCAAAAACCTGGCAACAATGAGCTCTCTTTCCCTGCAAGGCAGGGGCAGGGCACTTTTTTCAAATGCATAATGATCTGCCTCTGAGGGCCTCCGCTGATCAAACAAGTGTTTGATAGTGGCTTTGGTTTGAAAGAGGCCTGAATATGTTTATTTGCATGTTGAGAAGTGAGCGACTTTGAGGTGCAGATCACGCAGATTAGTGTTAACGGAGAGAGACCTGTGCTAACAGACACTCCCCCTGCATACGGCATGGCAGCAGTGCACTTCCTCCGAGGTCTAGTTAAGCTGAATACAATATCAGTCAGACGAAAAAATGGCAACTCCTGCTACTGTTCCTCCTTTGTTTGTTCTGTGTGCCAGTCTCCTCACTTAAGCCTTCTTCAGTATTTCTTTGAATGGATTTCAGATAGTATAGCATACAGTTCATGTGAATACACGCATTCCAACCTCAGGTGAATAATGCTTAGCAATTAAATGGTGAAGGTCAGGTGTTGTTTGATTTAACAGGCAAGCTATATTTTTATTTGGGTTGGATTTTGTCTTAGGGGATATTATTACTGAGAAATCATCAGTTTACATTGCACGCACGCACGCACACGCACACGCACACACACACACACACACACACACACACACACACACACACACACACACACACACACACACACACACACACACACACACACACACACACACACACACACACACACACACACACAGACACAGACACAGACACAGACACAGACACAGACACACACACACACACACACACACACACACACACACACACACACACACACACACACACACACACACACACACACACACACACACACACACACACACACACACACACACACACACAGTGTGGCTGTGAGGTGATGAATAGCCTGGTGTCAGCTGGAAGCAGGGTTTTTGCCATGGTGACTAGCAGCAGCAGATTGTGACGCCCTAATCTGCCACCTTCCTAATCCTCATTGCAAAGTGCTCTGATAAAAAAATAAAAAAAGCATCTGAATCCCTTGGCCCAATATCTTTGTTGCCCACGAGTCAGGACTAGAGAATGGTTTATGTCTGGGTACATTCATGCACAGTCACACACAAACAGTGTACCTGTAGACAAATCACAGAGACACTGCTGGCATGCTCGATTATGTGTGTGCACGCACGCACGCACACACACAGATACTGTATCTGCTATGAGTGTTGAATCCCTCACACGCATGCCGTTTGATATACTATGTATACATGTGCACATGTTCACTTTGTGCTATGCTCCTGTAATAATGTGCACATAATACATTGGAATGTGCATGCAAACAAGTGAAAAGAGTTAAATTAACACTGATGATTGTACTGTGCAAGTTTGCCCCGTGCGCGTGTGTGTGTGTGTGTCAGTCACATGTGTGGCATTTTCAGAGATGCTGCCAAAGCAGTGACAGGATTGATGGCGGAGTGGAGAGAGTGTGCACACCAGGAGATCGTCAATGTGTTGAGCTGTGCGTGTGTGTGTGTGTGTGTGTGTGTGTGTGTGTGTGTAGCCAGTATAGGAGCTATAGAGGGATGATGGATCTGACGGGGCTCATGAACACCGCTGAGAGAAAAAGCCTGTTGGTTCAAAGGAATTCTCAGCAAACTTAACAAAGACATGGGGAGAGAATATGAAACCAAACTACACCTTCAACAGCTCAGTCCCACCAGCAGAATATATGCAGTAGATATTTGACTGATATTTGTCTTTTACTTTAGATTATGATATCTTGATTGGTTTTAAGAAATAGTAACCCTGCTCTGTTTATACGTTTAAACCATGCAGCACATTAGTTTATGATTGGAATAGTTGTACAGTACAGTTCCACATTTTTGAGTACTATAGTATAGACAAATAACAGTCTAAGTCCACACTAATTATTCATAATGTATAAATGATGGATAAGGGGTCAGGACAAGTAGGCCTTTTCGTGGAGGGGTCAGAATAAAACTTGGACTGTTTTTTTCATTAGCTAGCATTGCTTTGTTACTATTCAGACTGGTGATGCTTGTAATGCTTCTGGACATTCTTGATGAATTGAATACGTAGGACCACAAACAGACCTTTGGTCTTTTTGTGTTATCATTTTTTGCATCATTATATAATCGTACCACTGTACGTTTTGCAAACTGTTAATAAAGTACTCAACCAATCAATCAAAAACAGTATAGCACATTGCTGCAATCGGTTCCTTTAAAAAAAAAAATCACACCCTTGTGATTATTCCTGGAAGTCCAGACCCACAGGAACGCGCCCGGGTTCCGGTGAGCCACCACGCGACCGAAATGGTTGAGAAATGACAGAGTTACCGTGTGGGGGTCGCCAGGGGGTCCCTCTACTGTACTGTACTAGCTGTACTGTCACTGTATTGTACTGTCACACCCGAAATCATCATATATACAGTTAATATGTGTGTGTGTGTTGGGCTGCACAACAGTGACACTTGGTGGTGATTGAAAACCAACCGCTATTTTCAGGCTCGGACGGACGGACCCAGGCAGCCAGCCAGGGACCCAGGCAGCCAGCCAGGGACACACATAGCTGTCTATAGAAGTGGTTGCACCACTCAAAAAAGAAATTTTGTGGTGTGTTCTTTTTCCTCCTTTTCTTCTGGAAGTATGAGGTTAATGTGAACCGGCATTTACAACGCATAACATGTGTCAGCCCACAATGGTGTAAGACAAAGTCCCATTTCGATTCCCAAGTGACTTTACTCAGTGACAGGACTGGAAACAATTTAGGATAAATACAGAGGAACACTTGAAGAGATGATAAATGGCTTTATTGTTGAGCTTTGGCATGCATTTGATACCAGGGCTCGTGTTCCTTTGAGTAATCAAGCTAAAGCATGGGGAAGAAATCTCAGTTTACCGGACATTAGTGGTGGCCCAGATTGCTTTGTCCTGATAGTGGTAATTGGTGTGATGGCAGGAATGGCTAATCTACAGAGAACAAGACAGTTGGGGTCAGGACCCACTTATCTGGCCTGAGTGGAAAATGCAGACCCACTTAACAGGGCCAACCCCTGATTGCAATGTGGCACCAATGTTGAAACGCTGTTGCCCATCTACTGGCTTTGTTTACATCCTGTTTATTTTTTTGTGATAAAATAATTGTTACAATGTTTGTAATTAATGGAGTAGAATATTTTTGTTGTTGTGATGAGCTAAGTAATTTCAACTGGATGACTGGTGAGTGGTGACCTGTAGCACCCCATAAAGCAAATGCTTCAAAAAGCATGTCAAAGAGCTGATTAACAGCAGGTTGTCACTTACCCTATAAGGCTATAATCCCACCTTAAGACTCCATAGCCACAACACTACGCACTCCCTCTCCCATCTTGAGAAAAGAAACTATCACATAAAAGGCTGTTTATAGAGCAAAATAAATGTATATAAGCTGTGGGGAGACAGGGCCTTCGCAGTGGCTGCCCCTTCTCTTTGGAACTCACTCCCAACTCACAGCAGAGCTGCCCGCACCTTCGAAATGTTCAAAAGCACACTCAAAACCCACCTTTTCAAACTGGCTTTCCCTACATACCCCCCCCCCACACACACACACACACACACACACACACACACGCACACACACACACACACACCCTTCTCGTTTGCCCCTCTTTTGATTTTTATTTCTAGTTTTTAACCTTTTAAACCTTTTAATTTGTTTTCTAATAAATATGTCTGTACTTCTTTCTGTAAAGCGACTTTGGGTACCTAGAAAAGCGCTATATAAATCGTATATATTATTATTATTATTATTATTATTAACAATACAAAAATAAAAATAGAAACTTGAACGTGTCGCCGCAATTCGTCAAGGTGAGGGGTTGATTTTTAACCACTCCCCTTGAAATCACATTTAATTCGTTTCTGCGAGAGAGTGGTTAACCAGTTGATTTGACCCCAGAGCTATAGAGCGTCGCAGTCCTGCCCCCTCGAGAGACCCGGAAAAGAAATCCCCGTTCATTTTCCTCATAGACTTTTCAGAAAGTATTTATTTAAAGACGTTTACGCCGCGGACAAAGCCAACTCTTGTCGTGACAAATCATGACAATAAACACAATGTTTTGGGCCAAATAAAGAATTAGAAAGTAGAAAAGAATGGCAGGTTACAACACTTTTTTTTGTTGTTTTTCTTCTTTGTAATTATTTGTTTGGTCCAAAATATTGTGTTTGTTGTCATGATTTGTCACGACTCCAGTTCGCTTCGTACAACGCTTTTTGAAATGTCTATGGGAAAAATGCATTGGGATTCATTTCCTGGGCCTGGCGTCGTCATGAAAGGGGGCGGGACTGCGACGCTCTATAGAGTAAGACAGAGTTACGCAAACTCTGTTCACTTCATGGGGCCAGTCTAATGGTGGCTCTTCTACATAGACTTCTGTTGAATGGGGACAACGAATGGAGACAACCGGAAGTTTACGGAATGCATTGCTGTCTATGGGCTCGCATGAGTCCATGAACCACGTGACCGGGCTGTTTTCTGCCCCCTCAATATCGCAACTCTTCTATTAGATGGCTCTGCTTGACCCATAACTAGACAGTAGATGATCAAAATGAATAGCTGGTTGTATCTTTAAAGCTTGCCTGCACGACAGCTGCCATAAGTGAGAGCCCTCTGCTGTCTGTGGTAAGGGTGTGCCATTAGGTCTCACACAAACACGCAAACTATGTGCCATGTATTTGCTGCACAACACCTACTGTACAACAGACTTGTGAATGTTAAGACAAGAAATGAGGAGCTAAACTTAGCTGCTTTATCATTAGCATAGGTCAAAGACAACACTTTCAACTTGACATGACTTGGTTAAAAGAACAATAACACCATGGCTCCCATGTGGGTCACAGACTTCATGTGGCCATTCTATGGCATCAGTCATCTACACAGTATGATGTATCTATGACATATGACTATATTTGGGCACGGTTTTCATCATGTTCTACCATTCACTTCCATCATAAAAATCACACCTGTGTGAACTGTGAAGTGAGGGGCGCTCTTATCATCGTACATCATCCATTCATTGTTAATTTTTATTTGTGTAGGAAAGAAACAGCGGATTTGCTCGTCTACAGTACATATGACGTAAATTCTCGATTCATTGTCAATGGGAATTTAACGTTTGTGTAAGACGAAAATCTACACTATAGCTGAATATAAAAAATGTAAAGTAGATTTTTTTATCCTACCTGGTGCCCCTATTCCCTATTCCTAGTGTTAAAAACTCGAAATGTATCGCTGTTATTTGTTCTCTCATGTTCACTTCTAAATGGCAAGGACAGGAAGAAAACAGGGAAGTGGTCTGATATATCAGTCAACAGGATGCCTGATTGAGCTACATTGTTCAAAGAATTTGTGAATATGTTATCAATAAGAGTAGCAGAAGAACTGGTCACTCTTGTTGGTCTGTAGATTACAGGAAAAAAATTGTTAGAGTACATGGTATTTAGGAAATCAGCAGTTGATGCATTATCCTTTTAAAATAAGTCAATGTTATAATCTCCTAATAGGAAACATAACTTATTTTCTTTATTTATTAAGTCTAGTGTTAATGTCAGAATATCATTAAAAGTTTTTATATCGGTATCGGGGGGTCCATAGATGCACCTCACAATAACGTTCTTGCCATTAAAAGATGAACATGAAGGAATTTCAACAAAAACAGATTCAACATCAGATGAATGATGCTCAAAAGAAAGATCATCCCTAACATAAAACTGAAACCCGTTATGCACATACATTGACACACCACCTCCCACTCTCTGATCTAAAGGAGTGAACAGCATTATATGAAGACATATCATAAAGTGTTTTGGTTGATTCTGAAAGCCATGTTTATGAAAGAGCAATGATTGAAAATTCATTATTCATTGAGGATAGATAACTTGAGAGATGATCATACTTATTGGGGCTATTTAGGCTCTGTACATTCAGGTGAAAAGTAGAAAACAGATGTGAGCGCAGGGAGTTGGTACTCTCATATAATTTGTTAAATGTTCCCACATTGAAATAATCGCTAGTGGTGATTGCTTCATTTGCATATTTGAGGCAATTAAGGTCAGGATCAATGCATGTGTTATATTTATTATTAGCATCCGTTTCAATAAGATTGAAAATCTTATTACAAAAGTTATTAAAAGGATCTACAGTATTGGGCTCACTTGATACAGTTGCAGGTTCTGCAGAAGTTGGAAGTTCGAATTCGGAATCACTTAGACCAGAGGGGTCAGAAAGAGTGATATTAACCAAATGTGTATCAACCATAACAGTTAAAAGAAATACAACTTTGGCAATAGATATATACCCAGGTTAGCCAGCCATTGGCTCAACTGGCCTCGTCTGCAACGTTTGTATCGATTGCAACGGGCCTAGGGGGGTGGGAAATCAGCTGATCATATTTGAGATATGCAAAGTTCCCTTTATTTCGTTCTTCACGAAGAAGGGGAAGTAATTCTTTCCGTTTTAGTCTGACTTTTTCAGAAAAATCCTCATTGATGAAGATCTTAGAACCTTTGAGTTTTTTGCCCCTTTTCATAATCGCCTCCTTGTCTTTATATCTGAGCAATTTGGCAATTATAGATCTGGGTCGACCGTCTGGCAGAAAGGTGCCAATTCTGTGTGCCCTCTCTATCTCAATCAGTTTGGAGTCCAAATCAAGTTTTTCATACATCATCTTTTTTATCTTAATCTCAGTCTCTTGCCATGTTTCAGATTTAGAATCCTCAATATCATCGATCAGGATATTATTTCTCCTAGACTGATTTTCTAGATAGTCTTCTTTAGAGCAGATTGCAGTTGGCCAAGCAACAAAGTGCTTGACTCAAGTGCTGCCTGGTTCAAAACATTTGCATTTTTAAAATTATCTGTCTCTGCTTGTGTGAACTCCAGGCTATGTCAGGTCACAGACCGTTTTCACCAGCTCATCAACTCTTTTTGTGGTAGAGTCCATGATGAGACTTAAGAAAGATTTAAAGTTCTTCCCTTGTAGATCCATCAGTTCTTTGAAAATTTGCTTTTGTTGATCTAACATATCATGTCAAATCATATCAAAAAAATAACTCACCAAAACAGCTAACAAAAGGTCTCACAAAACGAGATGTTTTATGCAGAGTCAATATAGAGACCAGGATTACTACATGATTTTTGTGATTTTGTTTTACCTAGGGGACACAGGGAGAACAACATGCAAACAACTCCAGACAGAAAGGCACGGATTGGTCCAGAGGTTTGTGAGATTAGCCCCAGACAAACACACAACATAAAACGCCTCTGATTCTGTTCTTCACCATTTTCTATGAAGCGTTTATCCTGTCTTGCTGAAGATGGGAAGTATAATATTGTGAGCATACTTCTTTGTCATTTCTATTATTGCTACAGAACAATACTGGCAAAAGTGTCTCTCTATTGTTGTTTTCATATCATGTTATGTTTTAAGTATTATATATTCATGCACATCACTGCAAAAACAATTTCCTCGTAAGGACAAAAACGTTGAATTAATTTTGAATGAACGTGTCATGATTTAGACTAGAGTTGTTTAACCCTGTGGATGTGACTGTAGTTGGAGCGGGTCTAGAGAGGTCCTAGAGAGGTCTTATGTGAGTCGGACACTTTTGAGGATTGTCACGGGGGGCACGGAGTCAGTTCATTGATATTCAAGGATTTGACCCACCGACAACAGGGATGTCACCAAGGTTAAGACAGCCGTGCCTCTTGTCATTGTGCCGATCCCAAAAGCTAAGGGGTCCCCTGGCCCCAACCCCCTACACATGGTTGTCATGGCGAGCAAATCAAGCCGGTAGCACTTTGTCACACTCATGTGGGCACATTCTCTCTCTTCTTTCCTGCTGCTTCACTGAAGGAACTGCCAAAGGAGCTTTCTTTCTGTCCACTGACAGTTCCTAGTGAGTCATGGACATCCATCCATACAGTATATATTTATATACAGTGTATGCATACATATATACAATACAATTTGCAGTGTATGGCAAGAGATATTTCCTGTCTCCTTTGGGACGAGTACGAGGCATGGGTCAACATGCCCATCTCCCTGTATCATGTGTCTCTTCCCACAGCTGGAATGAGACAACTGATGAACCAGTTGTGCCTCGTGCCAAGTAAGGCCTGTGTCATATGCCATGTTTCCTCAGAGCTACTACTGGAGCCCTTACACCAGTTCATTCAGTAACAGACCAAAGTAAGAGCACTGTCACAAAGTCTGTGCTGATAAGAGCAAAAATCAATCAACAGAAATTAGTTTATTCACTCTTTAAATATACATTCCTCATGAACCTTACTGTTCCATCTAATGGAAAACAATTGACTGATGTTTGGCAATAGGCCCCTGCAGTGTCTTGTTGTCATACAAGAATGCTCACAGAGCCAATGTCAAGGAGATTAGGCTGAAGAGAAAATTGCAGCTGTATTTAAAGGGAAGAATCCACCCAAGAACAGAATTTACATCGTGCTGTTCCTATGATCTTAAGACGGTTAAAGATTCAAGATGTTTATTTTCACACAGACAGTAAAACCTACTGTAGGTTGGGTGATGCTCCACAATACACAAATAAAAACAGTAAATAAATAACGATACTAAGGGGATCATAAATTAACTAACTAACGTAGTATCGCAATGAAAACTATTTTTTCAACGTTTTAAAGAAACAAATACCATGACATATTTTAACATTATTTGTTTTGTTGTTATACTCTCGATAAACTCTTATTGTTTTGCCAATATTTGGAGGCCCAATATGCTCACAGTCCACCAGTGGGCCCTGGCAGTGCTGGCACACAGGTCGGGGAATCACTGTCGAAGCACAATGTAGATTCAGTATTAAGGTGGATTTACCTCTTAAGCAGCAGCAGTTGGCTGCAGTGTAACTGCTCTCAGGTGATGGGGCATGTCTGTGCCTCACCCCACCTGAACCTGACGCTGCTGTGGCTGGCACTGTAATTGCAGTGCCAGTTAGTCATGAATCACAGAGTGAGAGATGAAGAAAGGGGGGGAGGGGGGGGGGGGGTATTCTCAAAACGTCTTTTAAAAAAACTACTCCATGCAAAACAGAAACATGAAGCATTGTTTCAAGCACATACAGAGCACACACACACACACAGGTGGACAGAGAGGAAGCGAGAAACAAATAAACTATGCAAAAAGATCATGTTTTGTCTGTGTGTGTGTGTATATGTATATATATATATATATATATATATATACAGTATATGGCAATGTTTATAACAGAGGACTCAAATTATGGTAAAACAGTGCTCACGTGAATAGATGTTGACTAAATTATTGCTGACACAAAGTCAGGAGATCCAAAAGGATCACAATGTAAACGTGGATTTTCTTTTAACTGTACTGCCATACTGTTTTCAATATTGCTAATAAAGGATATTTTTCTCTTTTTCAAGTAGAGGTAGAAGTTGTATTTTGCCCAGTTTCAGCATGTGACCTAAAATAAGTTTGACACCCCTGCTCTAGCTAAACTGTCATTGAGCAGAGAAAGCAAAAAAACAGAACCTCACTGGCATGAACAGTTGGAAGACCGTGCGACCTCCGCCTACTGTGGTTCTCATTTCAATGTGGGGTCCGAGGACCCCCAGTGCTTTTTAATGGGGTTCCAGGGGGTCACCAGCTACGTAAATGATTGATAGTAACGAAAAAGGACCCATAAGCATCTGTAACTCTGAGAGTGTACAAATAGACCTGTACTGTAAGGCCTAATAAATGCATTTCAAACTGGGGGTCCAGTATGAATCGCTGCTCTATGTTGTCTCTGGTTGAGTTCTGAAAATAACTCCACTGCCCTCCATTGGATTGCAGTAAGCTCTGGAACAGGGACAGCACCAATGCTCCCTGCATCCATATATGTACCTACAACCAGCATGTCAACAAAAGATGTTTCACACAAGGATGGAGAGGTATTAGCATTAGGACTGATTGATTGCTTGCTTGATTGATATTTGGTGGTTAGTACTGCTTTAAATAAGCCCTTTGCCCATTTCCAACCTAATCTTTATAGAATTGGTTCTTACTAATGCTCATTCTATACTCTCTGTGTTTCAGAGGTAGGCTGGATAATTCAGAAATCTGCCTAATGGAAACTACAGCCTTTCTCATCCTGGAATGTTAGCATGATGACATAGTAGCCATTGCACTTAAACATAAACATAAAAGGTTTGAAACTTTGTTTGAAATGACCAAACCTGCCTACTGATGTGATGATGTCACTGGTGGGCAGAAACGCAATGCTCCAATTGCACCTTTAACATAGAAATAGCTACATATGGCAGAATGGTGTTGGCAGCTACAACAATCGCTTTCTGTGGACATGGCCTCTAACAGACAGAAGAACAATATTAATTCTGAAAAGAACCTCGCCATTGGAAAATAAAGGAACATTTGGAAAATCTCTCCACTGCCATGCTCCAGTCTGCACTCCCTCACCGTCACAACCCATTCCCAGCATGCCAAGAGGGAGAAAGGAAGAGAAAAACAGGGAGAATGAGAGATAGAGAGAGTCGCATGCACTGTTCCCTAAGTTATACATATTGTAAAGTCATTCAAGACTTTCTTCATAATAATCACTTATTATGAGTGTCACAGGTTTTATGGGTGCAGTTTTCTTTTGATATATTTTTGGACCACAGTTGGCTGCTGTATTTGGGAAACATAGGAAAAACTGCATTGAAACTCACAGAGCTCATGTTAACAGGGCTGCTTGCCTTGCAGCCCACATCATTGTGCCATTTAGCTACTACAGACAGATAACCTGGGAGACTTTTAGGGGAATGCGTTGCATTGAATAAGTGTACTATCACGGCTGTGACTGCCCTTCCTACCTCCTGTGCCACTGCATTACCTTGCCCTGTGCTTCCCAACCTGTCCTCCAGATGTCCCCAGTGTGTCTGTGTCATCTGCTCCACCTGTGTTCATTTTGTCCTGTTGTGTATAAGTTCTGTCCTCTGTCAGTAAAGTTGTTGAATCATCTATTGTTATATACTTTACCCCAGCTGCTACCTTTGAAAATGAACTACAGCCTCTAAGCCTTAGGCTTTGGTGGTGAAGTTTATTTGCATTTTATAGTCTAAGAGGGATGCACATGAGGAGGCTGGAGGTACAGTAACGTGTCCTGCTACTCAATGATTCACAGAGCCACAGTGCATCATTGTCTGTGTAGCATTTGCTGCCGATCCCATATAGGTCTGAGGCCGGTAACATAAAACCAAAACAACGAAAGCAGTCAAATTTGTGTTTCTAGCTAGCATGTTTGTCATGTCAATTATCCAAAGGAAGCTGATCTTCAGCCATTCCTTACAAAACTGTATGCACTTAAACTAGCAGATATAGTTGCTGCAGTTTCCAGTAAAAATAGCAGGTTCTGTTAACTTCCCTGACCTATCACTGTAGTGTTGTCAGCGAACTTGATCACTAAGTTGAAGCTCTGCTTGATCATGCAATCGTAGGTGTACAGGGGGTATAAGAGGGGACTCTTCTTATGGTGTTGAACACTATGAAAAGTCTATGAAAAGCATAGCCTATGAACAGCATTTTCACAAAGGATTGTCCAGGTGTAAGAGGGCAGCGGGTAGTGCTGTGGTTGTGGACCTTGGTATCAGACGACATATGGACCTGTTTTGTCGGTAGTCACTTTTTCAGCTGCCGATAAACCTGAATAGATGAATGAACCCTTGAACATTAGCCCACATTTAATCTGTTATTGCTATCTAAACTGCTTACCGTAACTTGCTTATCTAAACTGTGAAAAAATACTGTGCTCATTCCGAGCGCAGGTCTTGGCCAGGCCATAATATGTACCGAGGTCAGGTATGGACAAAATCTGAGTAGTAGCAAAAAGTGTGTTTTGAGAAAAACTAAACTAAACTATGTAAATGGTGGAAAATCTTGTCTGGCGGAAATAGGGAGTTGTGCCATGAGCCAAGGAATCATGAAATCATGAATTTTCTTTTCTTTTTTTGAGGGGCTATATTTAGCTATAGTGTAGATTTTTGTCCTAACACATTAACATTAAATGCCATTGACAATGAATGGAGTGTGTCTGAGCAAATCGGTATATTTGTCCTACACAAAGATTACATTCCCATTGACAATGAATGGAGAATGTACATCATAGCAAATCGACATGTTACGTCATGATGATGTATGATGATAAGAGCGCCCCTCACTTCACACGAGTGTGATTTTTATTTTCTTTACTGTACGACCTGTGGTTCAAGAGTCATAGGCCAAAAGGGGAAAGGCCCTGTTAGGGCTACTATGAGGCAGATTATGAGGGGCGCTTTACCAACCATTATCATCTTATACATCATTGCGATATTATAACATACCGGTAACATCATATGCCGATTTGCTCAGTGACAGACAAAACAAACATTAAAATCAGTTCATTGTTATTTGGCAGTTAATGTTTGTGTTAGTGACAAAACAAACAAACATGCCATTGTCAATGGCGTTTCTAATGTTTGTCTAGACAAGACAAACATTAAACCTGTATAGGAGGGGCTGCGTGAATTCTGTTCTGTTTGTGTCCGAGCATAGGCATGGTAACGCCTCTGATTGGCCTATACCGACACTGCCCGTCTTGTCGATGGGATGGGAGGTTACTCTGTGGTGGGTAGTACGGTATGATACAAGAGAACGCTAACTTGTACGTTTTATTTTTGTAGAAGAGGCAAACTAATATTGTTTATGCCGTTTGCTTTGATGGAATAATTGATTGAACATGCACGCCATAATATTATTTGATTTGGGTGTGTTCTAAAATAAAGTGTTTGTGTTGATTATTGTGTAATTTGTTTGCATGTGTAAACTTGAAACATTATTGTACTATAAAAAGGTCTATTTCCCTTCATCTTTATCCTTTATAGTGTAATAGTATTAGTTTACATAGCTCTGGTCCATAGTTCTTCTAAATGTTACGCATTAGAGCTATGGATCAGAGCTATAGTTTACTATAATTAGAACACACCCAAATCAAATCATAGTACAACATACGTGTTCAATCAATTATTCAATCAAAGCAAACGGCATAAACAATTAGTTTTCTGTCGCGCGTGCCAAGCTGTCATTCTCTTGTAGCCCATTATTTATTTCTCAATCTCAGAGTAACCTCGTGTCTCGGAGGACAGTCAAGACGGGCAGTGTCAGTAGACCAATCACAGGCAGGCGGGGCGTTACCATGCCTATGCTCGGACACAAACGAGATTCATGCGGAGGGGCTAGCGCCCCTCAAAAATGTGGGGCAGAGGTTCTTCCTTGGTCAACTGGGAGTGTACGTGCAAAGAGATTCACTCCGATTGGTCTGACAGTGCCGGAGATGAGCTCCTCACAGTCACACTGACGAATGGACACACTGAAAGACGGACAGGGGTGAAAACATAGTGTCCGGCCTTTGGCCATCCGGCCTGGCGGAGACATATCTTCCTATATATGTAACCTAATTAATACAGCCCTGCTATGTCATTGAAAAAGCAACACAAGTAGAATATCCACAGCCCGTTATCCTTTGAGGTACAAAAAAAGAATTAAAACAGGAAGTTTAGGGTCACCTGAATGAGGACATATGGAAATGAGCATGTCTTGATAGCGTTAGTAGGACTTCAAGGTCAGTTCCCCTTCATGTACAGATAAGGTGGCAGAGAAGTCGATCTATTGTGTTCGAGAGCCAAAAGACCATAACATTGTCACCCCCATGTTCCACAAAATCATTAACAGGGAGTTATCATCAGGTTCCAAGGACCAATGTCTCACTTTTTAAATAAAACATAAACAAGGGGAAATATCAGACCCATTAATCTTTCATTAAGCTTGCTGGATAAAAAAGAATCGCTTAAAGTATCATTCGTTACCATCACCATTCACCACCAGTGCAAAAGACCCCTGCTAACATCAAAGGCTTCTCAAAGAAACAGAGCGGGAGAGAGTCAGTTAGCCAAATTTGGCAGAGAACCAGCTTGTGGTTGGATTTCATCTAACTTTGGAGGAGGAAATGGGGACGGAGTCTATAAGGTTTTGTGTGTGTGTGTGTGTGTGTGTGTGTGTGTGTGTGGGGGGGGGGCATTGAAGCCTTTAGCAAACATTCATATAAACAATGTCCTGCACTGCTGCCATTATTAAAGGGCCTCAGATTCAGAGTAAGTGTTGACAAAGGATGAGAGCTCATCCTCATCTTGCACAAGTCTTTGTGTCATTGAAAGATCAGAGGATTCTCATGAGAATAGGCGAACCCCATTTCAAATATCCTCCACACACACACACACACACACACACACACACACACACACACACACACACACACACACACACACACACACACACACACACACACACACACACACACACACACACACACACACACACACACACACACACACACTTCGTAATAAAGTAATAGTTATGTGTGACTTTTTAATGCTCGCCTCTAAAAGGGGCGTGAACAGTAGGGGCGTGAACAGTAAGGGGCGTGTGACAGTCTGTGACATTTGGCCACACATCATGACTTCTGTGAGGAAACACTATAAATCTCTGATTACCGTTTTGCCCGTTTTTATACTGAGGCCTCTCGTGATTATTGTGCCAAAACTACACACTAGCGTCCTCAGTGTTGTGTATGTATCCATTTGTAAATATGTGAGTATACAAATGTAACCAAATGGACCGGTTTTACAGTATAACTTTTCAAAGCGTTGAAATCTTGGCCGTGCATGGTGCCAAGTGGGTTAATAACATTGGACAGATTGAGGTTTGGCTTTGCTACAGAACTGATTTGGGGGGGGAAAGAGCAAATCAGCAACAACGTAAACCTATCCGAGGAACAGATTTTGCTTTTATGTGGGTGAGGTACATCACATTCATTTCTCTCCACAGTGTACAGAATTCGTTTTCTGATTGCCTTCAGAGTCCAGTGTATTACATGAGCTGGTCATGCCTCTTAGTTCTTACTGAATTAAACATGGGAAGAAGTTCCTTTTTATCTAGAGCCAAAGTACAAAATCTGACCACAGCAGCTAATACTACCCAGTTTCAAATTCTCCCTTTGATACTGCAGTATCTATGCTTGCATAGTAATTTAAAATGTTCTAATTCTCTTAAGAGTTGCAGACAGTAGAAACGTAAACAAACTGATCCACAGGACATTGAAGAGAAAGTTTGTTTGTTTTGTTTTTTGTTCATTTTGTTCTGACTGAATTTGTAGCTGTGTGTTACAAAACTTGGTTTATTCTTTTGCTGACATTTTTGACGGGCGCTAGCCCCTCCTTTAAACAGCTAGTGTAGATTCTAGCTAGTGTAGTCTTAAAACAAACATTAAATGCCATGAATAAATGAATTTGCGTCATATGTGTCTGAGCAAATCGGCTGTCGATATGTCTGTCGGTATGTCGGTGGAAACCCTTGGCCAATAAGGGACCACCATTCTTGGTGACATAACTAGAGTATGTTTCAACGTTCAAGGTTGGTATAAGGTCAATCATTGATTAGAGCGCCCCTCACTTCACACAGGTCATGTTTTTATTTAATACAGTTACCGTAATTCCACTTGAGACTCAAGTCAAACTACAGTGAATAATACCATTACTGTACTTATCTACCAATAGGCAGTTTTCCTATGCTATGCTAATGATGGATATTTTTTTATTATTAAGACATTAATTGTTTGTGGATGTCGTATTACATGTTCCCTATGACTTAATCATATGCCCCATGTCCTGTATTTAAATTGCCTCAGGTCACGCTGTCCCACTGATTTTGTTCTCACTTCTCCCCTAGCGTGTACTGTAGATAAAGAATTGTTTTTCTCCCGTTTGCCACAGATCACCCAGTGTATCTGTGAGAACTGTTGTTTGACCTTGTAGCGAGGCAGACTTCATGTCTCCCCCTAAACATAAGGTATTCCTGTTTTAACTTAATAATTTAAAAGGTTTATAACCATTTTTGGTAAATTACATGTTAAATGCTCCCTGCCTGGGTTTTATGATTGAGCACCAATTGTAATCTGATTACTTTCAGAAGTATTTTTATTACATTTATTACATTTTTCACGGGCATGAGAACATGCCCTCGGAATTCTGTGCGCCCCTCACTTCACACAAGTGCAATCTTTACTTTTTTTCTTTCACTGGCACGAGATGGGGGAAAAAAAACGTAGTTGATAGGTCAGGGGATTTGGTACCCAGGACCCCTGGAGCTGATACTGTAGGTGCTGTCAGGGGATTTGGTACCCGGGACCCCTGGAGCTGATAGGTGCTGTCAGGGGATTCTAACAAGACTTTGTCCATGAATCGAATAATTAAGAAGCTTAGGGTTTGTTTAGGGGCGCAAAAATAAATAAAAGGGGGGCGCTAAAAACAAAAAATAAAAACGCCATTGACAATGGACAGAGTTTAATGTTTGTTTTGTCACTAACACTCTCGGGCGCCCATGTTATGTGGGAGAGTTAGTGTTTATAGCGCATGCCATGCTGGGCGCCTGGGTGTGGACTTGTCCACTTCTTTAAACGTTGCAAGTCGGAAATTGTACGGAACTCGCACAACGCTTACAACCTTCATAGTATAGATTTCTCATAGGGAATGGGAGTGGAATGAGTGGAATTCCCAGGTGTTTCATTAACAGCCCCAGATACACATCCTCCAGATAAACGGCATCAACGTGCCTGGAGGCTTCCAGGAACATTCGAGGCAGGTCTGAGGAGAAAACGTAGCCGCTTCCTTGTGCATATGGTGGGTAATGCGAGTCAGGGAAAACATCACGAGGCAGGAACCATTTTGAATCTTTGTCTCTGATAACTCCACCCCATTGCACCACGTGTCCAGTCATGTAGCCGCCCCGAGGAGCGTCCAGCAGCATGTCCACCAGGTTGTGCACGTTGAGGAACATGTCAGTGTCGATCTTCATGGCGTACGAGGCGGAGGGGCAGCGAGATTCCAGCCACTCCATCATGACCATGGTCTTAATGGTCAGGTTGTTGTAAGTGTCCAGGAAGTCGGCCTGCAGCAGGTCCCGGTGGTCTCCGCTCTCCTCCAGCACGTCCTGTTGGACCCGTTCCGCGTCCTCTCCCGTCGGAAGCCCCAGCAAGAAGAACAGGCTCACCCGCTGGCCCAGCACTGGACTTTGGGTGTCACCTCCCCACATCCGGCGGATGGTGTCCCGCTTGGCCCTCTCGCGGGGATTCGCCGGGACGATCAGCACCACGAAAGGCTCCCACTGTTGACATTGTTCGGCCTCGTCCACGACAAAGTGGTATTCATGGGGATACTCCACGTAGTACGATCGTCCTGGGGAAACATGCAGGTCTCTCGCCGCTGATGGTGGCACATTGGGGCTCATTGGGTCTGCCACGTTGGAGATGTGTCCGCTGGCTCCATACATGGACACGTTGGAGGTGTGTCCGGCTGCTCCATACATGGACACGTTTGGGGGGTGTCCGGCTGCTCCATACATGGACACGTTTGGGGGGTGTCCGGCTGCTCCATGCACGGGACGACCATCGACATTAAAGGTCCACACTATCATCAATAGAATGAAAGAGGCCACGCCCATGAAGCAGCTGATCCGGGTCCTCATATTAATTTCTTCCAGGGTAAACGCTTGAACACAGAGAAGAGCTGTTGGCTGTGCAGTTGTTTTATAGCCTGAGCAGAGCCCTGGTCTGACGTCACACAGCAAACACAAACGGTTACCACCACGGTGCTGAACGATGTGACCAATTTGCACGGCTACTTTGTCCCTTATTTGGAGGAGTCCAAACATTGAGGAGTCTGGAATCATCTGAGGTCCTATGCAGGCTAGTATGTTACAGCGGCAGCACAAGTTCTGCAAAACACAGTTTTGAGACGCGCTAGACCCCTACTACATCAAGCTTTTAGTTACCGTCCACAAACTTCATATTAAATAAACATTAAATTCCCATTGACAACTGGGGTCACCCCTTGGGTCACAGGTCTCCACCAGGGCAGGTCAGGTTGTGGCCTCCTGGTGGCGCTATAATAGGCCAATGTGAAAAGGGTGCCATTTCTTCTTACGCCTTAGATGATTTGAGGCATTTCTTTCTAAAAATGTGTTTTGCAAAAATCCACAGTCCAATGTGAAAAGGGTGGGATATATTCCTCAGCCTAGTAGGAAAGTCTGTGAAAGATTTCACGTAAATTGCACCCTGCGTTCATGATTTGAGGCTTTTTGTTCAAAATGGGCCAATCCTGCAAACTTTGAAAGCCAATGTTAGCCAATTTGGATGGAATATGAAATATCTGACAGATCTGTCTTGAACACATGACTATAGAGATGGTGTGTAACGATTTGCGCGATGTTTGGACAGAATCTGGAGGAGTAATATATAAAAAGAAGTTTTTCAAAAGTCAGCCTCCTGGTGGCTCTATAACAGGCCGTTCTGGAAAATTTGGGGCAGAGGTTCATCGTTTGCATCCAGGGAGTGTGTGTAAAGAATTTGGCATCGACCGGGTTAACGGTGCCGGAGATTAGCTGTAACACAGATGGACGGACGGACGGACACACGGACGGAGTGCCTTCGGCCTGGTGGAGACAATGAATGGAGAATTTTACGTCATAGTGTCTGACTCTGTCTGAGGCAAATAGGCGTTTAGTGATAGATTTAGTGATTTTAGTGATATTCGATATTCATGATTTTAATTAATATCGGTACTAAAAACAAATAATCGGAAAGAAACGACCGATTATTATATTTCTCATAAATGCACAAACATGGTGAAACAACCACTTTCATTGAAAATCCGGTTTTGATAAACTAGAACGGTGCCTGTAGGGCCTCTACAGCCCATTGGGCACTGACCTACTTGGTACGATGCAAGTTGTAAATTAATGCCCCACCCAGATATTATGTCTGTCTCCCTTTTATGCCCATATATGGAGTTCTTTGTAAGGCATGCCCAAATAGGGAGTATATGCAGCCAGCTTGTGGAGTTCTGTCTTGTGTCAGGTCCAAATATGGAGTGCTGTGAGGTCAGAACAGGCCAGCTCCATATATGGACGCTGGGCATGGGCCCGGTCCAGAGCCCGGGTCAGAGGCCTTTATGGCGCGGTTCTGGACAATTACACACACACACACACACACACACACACACTTGGTGCATTCATAGATAAAACGATAGATAGATATTGAAAATTATATATATATATATATATATATATGCTGCTATAGTACATGTTTGCACTGTAGCAAAAAAAAAGCTGCAATTGATGGAGGGGGAAGTGTTACTGAAACGATGTTGCACCAACAAAAAATATTTTTTTAACTTTAATTAATCGGCTCATAATATCGGCTATCGGCTTTTTGATTGTCCACTAATCGGTGATCGGATATATCGGCCAAAAACCATATCGGTCGATCACTAATTTTTACATTCAGAGGTTTTGCTCTGCTATCGAAGATAAAATATATACAGTCCTTTCTAATTAGCATTATTAATTACCTGAATTATAATTATAAATAATAACCATCAGCTAATGCTTCACATTTAAATAATTATAATGTTCTATTTGACTCGTATCAAAATGTGTCATTCGTCATATGGGATGCCCGTTTGTTAGTAGCAGTGATATTTTGGGACTTGCAGGCAGGCATGAAAGCCCATGGTCCTGTGGCTAATGAGAAACCAAGGCAGTGGGGATGATGGTTTTAATTACTGCCCGGCACCGGACTAAAGGGATTGGGGGGTGGGGGCTGCTGAAGACCGGCACCGGACTAAAGGGATTGGGGGGTGGGGGCTGCTGAAGAGCGTGCTGAGTGTCTTAGGTTGGGAGTTCAGAGCCATGCCAGTCATGCTGTGCTTGGCTGCCTTTGAAGCTCACTTCCCTGTGCTTTATTCCTCCCCTCGTGCTTATTAGATCCTTTGCCACATGATGCTTCACTGCACCTTTGTTCAAGCCTATGCTTTGGACAAAGAGAGGTATAACCACAGAAATCTCAACTTCAAAACCCCCAGACAGTTTCAATGATGCAGAGGGGCAACTTAATCTTTTGTGGAAATGAAATCTGGCTCTTCCCTGTTGTGAGGAGGTTTTCAGCTGAATCCGCCAGAGAGAGAATAGGTTGTGACTTGGACGAGACACTGTAATATTCACTGTCGAGAAAAATCAAAATGGCTGAAAATTGTCATTGTGGTGAGCATTGAATACAGAGGAAAACCAAAACGAGATCTTAAATTAGCAACTGCTGCATCTGTGCGAGGAGGGGGAAAGCTGAAGTAGAAGGGAAGATTCCTGTCTTATCCCATTTCAGAAGAGATGTGTAGTGCAGATTCAGAAGCAGGCAGGGTGAGTCCTGCCTCTCTGGCTTCACCCAGCAGGAGGGTGTTGCTACGCGTCTGCTCTCTGTTCCCCCTATAGCCCAGCTGTGGACCAGCCCTTCGCTGACTTTTCAGATCACATGGCATCCTCTCTGAGGCAGGCTCTGAGGGAGGACCAGCCTCGGCAAGAACACGGCATCATGGGTGTCTCTCAAACCTCTAACCCCCCAAAAAAACAACCACAACTGGTCTGGTCAACATTTGTACACGGCAAGCCTTTTGCAAAACACAAGATAAATAGAAAATAAAATGTACATGAAATTTAACTTAACTAGACCACTGGCCTACACAGGAACGATGCAAGTCAGGAACGATGTATGTTGGGAAATAATGCATGCCCCACCTGCTTATGCAAACATGTTGTACCTATTGCCAGAGTACCTGTTGTACTTGTAACTGATATGGACAACTGGATCTCGATGTATGCCTATATATGGGCGTATCAGTTGGATCAGTGTTTCCGGAGAATCGTCTGCCTGACTGACTTCAAATTCGGTCAGATTCTCGAGATATACATACAACTACACTAGAAATATTTGTATATGGATCTACCTTGCCATGTCTCTTCACAAACAACCTTCAACAAATTTAGCCTTTGGCCAAGAAAGGGTTTTATTATCAAACTCAGAGGAAACAGTAACAATAAAGAAGAAAAGAAGGGAAACAGTATTGCCAAATCTGAACAAACTTCACAGTGGGTGCATTTTTATATCTTCAGAGTAAAATTATCTTGAAAAGGAGGATGTCTTGACGGAAAATCATTTATTTTGGGGCGAGCGACAATGTCATGAAAAATTAATTAATAATTGAGAATTATGCTGTAGGAAGCTTTGAAATCACAAATGCAAAAGTACATGCTGTGCATCACACGGCTCAGAGAGCCATTGGGAGTTATACTTTGTCTTAACTCTGTCTTATAACATGTTCTGTAACAGCTGGAGTTATTGCACAGGAGTTATGTCATCATATCTCTTACACACAAGAGAAACCATGTCAAATTCTACTAAATTGTCCCCCTTTCCATCATTATTCAGTTACTTCAAAGCCTCGTTTCATTTGGAAAGTTTTAATTGAATTCAACTCCATGTGAGGACAATGTCAACGCGCCTCAGATGACTCTGAGAGCAATGGAGACCATGATCGTGACCATGATGGTGGTCGGTGAAGTGAATGTAGTGACATCACTGACATCATCAGCACCCAATATCAGTAGTCAACAATGTGTCCTTACCAGACAAATGTGTCCATACAAGGGCGAAATCACACTTGTGTGAAGTGAGGGGCTCCCACTGTATTTATATCGGTCACATGACATCTTGCGTCGTCATTTTAGTGCCTTAAACATACATTAAAGTCCATAGACTTGACTAGCAAACGATTACGGTAAAGATCAAAAGATTATTCTTCTTCCACATTCTACAGTACATGGTATGATGAGGACAAGAGACCCTCATAGGCTTTAGTTCCGACACTATTATTGGTCCCGACAGCCATTAGACCGACAACGTACCTCAAACCCTAACCTATACCATAACCGCAAACACAGAAGCAGCGCACGGTCGGGCGCAAATCTGACTGTTGTTCCCGCATGTCCGACTAATGCTCCGTCGGAATTACCATCGGATCCCCCTTCATAGACATCACAGTGCACAGGTAAGCCACACTATTGATACTGTACATTGAAGTTCCAGGTATTAATTAATTAATTATTCCGCCACTGCCACAGTCTTTTCAGTGCAGAGTAAGACCCTTATTTTGAAGGCCAAAGGGTCCTGGGCCGTGAACCTTAAGTGAATAAATGCTGTGTAAGGGGAAGCCACGGGTGATTTGTAACCCACAGCACAGGTCAGACTAACGGGTGGTCTGACCCCGTCCCCGTGTAAAGTGCCGCACAATCTTATATTCTTTCACCCGTAAATCATTGAGGCGGATGGACTTTTTCACTTCCGGTTAATTTCCGGTTTCATCGGTTTCCTAGCAACCTAGAGCCATTCATACGTTGGCAAAGAGCGCAATCTAACGTAATCAATGAAAACCCTGAAATGAGATGACATTGAAAGTTGAAAGTTGAAAGCAGTTGAAATGATGTCCAGGGATGTCTATGGTGGGGAATGTGTGCACAGTCTGATGGCGCTATTGTGTGACTGCGTGAAATAAGAGGAAACTAGATAAAGTGCCCCTCGGGGCACAGGTCTCCACCAGGCCAGGTTAGGTTGTGGCCTCCTGGTGGCGCTATAATAGGCCAATGTGAAACGGGTGCCATTTGTTCTTACACCATTGATAATTGGATGATTTGAGGCATTTTGTTAAAAAAATGTGTTTTGCAAAAATCCATCTGTTGGTGGCACTATAACAAGCCAATGTGAAAAGGGTGGGATATATTCCTCAGCCTAGTAGGAAAGTGCGTGAAAGATTTCACATAAATTATAACAAAAAAAACTCAAGCAGCATTGGAAACAAATTGTATCTCTTTGTTGGCACGCACCTCTCTCACTCCCCTCGATGTTGACCAAAACTTGTTTTAATATGACAAAGAATTGTAAAATATATCACTTGCATTTAGGATATTCTTATCCTAATGGACTATGGCTAATAATTAACTGGACATGTCACCTATTCCTGCAGGTGAGGAAGTGGTCTTTCAAGCTTGCATGAATGACAGTGCTTTGCAATTTTATATAAAAAATTAAAAGCAAGACAGAGAAATCTAATCTATATCCTCCGCTCCATTCAGTACCAGTGACTGCGTCGCACGGCTGAAAACAGTCTATCTGTCACTCAGGGGTGCATGTGTTTGGTCCGTACAGTCCTACAGTCATGCATGTACAGTATGTCTAACGAACGTATGCACCCTGTCACGGAGAACACAGTGTGCGAAGAATATCTGCACATACAATTTTCAATAAGCTCTGAAATATAATTCATGAATTGTTGCTTTTCAGCAGCACAAATCAAGCAGACATCAACCACTAAAGAAGACAGCTTAACTGCTATAAGTCATTGCAGGTGCCCTGTTTTGTGAAAGACTTGTCTCCTGCACATTTCATGTTGTCATCGTGTTGACAAAACTAGTCGTTCAGACTGAAGGGTAAACGAACAGCCAGAGAGACCCCTGACCTATACACCATCCAGAAAAAAGAAACAAAAAAGAAACAGCTCAATGGCCTTGTGGTTAGTGTCCACCCTGCGATTTAGAGGTCAAGGTTCAGGATGCTTACTATATTTAAGGTCACATGACAGCACAGTTTTCTAGTTTTCTAGATAAAGGGCCATGGTTCAACCAAGGGGCCAGCTATGCACTCCAATGTTGAAGCACTGGGCCCTAGTGGTAAGAGGAAGGACTGCAGGCGGACCCGTGGATTCTTCACGAGGAAACCCCGTGCAACCGAGCGCCCAATGTTAAAGCCCAGCTGCACTTCCGCATTTGGACACCAAAATTTGGTGTCCAAATGCTGAATCAGCTAAGAAATGCGGAAATAGACGGTCCTTCCGGCAGCCTTCCGGGTGCTTCAAAACGCCACTGAGCAACTTCCATTGACATGAATAGCGGAGGGGGCGGAGCTTCGCGCCAGTTCAGTCTCATACTCTATGGGTTCAACTTAGCAACTGGCTCAACTTAACCCGTTCTCAATACATGGTTGCTATCTGACATCTGTCACATTCAACAATCTGATTGGCCACCACCCAGACCATATTTCAAATGAAAAGTTTTCCGGCTTTTCAGATCATCCACGGCAACAATACATATTAGCCTAACCGAAAGTGGGTGCATGTGTTTGGTCCGACGTACTAACAGACCGACGGACAGGAAGTCATGGGTTAGTTTTAACCTGCCACGCACGCATGCCGGGAGTCACAGGTTACTGTTAGTATGTCTAACCAACGTATGCATCCCATCGAAAATGTTCTCCAACCTCATACAGTACAATGTTTTGTTTGACCTATGTGATGCCCATGTTCCACAGAGCATACATGTACATACAGTATTACATTTGACACTTGACAGCAGGTTAATTATCATCTAACCTGAATCATGGCCTACATTCAGTACATTATTTTAATTCAGAATCCCCTTGTTGTTCCAGTCGTGCAATCAATTTGGAACTTCATGGGAGCTCTGTAGGTCTTTGGAAATCAATCTGAATGCCCATGAATGCCATCCAGAATCATTTGTGGGCTTTTTGCATCTCACAGTGCTTGATTAGTGTTAGTGTGGGTTGCACACTACTGGGGGCTACAGGGACGGATTGAAGCCTGAAGCGCATTCATCACCGTCCCTGGCAGGGGGCACCTTTCTCAGCCTCAGTCACACCGCTCAGCTTACAGCCGACTCTGTCCAGATTTTCATACCTTTATTTTTAACTCACATTTAACTCTCTTTCAAAGCTTTTAGTCTTTTTTTGCAGATATTAAATCTGCAAAAGGCATTAAATTAAATATTTTTTTGTTTAATGGCCTTACTGTAAAAGATTTGCTGGATGTAAAATCACTGAAATCAAAAAGTACTAGTGAAAGAATGATATACCCAAGACTTTGTCTGATGATTTACGAAAGCCAGAATACTCACATTGGATATTAACCAAATAGTATTAAAGTGGTCTTTGTTATGCAGTATGTGCCTACAAAGTTTCTCTTATGGCAGTCTCTGGTGCAAGACCTATTCAAATGGGGGTCCACGGCCAAATCAATTTGGAGGTCCCAGACTAGACAAGCCAACTCGGGTTAACTCTGCCTAGACCCGGGACGAATCTTTACCAAAATATGTTCTTGAATCAAATGTGCAAGCCACTTGCAAGAAAACAACAAAAGGGGATTTAAAAATGAATAGCCTACGTAGGACGATGAAGTAAAGGAACACAAACCGTGATCCTGTGAAGAGTTGTGAGGGTGAGCAGATCTGACTCTGAAGATGCAGACTATTGTCGACACCGGCAGTGATGGAGAAGAAGGTTGTGATTCTGCTGAGGAGAAAGAGGATGGGGTGATGTTTAAGACATAGGAGATATGATCCAGGGGTTGACATTAAGGTCTCAGAGGCACTTGCCCGTCGTCTCAAACGAGCACTTGGAAGCCTGAAAGCAAACTCCCTTAGCCTGGGCAGCATTTCTTTTTGGGTTTATGATCCGGTCGGGAGAGGATGATAACGTTACGTCATGTTGTAGTCATGTATCTCAAACCGGAAAAAGAATACCTTCCCAATAAAAGCGTGACTCGTTCTCTCATAGCCTTCAATGAGAATAGAATTTCCTGGTGGGATAACAAAGGTATACAGACGCTAAATAGTCTCTGGAAAGTACCCTCACATTCATATTAGAAAACAGTGAAACTACACTGCATCAATGCTTTTATTGGGGTTTATTATTCTTCTGGTTTGAGGGAAAGGAAGATCTGGTTTGAGGGTTCCGGCCTGATGACTACAAAACAATGACTACAACATGACGTAACAATATCATCCGCTCCCAACCGCCGGATCACACTCCGAGGTGGAAAGCCTGGTGACGTGAGGTTAGGCAACCCTTGTCAATGCCTGCCGATCTTTCCAATTAGTGCCCTTTGTTTGTTCCAGTGAATGGCAGCAGCACGTTCCAACTAGTGGAATACATCTCAGACTAATGATGATGAAAGTTATAGTAGCAAAGGGTGGACCAACTCCGTATCAATGATGCCCAATTATGCTTCTATTTTGCCACCACAAGACCATAGGGGGTGTGGGTGGCTCACATTTTATATTCCAATTTATTCCAAAATAAATGTGTTTGATAGAGTTATGGCCAGGGGGTATGTGCAGAGTGCAGACTAGTCATACTAGTTCTTTCTCACTCATCTCGACTTCCATAAACCGTTGCCATTTTGACTGTTTTCACAGCAGCAAAGAGCAGATATATTGGCATGATATAGATTAGTACATGAACCTATGGTGGGAAAGTATCAATACTAAGTGCAGAATGTACCGTTTCACAAGTTATCAATCATATGTCTAAAATGTAGCTATTATAAATATTTTGAAAAGAGCAGATCTACAAGCTCAGTGTGGCATTATAGGGCTGAAAGTGGCTAATGCATGTTTTGTAATAATAATCAAAATACCACAAAGTAGCTATAGGGGTATTTCACTTTCAAACATGTTTCTAACTTCAAACTCCTTAGACACAGGTCCTTGGTTTGTAGTGACTGATATTTTCCTTCTAATGGGGGGAGGTGGCTGTGATTTACGATTTACGTCACAGTAAATTGATGTACCAAAGCAAAAAAGGCACCCCTCAAAATTGTACTTAAGTAGTAGGCTATAGCACTTAAGTATAGGCCTACAGTATATACCAGTGGTGTACATGTACATGTACATGTACACAACACCACTGGTGTGAATGTGAACAAAACAATTATAGCCTAGGCCAGTGGTTCCCAAAGTGGGAACCCCTGCAGCCTAGGCCTACTAATCAAGTTTATGTTCATTCAACAGTCAGGTTGCTGAATGCTAATTTGAGTATATTGGTCACCTCTGTGAAGGACACCCTAATCATATTTATGCCGTGAAAAGGGCAAAGAGATAAGAACAAAATAGACATTATTTGCAACTATACCTTGCAGCAGACTTATGGGAGAAAAACAGAACACCGCAGGAGGCTCATGGCGTGGCTATGCATGGCTAGTAGAAGATGGGATTAAATTGCTTGATTATACACTAAATCATGACAACTCTTACATGCCAATGATGCCATGTCCTGGATGTACATGTAGAACTTCGACCGAGTTCGACCTCTATGACTTCGACAGGCAGGTTGTTTTTGACGCTTTGAGTACTTCCTGGCTATGTTACTGTAACTGGAGGAATGTTTTACATAGACGTTCAATGTAGAAACAACGTTGAAACTATCCTTTGCTTCCATCTAGTGGACAGATTGTAGATTGCTCACAAACTCAGCATTTTAATTTGAGTCATCATTGTTTGGTATTTGGTTAATTAATTAATAATACACAATGCATGACTTATTTACTTAAGTAAATAGTCATATATTGTGTCTGCAAATATTAGTGCTGTTAAATGGTGTTTATATCTTTTGAAGTTATTGTGGGAGACAGTCAGTGATGGAGCAAACCCCTCTAAAGGCCCTGGCGCTTCATCAAATGAATTAACATGCATGTGTTCAGCGCACGTATCCACCACTGGGAGTCCTTGGTGGCCTCAGGTAATTTCTGGAATAGTGAGAATTAGTGAGTTTAGGGCTTTAGAATTAGGGCCTTTCTGTGTGGAGTTTGCATGTTCTCCCCGTGTCCCCTAGGGTAGGTACCCTCACAAAAACATGCAGTAATCCTGGTCTCTAAAACTACCTCCCTGGCCCTGGCCAGCCGGGGCGCCTGATGGAGGGGAAAGGAACTGGTCGGAATAACGTGTCCCTTCCACGCGCTACGTCCGGCCGAGGAAATTCCCATCTGTCAGGTGAAAAGAAGCAGCTTGGACTCCTCAGACATGCATAGAAGGAGGCATGAGGTCAGTCCGCTGCCCCCCCAGGTTGGCAGAGGAAGTGTAGCACCTAGGATTACATTAGATAATATTGGCACTGGGTGAAAAAGAAAACTGGGTTACAAAATCGTGGGATAAAAATTTAAACTAAAAAAGAATTAGTGAGTTTAACAGGTTTATTTTACAGTAGCCTATCGATGTTGTGCTTTGCTTTTTCTCATCTAGTGTTGTATGAATGGATTTATTATGGATTTAAAAAAATCTGTATACCTTTGCTAACCACAACCCACCAATTCCACCAATAAAAGAGCATTTGCACTCAAAGGACCCTAATGCTCTCAAGCCTATTTGTGTTTATCCTTTTGACAGATATTTTCAAATCTATGGTCAGTATGCTGCAAATTCTGTCAATACTTCAAACAATAAAAATGGGAAAGGATGCTATACCATGAGATATTGAGGAATGGTGATGAAACAAAATGAATAAATAAATAAAATAAAAGGTTTTTCCAAATCAGAAATCATGGGTTCGATGGATCCGTCCATGCTTCTTGAGGCTCATGAACAAATGGAAAACAGCATAAAACAATAATTCCAGTATAGATATCTCAAATTGTTACTGCACATAATATACAAATGTATACATACAGTACACTTCACACATCACATTCTATAAAGACACTAAGCTACCTCAGTGCCCCATGGGACTTTATCTTTATCTCATTCCCATATTATTCCTTTATTGCATTCTATATATATAATTTCCTGTCTGATTAAACCTTAGGACACTGAACCTGATGAAAAACAGACTACAGCTACTGTAGCACTCATTGTTTGACTGACTAAATTACAATAAAATGATGCAAACATGGAGACTACTCTGACTGTACATTTCTGGTGACATTGCATTGAGCATAAAGTCTATACTGTCAACAGTTATGTCCATGTATTGTGTATAGAATAGGCCAATATCTTCATTTATTGCAGCAAACTGAGGAGACTGGGGGAAAAAGACAGACATGACTTTCTGTCCAGTGACAGCATGGGGATTCACTATACCCAGTCAACATTAGTAGTTTCTTTCCTAATGACATAAGGAAAGAAAGTATATGCATTATCTTTACCCATGTCTTATTGCCTGTTTCTATTCTACATGATGTAACAGCATAACTGAAGCACTGCAGAGTCACATCACATTCATAGCTGCACTGGACATTGAATCTGGTTCTCAGCAAGTACCATTTTATTCATGGCATGCAGTTCAACTCGGCTCCAGTAGTGAGACATTTCTCTGCTTTAGCATTGCTTTTTAGAAAAACTGATCTCTGCAATTTTGTCACAGGAACCAAGGTCAGGGACTACTTGATTGCTTGAAAAGCAATTAGGCTCTAGAACAGTCTCCACACACTGCCAGTGTTTGAGGTGTGGTGTACCTGTACGTGTTTATAAATCTGTCAAATGCTGTAATTGTTATGGAGTGAAAAGTACAATATTTGGTACAATATTTGGGTGACAATTTCTGACCAAAAAAACACCATTGGTGTGTATTGGAACACCTGAAAATTAAATTAAAGTAAAGTAAAGGTATAACCAGCTCAGTGGCCTTGTGGTTAGAGTGTCCGCCCTAAGACTGGGAGGTCGGGGTTCAATCCCCAGCCAGGTCATACCAAAGACTCTAAAAATGGGACTCCTCCCTGCTTGACACTCAGCATCAAGGGTTGGATTGGGGGTAAATCCCTGTGACATACTAGCGTATGTCCAGGGGGTGTACTTGTACATCATGCTGCGCAGTACCATTGTATTCATGGCATGCAGGATATAGAAACAGGAGATAGGCTCCTGCCCTATGGGCCTCATGGCTCAGCAAGGCTACTTAAGTTAAAAGGTACTTAAGTAATAAGTACAATACTTGAATAAATGTAAGTTACTTTCCATCACTACTAGAATGTGACTGTATGAATGTGAGGCAGTGTGTAGTAGTGTATACGCATGGCTTGTAGAGTGGCTATTTGTGTGTGTGTGTGTGTGTGTGTGTGTGTGTGTGCGCGTGCGAGATTCTGAGAAAGAGAGAGATTATTCGATTGTAATCGCTACTGCAGTGAAACCACACTTTCTTTTTTTTACTTCTTGTAACTCCGATCCCAGTGAACTGAATTTCCTCCAGTGTTGTGGCATGACCTGTTTTCCATGACATTCTGAGAGAAAGATTCAATAGGCATGCAAACATTACAAAATATCAAATTTATTATGATCTTTAAAAAATTTGCACATGCACACCCACACAATAATTTGTAACCATCAATATAGGCTGATATTTCTTATCATAAAGCTAGCACACAATTGCAGACTTTTAAACATTATGGTATTGAAGACACCATGGGGAAAGCTTGCACTGTTTGATTATAAAGTTAAATGTACAAAAAAGGCAGTTTGAAAATCAAGTATAAACATTTAAAAACAATTTACAAATGGACAAAAGTACAAAAAGAGCAACAGTCACTCAAACTGAACAGAAGCAATGACTGATAGTTATATGGTCCATAATAGGAAAATGTACATCAATTCACTGTAGGTTCAACATGTTTGGCTGAGAATTGTACAGAAAGTTTTATAGAATGTTTTTTCATACATTCCTTTTTGGCAGTCTCAGTTTAAATGTATATAGAAAATATAGGCTAGATCTTTTTTTTAAGGATCGGAGGATGGGATGAAGAACAGAATAGTATGAAGGAAAATGTGGAAAACCGTTTCATTTCACATACAAAGACTTGGACATCGGCACAATCCTTTTGGGTAGCTTTTGATAAATACATTGGCTTTCATTTCTTCATACATTCACTACTCTATGTACTAGGGTGTTGGTATATTCAGACATACAGTACTTGGATCCTGCACCTTTTAAACACAGGAGGAATCATTAATGACTGAATCAGATGCTTGGCTTCTATTAACTTATCGTAATAAATTCCAGATTGACCAGACTTTGGAAGGAAATGGGCGTTGTAGAGGTAGGCTTGTGTCTTATTAAGAATACTATGACAAAATAAAAAGGGTTAAGGTTGCACAATCAAACCTCGCAACTTAGAAACCCAGTAAACTCCCCTCTCCTCAAAAATGAAGAAAACAATGTGTTGCATGGTTGGAAGTAAATATTATGTAAGAAAGTGCAGCAAATGTTAAAATGTTAACATGAGTGTGTATGTGTATTGTTAACTTAATTCCAACTGTCCCTGAAACTGGTTTGATTGTGTGGAACCATCACTAGTGTTTCTTTCATAGAGTAGTCAATCTCATTTGCAAGTGCATCAATGTGGCATTGCTAACAGCAAATGTATAAGTTATATATCTACTGTACATCACATGACAAAATAAAGTGCCTCTATAGTATATTCCATAGAACAATGATGCAACATAAATTTCTAAGTAGGGGGATTTTTTTTTTGCCTTTCACCTACTGTACAGTATCTTGTGTATACGAACGATGGACAAGGACAACATCAGGGCCATTTTGAGATTTGAATTATGTGAGCACTGGTCTTCGTTAAAATGTGATGGTCACATAAAAGATTGCACATCACAAGTCACAAGTATATTTGCCAAAACCAAGACAATTTCATTTTGTGAAGTAATGAATGAAAACCGGGCATACAATTGCACACTCCACTTGACAAGTACAAACCATTGTGCATTTATAAGGCAAATACATGGAGGTTGGATATACTAGGCATTTCACCACCATTCAACTGAATGTAAATAATGTGATGCTGAATTCAGTTTAGTGACCCTGTAGCATATAGCATGTGCTTATTTAGTTGGATTCTGACCAATTCCCCACTTAGCATTCTTGTCTCTTGTCTCTAAGTGTATAGGGAGAGTACAACAGGAATCTATGATGTCAACTTGACTGTTAAAATCACATTACTGCATATTAGCCATGGTATACTGAAGTATTGCATGCTTCAATTACCATTCTGACATTTCCAAATCACTTTGCATGTGCTTTGAATGGTCAGGAGGGAATGTGCTGAAGTAAGAACAGGCAAAACTCTCATACACATTCGATACAAATTCAGTCGTTTTAAACGAGCTCAAGCCGGCACAGCCCCCCTGGCACCACCACGAAACCCAATTAGGTATTTTTCTTGCATCATTGTGGACTCCCAAAACAGACAACATGGTTCGAATGAGCCCTCTGTGTTTGTGTGACACATGTGACATTCTGAGTTCTGGTCTTTTTAATCTCAGTTATGTACAGAGACATTGATCACACTCTGAGACATGCTGAGGAGCGAGGACCTGGCATCATACCATCCATGTTCTACATGGACAATGTTGTTTAGTGCCACAGCCTAATCAGCGATTTCTCATTGCCACTCATTGCAGCTCCCGGCAGCACTAGTTTGATCTACCCAAGGCTTAAGATATTCGATTCCAGCCTACAGCGTGAGGTCTCTTGACCAGAATATGAAATAATTTATTCAAAATATGTATTGTAATTAAATAACAAAATACAAATTCTACTATACAATGGGTGTACAAGAATAGAGCATTTGCCACACTGACCAATGCCACTTGTACACTGTAATTAATTGCTGCACTGGATGAAAATAAATGCAATAAAGAGTATTATATTTATGGTGAGGAAGTTGATGACATACTTTAGCAAGTAGATCGAGAAATTATTCTGCAGTGCCAAGTCTTTTAAATAGTTTCTTCCCTTTGGAGAGCAGTCCCTTTTTCTTTTTGGAGTATATGTCCAGTGGGCCCCTGATGGGACTGCCAGGCCCCATGGTGGCGGGGCCCGAGCCAGGAATGTGTGGGCACACTGTGGGAGAAGCAGCTCTTCTGGGTGGACCCGATTTTTCCCAACGGAACCTAATGGGAGACCCGTAAGGGACAGTTCAGGGTTGTTAAAAAAAAGCCAGCCGCCGCACACGCCAGTCATTACTCCCCCTGTCCACTTAGTCCTTTCTGTCTCAGAAGGGCCATCATAGCTCTGCATTTCCCCAATGCTACTGTATTTCCCTGTTCTTGGCAGCACACATCAACTGCTCAATTATTTTTTTTCTTCACTTTTTGTCCTGTGTACTGAGGAATACCCCTTCCCTTCACTCCACCTCTCTGTTATGTAGAAATAGTCTTGGTCCAAACTACCGCCAGTAAGCTACAGCACCACAGAAGGTAAGCAAGACAGCTCATATCTTCTCACTTCATTAGCAACAGAGTCTATCCAGACAAAATGACAAGCCAAGGCAAGGGCACACAACAAAGAGATTCAGCTGTACGGTATTACAGTTTAGCACAAATGAGACATGTTCATAACACATTCACTTTTCTTCCTCTTAAACATATAATCACTCATACAACTGGGGAAGAGAATAACTACTAATATCTAAACTTTTTTGTAATCATGAGCTAAAAGGCTCTTTGAAATTGCACTTTGGCGGTATGGTTTTGAATATTAGATACAATGCAGAACTGTAACATATCAAAGTCCAAAGATAAGATGTGAAAATATTTGAAAATGTAAAGCTTTTATATTAATAAAAGCTTTACATTTTCAAATTTTTGACAATACATTTTTCATCAAGGTAACTTGATGTGATCTTGTTTCCAGTTTGTTTCCCGTCTCTGCATAAACATGTCAGGAATCGTTCTGCCATTTTACATCATTGCTTCAATAAGAGAGAAAACGTGCACCCTGCTGTTGATTTAATAAAGATATAATACTGGGCTTTAGCTGAATGATGTCAATTAAAAATTTCTTGACATTGTCATTGAGTAGATTTGAGTGGTGTAGACTGTAGAATGAGAATCACTAACGTTTCTCACCGTTTGGATTATGTGAGTCAGTGACTCAGGGTGCACCTCTAGATGTTAGGAGTAAAAGTTCAAATACAGTGGGTAATTGAGGGGTGTGCAACAGATGGCCTTTTAGCTAACCATGAGTTACAGCAGGAGACTTATTAGGGTTAATTTATACTTCATCACACGACCGTGTCGATTGCCAAAAATGGCGTGTTTTCAATTTATGAAAAAAAGTGTCAATCCGGTCATGCAACAAAGTATATATTAGCATTGGACAGTGTGGGAGACGGACATTGTCATGTACAACACTCTGAAGACAAACAACTGAAGATACCATACAGTACTTCCTCTTCAATGCATTGGCTGGGGTTGTTATCCTCCAACAAACAAGCACAGGCAAGATTTTGAGGGACAGAGGAAGGAAAGGGTCTAAAACAACTAGATAGCTGTGAACACCCAATGATTCATATTGTGTATGGTGTTGCATACCAGAAACTAAGGTTACCCATGTCATCTGCATTAGACGAGGAGTGCGTAATCTTGGTATCCTCAGTTGCTCACTTACGTGACGGAAACACAGCCTTTAAGGTGTGAAATGAACACTCTTCTTCTGTTTTGCCAAGCGGGTGAGGAAAGAAATAAAAACAAAAATATGTGGTGATGGCATTTCAATAATCTGTACTGTGAAAAATGTCAATTGTGAAACAAGGAAATAAACATCTGATGACACCTGTTGATAATCGAACAATTGCATTATTTGTTAAAACGCAAAGATTCACATCACGTTTACAGTTCGGAAATTATGTATGTGAAATTATTCTTTGATGGCAACTTAGGTTAAGTGATGTTTTGTGAGCTACTTCACAAGAAAGCAATATACAAAACAAGGCTTTCAGGAGCAGATACAAAAGTACTGTACTAGCCATATTCTTCTTTTTATATATATATATCTCTATATATATATATGTGTGTGTGTGTGTGTGTGTGTGTGTGTGTGTGTGTGTGTGTGTGTGTGTGTGTGTGTGTGTGTGTGTGTGCACGTGTGTGTGTGTGTGTGTGTGTGTGTGTGTGTGTGTGTGTGTGTGTGTGTGTGTGTGTGTGTGTGTGTGCGTGTGTGTGTGTGTGTGTGTGTGTGTGTGTGTGTGTGTGTGTGTATAAAAATGTTCAGGGAGAATCCATGCATCTTAAATATAGAACATGCTAAGCTATAGACTACATAGTTGATCTTTCAGTACATTAAAACTATTTACTCTATTAGAAATTATTTTGGATCGGAACACAGAATATTCATAAAGCATCTGTTACAATGCAAAATATGCATGTGCAAAATAATAAAATTAAAATAAATTAAATTTTCAATAGACCCCGCCCCCTTTCTTTTCAAGACACAGTATGAATAAAAAGTCACAGGTCCATCGCTACCTCTTCCTCCATTAAATAATGCTTTATGAATAAAGTATATCCATTTATTTTTGTTTGTTTGTTTTTTGTTTTGTTTATACAATGCATATCTTTCACAGCAGTAAACATGAAAAATAAAAGTACCTCTGTCAAGTATTAGTTTTAGAATGTTCTCTTTTTTTTCTTATCATAGATCTGACAATATCTACTGTACAGTATTTACAGTAAAGCAATGGTCCAGACAGAGTCAGACTTCCCATTGTACTTACAGCAATGAAACACACACAAGCACAGACACAGGAAAAGAAAAAAAAAACCCAGAAGGAGATAAGAGGAAACTGAAAAAGAGAGTAAGGTGGATGACAGAGGGGCTAGTACTGCGAAGGAGCATGTACCCTTTTGGTCTTTATCCGTGCTGGAGTGTCCTGGGGGTATCGAGATGGTGTGTCTGTGAGAAAAACCTCTACATCGTCAGGCACTTCTTCTAGAAAGTTGGAAGGAACAAGTCCCTTGTGTCCATTGAGCTCACCCTGGAGGGTACAGAGAATACGAGTAAGAATCCCCGGGTCACATGTGCACACACTGACTGGAAAGGGAAACGCAGAGAGAAACAAAATAAAAGGATATACAGTGCCAGTTTAACCGCTTTCTTGGTGTCCCTATTTTGGACATGTCATTAACTGCTATATTCAGTGATTTCACTTAATTCAAATATCATTAAAACATTTTTTTTGGATAACCCTCCCTACTGTGCTGACCATATAAGTAGTTCCTCCCTGTCCCCAGTTAACCCCTGGGGTCAAAAAACCATAGGTTTCGTTTTTGGCTAGGGTTAGCCATGCCTTCATCCAATCAGGATGAGAGTGGCCTTCCTCCACTCATGATCGAATTGGCACGGGCCTTGGTGCACATGCTGTTGGCCTGTTGTGTCCCCCCCCCCCCACTGTAGAGATGCACATCTTGTTACCGGGGCGAACCGTTTTTTTTCTCTCCAAATCACTGAATGCTCCTTTAATGTCAACAACATTTTCCAAAAGTTTGGAAAATAGCTGGTCCTTAGTATAATGTTTGAAGTCGATCAGTCGGACGGTAGTCAAGATATGCGGGGGGCATACACACTCGTACACAGACACAGAGAGAGAGATACACAGGGGGGGGGGGGCATTAACATGTATTTTTTTTTTAAAGGGTGAAGTGTCCCTTTAAGTCTAACTCTTTATTTGGTTGAATACACTGTTCTGAGAGGTTGGCAAGAGCTCTCTGCATAAGTGACAAAAATAAATGTAAATAAATGTATCAACCATAAAAGTGGTACAAAATATGTATTATTTCAAATTACAACCTTTCCAAAAAATGCATGAAAAGTACACAATGAACCGCCTGCACTTGTGTTGCATTGTGTACTTTTTGTGCATTTTCTGAATACAGCCCTGCCTACGCAATACGCACCCATCTCTGAATGGATCAGGTGTGCATTAGCTTGGCCCAGCCACCTTGATTTCTTAACCCCATCTCACAGAAATACGCCGAAATAGCACGGAATGCAATTCCGTGCATACACGCCTAGAAAACATAAAAATCTGTACATATTACACAATACTGTTTTGATGGCGACGGAGGCGTGTTTTCACTAATACGGAGGTGCCCTTTTGCTCGGTGGTGTCTCCAGAGTTCCGTGGCTCAAGTTCAGTAGAGACGGCGCCCCTCCATCATCGTCTATGGAAAGGATTCATACTGTATGTACTGATTTTGGGGTTTTCTAGGCGTGTACGGAATTACAATTCCGTGCTATTTCACCATGTTTGGGTGCATGAGACTGGGTATAGGATTATTGGTATAGAGGGGCGGGTGCCGCAGGGATCAATGCGTTGGATCATATTGGTTCACCGATCTGAGTGCCCGTTTTCGTGTGGCACCGGTGTGCTTATAAGCAGGTTATCAATACTTTAGTCAGATAACAGGTTGTATTATTATTATTATTTAAATTATTATTAAGAGAACAGAAGTGATCTGCTCTTCAATTACGGGGCTGCAACAGGCAGAGCGGAGCTGTCTGAACACACACCAGCATGGTGTCAGATTTCACTTTCGCTTTGGTGACAGGTCTTAGCTGCATTCAGACTAGTGCATTGCAGTGACCTAGAGTCTGTGGGGGCCGCCAGGGCCTCCATGAGGATTTTCGGGGAATTGCACCCAACCGCACTGAAGACAGTCAAGACACTGTCAAACCCCATGAGGATTATGAAAACTGCACGTTTCTGGTGCATTGGACTTACGGTACGGTGAGTTTATACTTCCACAATGTTTTAGTGCTTTATTTACTCACAATAATCTGTAGCAACGGTGCGCTCTCTGCAATTCATCCTGTAATGATCTCCTGTTAGCAGCGTCTATGTGAGCTGCCTGAAACACGTGCGTTGTTGGTCTCTGTGATACGTGATATGACTCAGTCTCATATCATATGAGGAAAATAAAATGATGAAAAGAGTTCTGCTGGATTGTTTATCTTCTAGTTGCATTTTTTGACCGTGCCTGCCTATACTGCCTAAAGCCTCGACGTAAGTTACTTTGGAAGTGCAAGCGCTGTTATAGATTCTGTTTCTAAACTTTATGGATCAATACCAGTCAGGCAGGTCTATTAGGACACCTAGTGGTTGGATTCGGTGTTACCGGTTTTACCGGTGTTGAGAAGCACGGTAGAAACGGTGGGGAAATTCTAACACCGCGACAGGCCTACTATGTGTGCATAAGACTTTGTTTCCTAAAATGACAATTTACCATAATAAACATGTTTAAATTAATTGTAAATTGTGTTTTGCTTTGGTAATCCACTGCAAATCCAGACCTCCAGTTGGATCAAGGTAATCCTGTTCTGTTTTTATCAAACTGATCCCAAACCTTTGTTTTAGTTTTGAACTACCAATTTTGAAGATTTAATCCAGATTAAAGTTTGGATTTGACGGATATCAGAGTGATCCCAATCCAGACTTTTTGTTTTGAACTCCCCAAAATCCAAATCTGATCCGATCTGATAGGGATTAAAAGTTTTGAACTCCTGGGCCCTGAAGTTGTCGTTATTTTCGCATAAAGTAACAACTCGAGTAATGTGCCCATTGTGTTATTGAATTAGAAAAGAATAATTAGTTGCATTACAGTTACTGCAAAAAGTAGTGGAGTTACGGTAATTTATAAACGTGTTAAATCGAACACTGTTCAGCATTAAAGATTCCTTATGGTCTGAATAGAAATGAACACATGACAAAAAGGATCAATACTCACATAGTAAAAGCCATCTTCATCTATTTCAGCAAAAACTGTTATGACATCACCGGCACAGAATGTCAATTCAGCCTGTCAGGGAAAAAGAGTATTGAGATATAATTAAGTTTAATAATAATAATAATTATGTTTTCTTTTTCTCACAGCACCTTGGGGTTTGATGAAGAACACACCTTCTAGGGTCTGATTAGTGTGAAATATTGTAGGGGTTAATCAAACTAGAAATGTGAATAAAAAAACTAATAATCACATTTTCATAAATGTTCAAAGAAATCAAAAATAGTGAAAATAACAGATCTACAAGCTCACAACACATTGCATTGTGAACTTATAGATCGACTATTTTGTGGTACACATTGTACAACAACGTTTAAAATATTGCTAAAGAGATTAATTAGACATTTATTTTGGATACGTTGATATACTGCATACATATATCCGTATAAATATACACGTTACAAAACCTGCTTCTCGATTATTCAATAAATCAAAAAAGTAATAAATGGAATAATCGACAAGAAAATAATCGATAGTATTGTAAAAATACTGTGCTTCCTTCTCCATATCAACATGATGCATTATCAATCAATCCAAGTGTTAATTCAGTCTCAGTAGACAGACTGTTGCAACCGCCAATGCATCATATGTTGTTGTGTGAAGAAGACAAGAAGATTGCAACACACAGAGTACATGTCTCCTACTGGGGGTGTTGGGGGGTGTGTGGGGGGGGCTCTCTGGATAGATCACACACACACACACACACACACACACACACACACACACACACACAAACCAAGCAATATGGTTGTACTGTTGTAGGAGATCTGCTCAACACAAAGACCAAACCGAGGAGGAGAGATGCTGGTTCAGGCATGATGCATGAGGGACTGTGTTCATGACTACGAGAAAGAGAGGGGAGGGGAGGGTGGGAGCGCTTGGAGCCCATTATCTGAAGCCCACCTTTTCTACACACTCACTCCAACAACAGGGTAACAGGGTAGAAACCAGTGGTGGAAAAAGTACTACATTTATTTACTTAAGTAAAATTATCAATACTGCAATGCTGCACTTTGTTACAAGCAAAGTTCCGGTAATCAAAATGGACTTGAGTAAAAAAAAAAAGAAAAAAGTATTGGCATCAAGATTTACATAAAAGTATACGAAAAGTAAAAGTACTCATTATACATAAGTTATCATATGCATAAAACTATCTTTTGAACATCTACAAGCTCACGATCAGCAATTTTCAAATAACAAAAGTTGATATAGGGCTGAAGTGCATGTTAATGCATGTTTTGTAATAATAATTCATTCTACAAAGTAGAACTAAAGTTTTAAAATAATTGTAGTGGAGTGAAAAGTACTTAGTAGAGTAAATGTACTGTTACTTTCCACCACTGGAAGAAAACACACACACACACACACACACACACACACACACACACACACACACACACACACACACACACACACACACACACACACACACACACACAGAGAGCAGACCACCACTGTCCTCCTCGCTCTCACTCACCTCCTCATTCAGTCTGTGGCCCCCAAACTGTCGGTGGCAGTGCCAATACAAAGGTGACAATGAGTACAAAGCGGCAGGGGGACCATCAGTACAACATGGGACAGTAACTTTGAGACTGACTGACTGACTGAGAAACAGTAAGTCTCATACACAGAGTCAAGAAGCAACATAATGAAGAAATAACAGAGTTACGTACATTACATTACAAACTAAATTTAACTTACAGTACGAAGAAAAATGTTATTATGTCAGTTAAGAATTCCAGTTACCAATCAAAATACTGGTGATTACAAAAGGTTACACTCACATAATCTTTCCACAATAAAAAGCAATGTAATAGCAAAATCAAAAAGAATATGAATATGTTTTATGTTATTGGCAATGGTCAGGGAGGTGTTTATACAACACGTAGTTTCGAGGAAGCAATCTGATTGGTTGAAATAGGCATCTACCCGTGCTTCAAACGAGCATGATGCATGAGCATGAGTGGCTAGGCTAGCAGTTTGCATTGGACATTTACGGTTGTAGTGGCTAAAACTGGCATTAAAAAAATATGAATTTCTACTGAATATCTAAGTTACAATGACATTGAGTTGACGTGTTTTTTAAGGGTAACTGTTATATAATTGCAATATTACACTTGAGGGTGTGCTTTACCTAGATTATTGGCACTTCAGTGCTGACTGCATCACTGGCCAATAATCACGGTAAAGCACACCCTATCGTGTAATATTGCTTAATTATGTCCTCAAGCAAGAATGCCTAGTGTGACAACCTTGATGTTATATTTGAGAACTTTCATTTATCTAGAATGTAATCAAATGTGTCAGTTTTATATTAGTAATACAACTATATGTTATTATTTACCGGTATTACTATTTCATAAGTAAAAACAGATTACCAATATAATAATCAGTAATATAATGTATTAAAAAAGACTATTAATATAATAATCATTCATCTGTAATGGGTTACATTTAAAAGGTAACCCTCCCAACCCTGTGGGAAGCTCATATTATACATGGTGTCGTGTTTCCAATCCTATAACATATAAACAAAAAAACAAATCTATGTCTAATAATATGTAGTATGCACTTAGCCAAATTGGTCTTAAGGATGTGTATTCCCAAAAGCACACATTTATGGCATTTTATTAGGGGACTACGCTGGATAAAACTGTGTGCTGCACTTTTTTATGTATGGAGAGAGAGAGAAAATGTCATGATAAAGACAGTAAAGATCTGTCGCTGAAAGAGTAGAGTACCTCTACATCGACATTAGGAGAACTCTCCCGTGGGTCATAGTCATAGAGGGCCACCATTCTGCGTGTAGACATTGGGTGTTGACGTCCACTTCGCCTGTTCCTCTCTAGAGGAAAAGGGGAGAGTAAGGAGTGATCAGTTGAAATAAAAAGTAAACCCTGTTGAGATTGAGAACATGACATTTATTCCGAAGTCTTGTGCAGCTGATGATGAGTTTGTTTAGCCTATGGTGCTATAGCCTTCTGGGCTTAGCTCACAAGATGGTCTGGCTCACAAAGAGAACTACTGCTATGATCATAATGAATGGTTTTTGATTGCGATGAGCACACACACACACACACACACACACACACACACACACACACACACACACACACACACACACACACACACACACACACACACACACACACACACACACACACACACACACACACACACACACACAGTGATTGAAGCAAAGTTTAGAAAAACAAAGCGTGAAGATGTAGCAGAGGGAAGAGTAGCATTTCACTGGACACAGACCTCTCTTGGATTTTCTGGATCTGCGATTTATTGAGCGGCCATCTTTGAAACGGTCGCAGTTCACTTCACAGGAGAGTAGAGACAAAAAAGTTAAAATTAAGAAGGAAGAGTAAAGATCAAGAGAAATGAGTTATCGGGGAAAATACAGTTCCATATTGCGGAAAGCTGTCCAGCTAGAGGGGAACAGCAAAGTAAGAAGAAAGGGGTGGAAAGAAAGAGGTTCAGCCAATGAAAGGGGTTCTGACCTAATTTCTCCACAGGAGTGTTGAGCGGTAGAAAACCCTGTTTGAGCAGCTGGTCCATCATCTCGTCATCCTCCGTCTGGATCTCAGAGACCATGTTACATGGGATCAGACCCGCACGATCACGAACCTGCGCCCTGTAGAACCCGTCTGTGTCTTTATTCCCAAACACCTGAGGAACACAGACCAGATCTTAACCTGCGCCCTGTAGAACACGTCTGTGTCTTCATTCCCAAACACCTGAGGAGCACAGACCAGATCTCAGGAGAAGAATCAATGGTGTGTGTGGTACTCCTAATTAAGCCCACTTTATACATTGTCGTACAACTGTATCGATCACAGAAAAGAACAGATTTCCCCTGAACAAGCATGTAATCCTAGATAAGCTGCGACTCACTCCTCACTCTCGGTTTGCGCTTGAAATGTTTGGACAGACAGACTGTTTTTTCTTTTCAAACATTAAAAGTCCATAGACTTGACTGTCACAAGACGTAATTTCTGAAAGCCAGACATTGGAGGGGCTAGCACCCCTCAAAAAAGAAATGAAAAACTGCAGCATAGACACAGAGATGAAATTCTCTGACAGTGAGTGTGAGTGGAAGCCTTACCTTTATGATCTGTCCTTCCTTGAAAGGCAGCTCCTCGTCAGCAGCATCCGGGTTTGGGGACATGGACAGGGGGTCATAGTCAAACAGGGCCACAAATATACGGGTTAGCTCTTCTGGTTCCGATTCCTCATAGTACTCAGGAGAGCGCCGATGTCCGTGGCTCCCATGTCCGTGGCTACGGCCGCCATAGCCGTCTGAAACAAAAAGAGAAACCTCTGCTGCTACTACCTGCCTTCCACAATGATGGCAGGTAGTATAGGCACTGATAGGAACAGAATATGATTGTTTGTTAGAGCTGACAGGGGACAGGGACATGAGACACAAAGAGCCAGAGATCAAACGATACAAAATAGTGCCTTTGGTTTAATGTGCTTCGCTTTCAACAGCTCAGTTGAGTTGTGATCATATATTCAGGAAACCTTTAGCATTATATATATATCTGATTTCTGGCTTGATAGACACTCCTGTTTACAGAACGACTTTACACTCCATCTTAAAGTATGCTTAGAAAAAAAGTGTGCAACGTGTTGCTCGACAAAAATATTTGTAAATATTGTAAAATATTTGTGAGCGACAAATCGCACCACACCTTTTCACTGAAACATAAATTAGGCTATGGTGTTGTACACACAGAAACATTGACACAAAGACCAAGGTGGGAAGGACATGTCAAGCCAAGTCTTTTGGTGCAAGGGGAAACTAATGACCATGCATGTTAAGGGAATGGAGGGAGACTAACGTTGCACTGCCGTTCATTGCTGTTTCACTGCCTTATCTCACAGAGGTTGACTCATGCATGCTTTCCTGGCATTTAGGCAATGATGTTTGTATTAAGTATCAATGCAGGGACATGCTTTACATGTCTGGAAATAGTTGTTAGCAAATGAATGAATAAATAAATACATCGAGAGACATTCCAAAGAGAACTCGGAAAATCAAATACCACAGCAGTTCGTGGCTTCGCAGATATCAGTGGGACAGTGAGGGGAAAGGGTGAACCTGATATCAATTAACCATGCTTCTTATGGATCACCATGTTAACTCGAATGTTTCAATGGCAGAATTCTGGACTCGGCATCGGTACCTGTCGCAGTGCGACCAAAAGTGAACCAATTACCAATGCAGCTTATGGTGAATATTTTTAATTAAATTCATGTTAGAACACTAGATTGAATTTGATGGCAGCAGGTTTATGAGTGGTTGATGTTGTGATACCTACCAACAAGGCAACAATGCATTAACTCATCCAATGATGTTTTCTTTCCTTCTCACTGTTGGTGAATAACTTGTCATGCAAAAAAATAAAAAATGAGTGAAAAGAGGCAAATGGTCTTGGGAGGCAGGAGGAGAAGGAAGAGCAGGGTTTGATAGGCAGCATGGACAGGAGGATTCCTGGGACAGAAGCTCTAAAGGGAAGGGGGAACATACAGTGGAGGCCAGGGTGATTCTCATTGTCCAGCCACGGGAAAAGCCATCTTGTCTTCTCCCGTCAGCTTGGAATCTGCTAAACTAAAGCTAAAAAAAATCATTGGCTACCAGAACAACCACCATTCCAGCAACGAACTCAAAACAAAAAGGTTTTCTTTTTAAACCACTGCTTTTTTCCCCACCCTAGTTATTTGTTAAGGTGAATTATCATCTGGAGATGAAGCTGCACCACATACCATATTGATGCTCTGAGGACATTGGCCATATCCTGCGTCGAGCTACACTGCCATAGTAAACATCCTCCTTGACAGGTGAGAGGTTCACCTCACTCCCCTCACTGTTACTGTCCATGGTGATCTCTACAGAAGACACCAATCACAATGTTACGATCAGAGACCCCGCCCGATCCCCAAAACACACACTCTGCGCTACCGCCCTTTTCAAACATGCGGAGGGGCCAAGGATGAAGGCGGGGGGGGGGGGGGGGGGGGGGGGGGGGCTCTGGGGGGTGGCAGAATACCACAGGTTTCACTCTGGAGTTATTTGGTGTAAAACAGCAATGCTATTTCACTATTGTGACAAGAGAGGAGGCGGGGGTCCTGGTCAAGTGTATAAAGCATAGAAGTACGACATAACATATGATGTACAGCGCTTCTCTGCCAAACAGCACAGTTGGTGAATACTGACTCATAATGAAGATGAACAGCTGCTGCAGTGTTACACTGGTCTACAAAGTCATTTAACCACATGAACCCTGGCTAGGCCTAATTCTGGGGGGGGGGGGGGGGCTGAGAAAACAGCCGATCTACATGCTCGCCAGGCATCACATTGTGATGCATTGTGCGCTTGTACATCTGCTATCTACAGCAAAGAGATTTGGTGTAGAGGGAAATACTGGGGGACCTCAGTCAACTAGGGTTTAAGTGGTTAAGCTTCATGTTGTCTATGCCAGTGGTTCTCAACCTTTTCAGGCTGCGACCGCCAAAATAATCCTATTTGAACTGGGGACCCCCCCAAAATAATCATATTTGAACTGGGGACCCACCAAAATAATCATATTTGAACTGGGGACCCACCAAAATAATCATATTTGAACTGAGGACCCCCCCAAAATAATCATATTTGAACTGGGGACCCACCAAAATAATCATATTTGAACTGGGGACCCACCAAAATAATCATATTTGAACTGGGGACCCACCAAAATAATCATATTTGAACTGGGGACCCACCAAAATAATCATATTTGAACTGGGGACCCACCAAAATAATCATATTTGAACTGGGGACCCCCCCAAAATAATCATATTTGAACTGGGGACCCCCCAAAATAATCATATTTGAACTGGGGACCCACCAAAATAATCATATTTGAACTGGGGAGTGGGGACCCCCCCAAAATCATCCGGGGACCTACTGGTTGAGAATCACTGGTCTACTGGTCGAGAGGGGATGTTCGGCTTGGCTCACGCGGGTTAAAATACACAACATCAATCAATCAATACACCCCCTGCTGGAGGTGGACGAGGCGTCTCCTCGTGTCATGACCTCACTAACCAATGGAGGGAATGGGCCGTCGCTGAGGGGCGGTGCCCGCGTGCACAGACCTCCTCCCCGAGTGGTCCAGATGGTCTGCTGAGCGTCCGTGCGACGGCGGGTTTCCAATGATCTTTAGAGTAAGAGACAACACACAGCAATATGTTAGAGCCGGCTCACTTGTCCATGCAATAGCAAAGCAACTATATATAAACACCAATTTACTGTAAAAACATTTAAACATTAAACACTTAACACAATTGGGGGGGGAAATAATAATCATAAGAGCAAATGTTGTGGCTTCCATTTGTCCTTAGGGGAGGAAAACATAAGAGCAATAAACCCATGGAAAGATAAATGAAACCCAGTAAACCAACAAACCATCAACTAAAGAAAACAAAATGAAATCAACCCCCACATAACTGCATGGATTGGGATGGGGGGGATTAGGCAGGGTTCAGATGTTTAGCTAAAGACCATTTGTTTTGTTTGTTTTGTTCTGTGCATGTCAGCTACCTTGATGAGAAAAGTAAGTGACTGAAAGTGACAAAGAGAATGACAACATTGAGAGAGAAAGAGTTATAGTAAATGAGTATGGACAAAAGAATGGACACAAAACAGAGTGTGATGAGACATGGTTAGCTGAGCATCAGCCTGGGGGCCACTATTACTGCAGACTAAAGCCTGATTTATACTTAGTTATGCGCCAGTGTCGCACAGAGAATAGAAGATCTACAAGCTCACAGCGGGTTAAAATGCAATGCACCGTGAGCTTGTAGATCTGCTATTTTTTGGCATGCAATACTGGCATGCCAATAAGTATAAATAGGACCAAACATGTGAAGGATTGGATTTGTGGTTGCCCTGCTAGCAAGCCTCTGTAGTGAACAAAGGAAGATAATTCTTTGCTTCAAAGCCAGAGAGAAGGAAAAGAGAAAATAGACCTAACATGATGCATATCAGCTTGAGGGCTGAAGCAGAGTAAATTAAATCTGCACAGACTACAAAAGGAACTGTTCTGCTGTTGTTTTGTATGCAAGGCAACTAGAGTTGCTAGAAATTTCCAGCCCGACATAAGGCTGCAGTACTAGAGGTCTAAAAGTAAGATGAGACATATCAAGCTGTCGGCTGGTGGAGAAAAGTGAATGGTACAATCCCAATGCATTGAAGAGAAACAGCCATTAGTTGAGCTGCCATTGTCCTTTTCCCTCAGAGACATGAGAAATCAAAACATAGTTAAATGGCCTTTAGATAATCAAAAGCTTTACTTGAAAGAAACAAAAACACTCGACAATCTAAGTACGAGCAAACTAATACACACAACATAAAACATCAAATAAGAACAACCATGAACATGTAATCATAATGTAACCTTTACAGAAGATTGAAAACAAGTGATAATGAAAGGAAAAAGGGTGATACCCATGAAAAAACAAACCAAAAAAAACATTAAGAAAATAGAATGGCTGCTGCTTGCTGATGAAATGTACAGCAGAAAGCCAGAATCACACACCAGCGTCTGGTCCCGGTTGAGCCTGGACATAGACTGTGCCCTAGCGTCTCTGTGTGGACTGTAATAGGCCCTGTCCAGTTCGTTGAGCCTGCCCTCGCTCAGGGCTCCCTCCCTGGAGTAGTTCCTGGGACCTGCTCCTCGCCCAGGGCCAAAGTGCTCCCTGTTCCTGAAATCGCCCCTGTGCACTGATGGGGCTGCAGACACTGGCACGTCACAGTAGTCCTCCTCCATGCTACACTGACGTGTCAGAGTTCTCTTTCGACCCATGGCCAGGGCCCGCCGTTCCACTGGCCCCTCACAGTGGATGATGCGTATGGGCGCCCGCACGGGGCTACCGTGGGTGTAGTAACCCTGGTAGCCGCGTCCCAAAGAGCCCTCCTCCTCACTGCCACAGTCCAACCCGCTGTCAGGACTCTTGGTATTCTGGCGGCTCGGTCGGCCCAGGCCGCGCTCCACTGCCGTGTATCCATAGTGGCCATCATGGAAGCGCGGCGAGGAGGACTGGCGCTGCAGCCGCCGTGAGCTCTTACCGGGCGAGATGTGCTGGTCCTGCTCGTAAATGCGATTGCTCCTCCGCTGGGATCGGGGCGTTCCCGGACGCCCTCCGTCCTCGAAGCACAGCCGCTGTCCCAGGCCGTCCACGCTGTCTGGCTCCTCCTCGGCCACCTCTGGGATGCTGTGGAGACGTTTGCTCCGCAGCGACTTCTGTTTCACCACCTCCCTCTGTAGGTCCCAGCAGTCTCTCTCCTCTGCAAGATCCTGGCGCTTGTAATAAGCCTTTAGCCGTGAGAACCGGGGAGCAACATGTCCACATTTTCCATAGTTCAGAATTCAGTCAAAAATTGTTTGGTTTAGATTTGAGGGAAGATTTGTGTGGTTTTTGAAGGTTTTAGAACAGGTAGGACACGATAATGTGTGTGAATAGAAAAATAAATTGGGGGAAAGACAAAATAAAGACAGAATTAGTTATTTGTGGTAATGCAGTAAGACATGCAGTCTCATTCCGTGAGGGGGAAATGGCATGCTCTGGACAGGAAATCTGTACTAAATGATATGTATGAGTCTGGACATTACTTGTGGTGAACGAAACACACACATAATGGGCAAAACGATCCATACTTCAAAATTAAGTGACAGCCATACAGAAAAGATACTGCTGGTGAGGAGCAAACAAAACACTGAGGTTGATAAATTGATGAAAACTAATAGAATACGGAATACGCACATCACTTAGTAGAGGTGCTGGGATCAAAAGTGACATCAGAAAAAGAGAAAAGAACTCGCACACTCATCTGCTCCAAACGTTATACTTTTTTGACAAAGTTTCGAGCCAAGGCTCTTCATCTGGTCAAAAGCTATTTTTTGACCAGACCAAAAAACTAGTTTTTGACCGTGGCTCGAAACGTCGTCAATAAAGTATAACATTTGGAGCAGATGAGTGTACGGGTTCTTTTCTCTTTTTCTGATAAATTGATGATAGACAAATCCTGAAGCTTCAAATGAAATGAAGTGGAAAAAATGAACTATACAGTATGTGGATATGTGTAGGATAAATACCTACAAACAGAAGTGCAATGGGATTGACAAGGCCAAGGTAAAACATTTAAAGTATCTCTACATGCCTTACTGTAATAATAAGGTTGATGTATGCAGTTATATTTCTACCTACAGCCATAACAGAATGTGACATGTGACTACCAATTGTGCATGGTCTCTGCTGTCTTCCCTTTCTCTCTCACTCATTCATTGTCTACTCTACATCTTTCCATATGGGGCCAATGATGACAATGTTTTGCGGTTGTGTGTGTGAGACTGTGAGTATGAAAAAGCACAGGGCAATGGCGGGAAGGAATGTAAAAAGACTGTCACTCATTACTATGGTGCAATTATGTTTAAATCAGCAGTTACGGTTGCAATTTGATGTTGGTTTTCGCTGCCACACACCCGCTTTACATGTCCTTTGTGAGAGGAATTATGTTGGCAGTCAATTAAAACTGAGAATGAACGTCACACAGCTATATCTGAAAGCTGGCAGACCATGCCAGCATAATCTCGGGGAAGACACTGATGTGTGTGTGACAATCTCCATGAGAGGGAGAGAGAGAGAGAATAACATTAAATTAAGTAGGGATCAAATCAGCCAAAACATGTTTCTTTTCAAATCCAGCATGATCATTCAGCTAGTCTTGAAAACAAGTAAAAGACGATGCTGTATTAGTTTTGGTGCAAGCTTTGTAGATCATCTGCACTCTAAACTCTGTAAAAAGGGCCAAAGATTGAAAAGTTAAGGTGCTAATATAATGTCAGCTTGCACACGCAAACTGAACCTTTAGTTGAATTCATTGAGTCGCCAAACTGCAATTATAAATGTTCGAAAATATAGCTGTCGGTGACCGATTTGTAAAATATTTGAGAATTGAGGCAACGCACACGCAAGCACGCACATAATTCCTAATGGAGATAATAAGCCCACACAAATTCAACAGAACACTAAACTTAAGTTACTATATGAATTTCATTTGTCCTTTACCACATTAGTGTTAGTCAAACTAAATTGCCTACATTTTTCCATCCCAGATTTTTCATACAGATGGCGATAATTTGTGATGCATGTACAATGATGTCACAGAAGTGACTTATGAACTGATGGCAACATAGAAACAGGTGCATGTTTGCAACAAAGAAACAGGAGATTCAACATTGATGCGTTTCAACCACACCAAATCTTGAACACTGTTACTGTACAAATATTTGCTGACAAACATAAATCATTCACATCAAGTTTTCTTTTCCTCATAACCTCTCCTATTAAGCTGAACAATAAACATCAATGTAATGTTTACTTTCACAGTACAATGTCCTATTGGCCATACATCCACACAAAGAATGACAAGATCACACACTGTGAAAACGTTACCATCTACATTGACAACAGAGAAATTAAATGTTTGACATGGGACAGACAAAGAAAAGTGAACAAATTCCATTTAAGTACTCACTTAAATGAGATTCCCATATGCACTTGATATGCCAAGACCCTTTCTTTGCTAATGTTATAGTATAGGGCATAGCAGTGGGTGTGGTGCCACAAAGAAATCCTCCATTCCTTTTTCCCATAGAGATGTGAAAAAATGTATAAATAAATATTATAATTTTTCTTCCCACAGAATCAAAGGTTTTATGGTCATGATTCACCAGGATCCTGGATGGCCTGATTCTAGGCTTAAAATAATTTATATACATTTTTGGTAAATCTCTATGGGAGAAATGAATGGCCAATTTTTTATTGGCACCAGATAACTATGCTCACTGCTGTCCTATACAACACAACTTTGATTTCAGTGTCACACTTCATATTAAAACGAATACAAAAAACATTTCAGTTTTAAGAAATCTAATTCAATGCTCATTCAATGCAATAAATACAATTTAAAAAAAAGTCGGAAAGAACAGTAATTATGCCTTGAGTTACGTCCTCTATCTATTCTAACATGCAGCATGCGTAGCCATTCACATGAAAAGAAGCAGTGATAGGGATTGAATATGGGGCTGGGTAGGTGGTTTGGGGGGGGGGGGGGAGTGGGGGGGTGGGGGGGGTGCCTAAGGCAAGACTGTGCATCTCAGTCACGCAAAGCCACGGTGGGCCTGAATGTAGAGCCTGTGAGAAAGAAACATGGAACCGTCCTCCATACGCCATCCCTGGCATTGTTGATTTCGTTGGGTTGCCGTTGGCTTACAGTACCTTGAGAGTGTTGTGGGAGTTGATGCTCCGCCTGCGGCCCTCCTCCAACTGCATCTCAGAGTAGAGGTCCTCCTCGTCCTCCTCCATGATGTCGGAGAGGTCGGAACCCCGGCTGCTTTCCGTGTGGTACTCCTCGCTGTGGCTGTAGTGGTGATGATGGTGCTGCTGGGGGGAATAGAGGCAGGAAGAGGGAGAGTGACAGTTGAGGTCAAACAGTAAGTGGTTTGTTTCAAAGTAAACATGCCCCATGCTTTTTAATGTTGCTTTTAAACCCTTTGCACATAAACCCTCTATACTAAGCAAAGTATTACTTAGTTGGGGAGGCATACTATGATCCGACGGAGCATTGCTCCGAAGGAGCAATTGTCTGAGGTGCGCTGGGGGTCGGGAGAGGGTTGGGGTTAGGTTTAGGTGTCTGCCCCGGGGGAGGTTAGGGTTAGGGTGAGGGTTTGAGGTAGGTTGTCGATCGGACCAATGCTCCGTCAGATCAAAGTATAGTAACCACTTAGTTGACCAGGTCTGGCTCTGTACTTAGTCCCCTTTTCTACTACACAGAATATCTTTGGCTGAAAATAGCCTACAAGATCACATTCATCATTCTCAAAGTGATGGGTTCTGAGCTTGTAGATCAGCTATTTCTGGGGGCGAATGTTCACCCCCAGAACATGGATGCTAGGATTCATGTGGTTAATACTGTAGGATAGTAGAGACTGGGAATTCAAATTGAAAGCAAAGCGGTGATTTTTTTCCAAAAATGCCTCAATCTCAACTGTCCGGCAGTACCTCAGACTGGTGTCACCACAGTCTACACTAACTACTCTTTGTGAATTTTGACACATTGTGTCAAATGAAAGTAAGAAAATTGTGCCATTGATGCTGTTGATTTAATTAAAGGGACACTTCACCCTTTTTCCAAAACGTTTACAAGATTTAGAACAATTTCCCGGGGTCTATTATGTGTGTAATGTGGTTTTAGATATTTTAGATTTTAGCAGTGAGCCCATAGTGTCTCTGATGTCATGGACACTGGGCTCACTTACTTCCTGGACTACATGTTGTCTTAGTAAGACAGCCCTCCCCCTATCCACAAGGAGGAGCAGTGCACGAAAGCATTATGGGAATTGTAGTCCAGGAAGGAAGTGAGCCCAGTGTCCATGACATCAGAGACACTGGGCTCACTGCTTAAATCTAAAATATCTAAAACCACATATTACACACAAAAAAACCCAACCCCCAGGAAAGTGTTCTAAATCTTCTAAACGTCATTAACATATATTATTTTGCAAAAATGGTGAGGTGTCCCTTTAACTCCTACAAATACATATATATTCTACCATAGTGAATCAAACAAGCATTATCTTATTGTGTTTTGTGTATAATACCTGTCTGCCAAGCTCTGAGCCTCTCAGGAATTCATCTACTGAAGCCCCTCTTCTCCTCGCATGAGGAGAATCATAACCGTCTTCTTCCTCATCAGAGTTCAGTGAATGCAGAGCATTACCACGATCACTGAAGATGTTCCTCTTCTCAACCTGACAGACACAAAACAGGTATTTATTTAGACTTGTTTTATATGCCATGCATGTAATGTTTGCAACCATAATTTCAATGTTTTGCTGATGACAAAAAATTGTCATCATGCAACTTAAGCTTACAAAATGATGGTAGATGCTCATCAATGCTCCAAACAGACCATGTTTACCCAGCAGTCAAAAACGTCATGATGATTTTATAATTACAAATTATTCTATTAATCTTCTGTCGATCAATTAATCGATTATTCAAGTAATTCTTTCACACTGTTTTGATTCATGTTACAATTGTAACATGTAACGTTTAACAACAACTGTTACAAAGTCCTCACATACCCGGTTTCCCTCAGCGAAAACTCTCTGTGCAGCTTCCCTGGCCATGGCCTTGGCGATGGTGTTGGGGATGGGGACTCCCTGAGGCTGTGGCAAGATCCTCTGAGGAGAGGGTGAACGGCGTGGCTGGAAGTGTGGCGGCTCCAACGTGTGGCCACGCATGGGAGGCAGGGGCGAAGGTGAGCGCTCCCAGGGCTGGCCAGGCCGCAGGATAGCCTCATGCTCTTTGGTTTCTGGCTCTCTGGCACTTACTAAAGGTTTGGACTTGGACATGGGGTGGGGCTGAAAGTGCTGGGAAGGAGGGTGATGGGCCGACGGCGTCTGTGTTTGTGAGTGAGGCAGCGTGTGGGGCTGGGCTCGAGGCAGGGGCTGGACCTGGGGTTGAGGGTGCGTCGGGGGATAGGTGGACGGGTACGGCGGATGGGTTTGCGATTGCACTTGGTGGGGCATAGATGCAGCGGTGCGGCGGGCGAGGCGTGGAGATCCCAGGAGGTTATGTGGAATGAGGGCCACGGGCGAGTCCTGGGACTCCCCTTGTGCTGATAACGTCCTTACTATGACCTCGCTGGCCTCCAGACACTGGATCCTGTTCAGCTCCACAGTCACATAGTCTGCCGTAGGGTACATAACCTCTGCTATCTGCACACACAGGAGTCACACAGTCACATAGTCTGCCGTAGGGTACAGGGTACATAACCTCTGCTATCTGCACACACAGGAGTCACACAGTCACATAGTCTGCCGTAGGGTACAGGGTACATAACCTCTGCTATCTGCACACACAGGAGCCAGGACAACATTCTTAACTGGAGGGCAATTAAAGTGTCAGCATACCAGTGATCTGAAACTCCTTTTTGACCTACTGTATAGGCCTACAGTATGTGCAGCTTTTGCCTCCGTCTATGAAGCTTATTTTCTAAAGATGTACAATAACATAAATCTATCATCATGGAAAAAACTGGTGGTGAAACTGACTGAACTACAAAGCAAGGTCAGTCGTATAGACCTAATAGATTTAACCCTAGATGGAATAAGTGACAAAGTTTTATATTTATTGTAATTATAGCACCTCATCTCAGACAAATTATATATAATTATTTTTTGCCTGCCTGCCTCCCTCCCCCTCCAAAACAATGTTCTGATGACTTAATCCTGAGTGGCTGGAAAGACACACACTGACACAGACACGACGAATGTCTCTGGCTTAGTACAGTATGTGGGATGCAGTAATGACACACCTAAACATCACCGCTGCTGTCAAAAGAGCCAGAGAGCCTATTATTACAGCCTTGTTTGCAAAGCGCCTTACATAACTGCTGTTGTTTGTCATGCATGGGCTAGAAATCAGTCTTCTATCAATTATGTCCAGCAGATGGCAGCACAGTCACGCTACACCGACAATGATGGGATTTGAACAGCTGACAATGGCAGAAGAATACATAAAGAAAACAGGCTTATTCGTATGTACCCCTACCTACCTTTTGTCCCTTTGTGCATACTACGTAGCCAATCACACTGGCACCATTTGAGGTCCCTGAAGGGGTCAGGGTTGGGGGTTTCCATCTGACCTGCAGCACCCCAGGTGTTTGACCACACTGGACCTGCACCTCTTGGGGAGGGAAAGGAGGACCTGGGGAACACAAAATATTATACACACTAGGATAAGAAGAGAAAGTATAATAAATACAACACAGACTGAACCAATGGTGCTCTTTCAAGCCATGACCCCCAAAATAATATTATATAACTGGGGAGTGGGACTCTGATAAGCACATCGAATGTAGGAGTGACACTCAGCAAATTCGTTGGGATCGCGACACGATGTCAGCCCTCAGCCGTCCAGGCCAATTTGGCCAATGTTTGACCTGGTTTTATAGTATAATGCAGTACTTTTTATTTTCTTTCTTTTTTTGAGGTATTGAAAAGGAAGGTCTAAAAGTTCTTAAATTGTCACTTCACTGTCATCTGGTGTCCCGACCCATAGGTTGAGAACCACTGGACTAAACCACTGGTGTTTCATCAAGTGGAACATAATTCTGTAACTGTTCTCATGTTTAATAATCGTGACAGGATGTTATGATGATTAATGCGAGGGCCAATGTATATCTGAACATGATTTACAAATACAGTCTAATATCTTGCCCGCATATGATATGCAGGAATATTATGTCCAGGCTCTTCAAGAGCATAATGCATAATATGCATGCATCTATTGGCATCATAATCATTATAATTATTTTAACAGGTATGTCTCGTTGACCCGACTTGATCCCCACGACCCGACTACGGATAAGCGGTTGAAAATGGATGGATTGATGGATGGATAGATGTCTTATTGAGATTAAAAGAGTGAGTGAGTCTATGAGTGACCATGCAAGAGAACATTTTACAACAATAAACACACTCAAACAATACAAGCAGACAGATTCAACTATCACACACTACAACCAAGTGATCACAATACAGACAGGGCCGATGACACAAAACGATTGCATTGAAAGCACCAAGACAACTAATTTGATTCTCCATTTTAAATTCCCCCATAGTAATCAGCTCTGGCAAGTTAGTTTTTGTGTGTGCTTTAAGTCAGGAACATTGTTTGTAAATTTGTTTGCCTTATTACCAGTGAATTCAAACATGAAGTGGATATGCACTACTGTATATGCAAACAAAATCAAAATAAGTAAATTATTACAAGGAATACATGTAATTGTTAATAAATGTTAATGTCCTAATTTGTAGAGCCACAATTGAATGCATGTATGTATACTGTATCTATGCATTTCCCTAGTGTTTGTATTCACTAGCATTCATAAGTGTTGTGCCACGGCGTGATTGTAAAACGTATGTGTATCACTGATGCCTACATATAACTAAACCAATAAGAACCTTTGTACAGGGCTACCAGTATCTCAGGGCTACAACCAATAGCTATAATAGTCTATCTAAAAACCATCATCAATACATCTTCATCACAATCCTGCACTCAGGGTCAGCCCGGATACCTTTTTCTAAAAGCAGATGTGAGCACTGAGTCTTTGATGCAATCGCATTTCATTTCCATCTCATTTAACTATGCCTGTCAACCAACAACCAGTGTGAATTAAATTATCCATTCTTTGCCAATGGGAATTTAATGTTACACTATAGCTGAATATAGGAGGGGCTAGCGAACCCCCAACAATGTGACACAGACACTGTACGCCTACCCTGACGCCATATACTGTACACTATATTGACAGACAGACAGTCCCTAAATGCTGATACGGAGACCGGTACAACTTGTTCAGTTCTCTTAATGAGCTCAACCTCACCATGGGTAGCTGATAGAAATGATCCATTTGAAGAGTTCATTAGGCTGTGTTGAATTATCTGACCCAAAAGACTAAATGTTGCATAAATAGTAATGGGAGTGGACGGAGGCATCAAGGGCTTCCATTAAGACAGGACTGGAATGGCACATGACAAGGTGGGGGGGGGCAACAATGTGGGTCACGTAATTGGCGTCTTCTTTCCATGGAAACGAGATCATATCCTGGTAATTGAAAGCCTCTGAAATGCTGTCTTTATCTTATCATGTGCCACCATCGCATGGCGATTTTATGCCCCCCGATGTTCCCTGTAATAAGATCACTCCCAGGATGCACTGCTGCCATTTACGCAGAACTCCAGCTGCCTTCCCGGTTCATCCACACCTCCCCAGCCTTGAAGCACTAAGTCACTCTAAGGCAGGGATTCCCAAACTGGGCGTCGGGACTCCCAAATCATTTTGGGGGGTCCCCAGATGATTAGCTTAATGAGCAACATTGTTTTTTCACTCAAAAGTAAACAAACCAACACACAGTGTAAGTGTATAGTATTATATGTATCTACACATTTCTAAAATTGGCCAAATGTTCAAATATTACATAAGAAAGAAAATAGCCCATTTAAGCCAAACAATAGATGAACTACAGCTCACAACGCCTGTTGTAGTTGTAGAGCTTGTAATGCCTACAATTCCAAGTGCTTGTCAGGGTGGGGACTGGGAGTCCCCAGTTCAAATTTGATTATTTTGGGGGATCGTGGCCTGAAAAGTGGGAACCCTCGCTCTAAGGTACAATCTTGGAGTTTAAAGGTATATTCAGTGATTTCACTCAAAAAACCTTAGGTTTCGTTTTTGGCTGTGGGACCCAGCCTTTCGTCCAATCAGGATAGAGAGTAAAAAACGAAACCTAAGGTTTTTTGACCCCCAGGGGTTAACTGGGGACAGGGAGGAACTCCTTATATGGCCAGCACACTCTATAGTAGGGAGGATTATCACAACAAAACAAAAAAATAAGTGATATTTGAATTAAGTGAAATCACTGAATATACCTTTAAATGCGCTCTGGGTAACCGGACCTCTATAATTGTACTTAATGCAATATGTATAAGCCAAATCAGTTAGCTAAAAAGAGGCTCATTCTTACAACCAGATATAATGGTGCTGGCATCGGCTGTATGCTGCAGATGTGATGTCTCTCTCAGTGTGCAAAGCAGGAGGGGGACACAGACTATACTTAGTAGGCTACAGATACAGTAGCCTAGTATTTGCACTAAACCTTACTCCTATTTTTGTAGACCAGGGAAACCCGTGGGTCTGTACTTGGTCTCTCCTTTTCCCACACTAAATTCTCCACCTAAAATAGCTGATCTACAAGTTCATAGCTTATACTTGTAGATCGGCTATTTTTACAGAATATTTGCTAGGGTTCATGTGGATAAGGTTTTAGAGTTTCGTTCTCCAATACAGATTCTGATGCTCCTCTTGTCTGTCATGGCAGCTTCATTTAGTGTACACTCCTCTTGTCCTGTATCTGCTCAATTAACCTTTCTTATCATATCATATCATTTATGCTGCTTATCACACTCTTATACATACAAACTCTAGAGGGTAATCTTAAAATGGCAAGCGAAAAAATGTTACCGAAGTTAAGTACAGTAACAGTATCCAATGATTATCAGGCAGGAATCAAATACAACAGGAATAGTGCCAGTGGTGGGTCAAAAGTCTAGAAAATACAATCTGTTGTTTTGTATCCCAAATACACTCAAGTAAGGTACATATTCATGCTCTGAGAAAAAAGAGAAAAAGAGAAAAAAGCACACTGTCTTCACTTAAAGAGCAGCAGTTTATTTCAGCTGAGTGACAACGTTTCGGTCTAAACGACCTTCATCAGGTATCTCTGGATACCTGATGAAGGTCGTTATAGACCGAAACGTTGCGGGACCTCTTTTTTCTCATGATTCACATTTGTTTGCCGGCTCCGACGCACCTGTCCTTGTAGGTGTGCACAAGGACCTTTCTCTACATATTCACACTCTAAAATGTGTGTAATAGTGTAATAAGTGCAGGACCGTAGGAGGGCTACAATACTGTAAAGAAAAAGAAAAGTCATGCACACTGATCTTAATCAAATTGATAAATACAATCATCATACTATAATTAACCAATGTCTGAGTGTGTGTGTGTGTGTCTGTCAGAAACAGTGCCGTAACTCCTTACTGCCTGCACCAATCACTCCCTTTTCACACAGGCATTGACCATATGAATATGGAGGGCGTAACGAAGCCCTTTTTTCGATTTGACACATTAATGATTATTAATTAATTTATTAGTCAATTACAAACGCACCCGGACGCAGTACCCTTCACGGCCACAAGGGGGGGGGGGGGGCAAATATCTCACAACGGGTAAGGACTAGTACTAAATAAATGACTAATAACTGTTTAGACTTTATTTTTAATTTTATAAATGCACCCTAGAGGGAAAATATACGGGAGAGAATCTGTATCCACAGAAATTGAGTGAACGCTACAATGCAGAAGATGCATGGCTACCCGAGCCATTTTTATATTTATGGTTTAATTAATGATATGGTCGAGTTTAAGAATTCCTTTTTCAATGTAGCAGAAAGATAGATGAAAGTGAAGTGATGTGAAAGCAATGCTGACCTGCGTGTTGCGTGCAGAACTCCACAGAGATCTCCCTCTTCTCTCTATGTTCCATTGGAAGCTGCCAAGGCACCTGGTGCGGCCTCCCCACAGCCTTCACCTTGTAAACTGTCATGGGCTTCAGATTGAAAAACTGGTACTTGTAGCCCCCCGGCTTGACCATGTCATACTCCGAACCGTTGAGGAAGATGGTGTGGCTGTAGTTACTGTTGCTGGGCATCCAGGAGAGCTCCGCGGAGACCTGTGTGATGTTGTCCACCCGTAGATAGTAAGGGGCCACCACCACATCCTTGCCCACGAGTAGAGTGCAGCGTAGCTCGTCTGACGGGCCCCGGTCTGTGATGCTTTGCACTGAGATACGGTAGGTGTTGGTGGCCAGGTTGAGCTTCTCGATAAGAGACTTTGTCCTGCCCCCGTAGGGGACACTCATGCGTACCTCCTTGTCAACCAAGACATTGTAGCCACTAATGGAGCCCCAGCCAGGTGGCAACACGGGGGGATCCCAGCCAATGATTACGCTCTTGGCCAACTGTTTGATCAAGTTGATGCGGCGGGGGTAAGGCACGATGTCTTCGCCGACCTCGTCAATGCTAACATCCAGGGTTCCTGTGCCATTGCTACAGGTACCCAGGAGGTCCATCCCTAGGCTGCTGGTGCTCAGACAATCCAGCTTACTGTCAGACAGCAGGCTGCTTATGCTCGTACCTGTGCCAAGACTGGAACCCGTGCCAAAGCTGGAACCGGTGCCAAAGCTAGAACCCGTCCCAATGCTTGAACCTGTGCCAATGCCCGAGCTCGAGCTCATGCCCGTGCCCGTTCCCAAGCCGATGCCTATTCCTGTGCCAGTTCCAATGCCCGTACCAATACCCATCCTCTGGGAGCTCAGGCTACTGTGGTTGAGGTAGCCAGGTTCTTTAGTCCCCTCCCTGTGCTGAGTAGAGGATGTCTCCTCATCTTGGACAAAGTCCACAAAGTTGGAGGGGACAAGGCCCTGCTGTCCATCCAGCAGCTCTCCTGAAACACCAGAGATAGGAGGTAAAGAGAGAAAATAATAATGATATTGCCGCATTAGTGTGAGAGGTTGATAAGTACAAAAATAATACAGTGCAGGGATGTCATACCGTCATAAAAGCCATCCTCGTCCATCGTTCCATAAACGTAGAGGTACTTCCCCGCCACCAGGGGAAGTTCTGCCTCAGGATGCTCATTAGGCCCGTCATAAGGATTATAACTAGAGTGAGAAGAAAAACAACATACAATGCAGCGGTCAAGGTGACATTACTGTACTGTATTTCAGACTAATTGAAAATAAATCCCATCCAAGCATTTAAAACATCCAGACACTGGCATTTGTTACATCTACAACAGCACAATGTCCTATACGGTATGTGTATGTGGATCCAATAGTCTCCATGAGAGAAGTAATAGCATTGCTTAAAACATCCAAGGTATATATTTTTCTCAGGCAAAAATGTTAAAGCAAAAGGGTGTTGGTGGAAAATACTGGACTACATTGTTATATTTATGTTCTAAGGATTCCAATTATTTTTTGTGCTGACAGGTAATTTTCTTCTGTGGTAGAAGCACTGCATCATTATTAGGCGCTGAGCTTACACCCCGTGAGACAATATAAATACTATATACAAGCTATGTCCATGCAGAGGTCTACCAAGGAGTTTTAGAAGCCTGCCCTGTTTATTATCATCACACTCCTCTCTTAGGACATTCAACTAGCTCTCACTTATCTGCTCATGTACACAAGACTGTCTTGTCAAGACGTGTCATGTAACAATAAAGAACACCTTGAACCTTGTGATCGCTAACGATTACGTCGGTCCGGGAGGAACATTAGTTTGTTTGTGACTTGTCCCTGCTTGTGATGTGGTTCTCAACATTTTCAGGCATTTTCAGGCAAACAAAAATAATATATTTGAACTGAGGCATTGAGCTTGTAGATCGGCAATTTTCACAATTTCTGCCTCTTTCTTAAATTGTTTGACAATTTTGCCAATGTTTGACCAGAATTAAAAGTCTTAAATTGTCACTTTACTGTCATCTGGGACACGAAAAATCATGTGGGCCGACCCATAGGTTGAGAACCACTGTCCTACCAGACCACATAACAATACATACATACCTGTAGCGAGCAACACATAGGCGAACCTTGCCGGTGTACCTCGGTTTGGACCTTGTGGTTGAGCTGATCTCCTTGTCCATCTAATAAAGGAAATGAAAAATAAATAAATACCCCATTTTAATGATATATACTGCCAGTGTTTGCTTTAGAAGTCCTGCCTTATGTACATAAAACCACTACAAGAACTACTGCACTTCACTTTCTAAGCTGTAAGGATTTTGCTTCATCTTGTGATATAGCAGGCTACGAGAGACCACCCTCTGATGAGATCATGCCAGCTGTGACATCAAATTGTGTTATGGGGAGCTGCAGATTAACTTGGTGCTGGAGCATGGGTGTGTCAACATAAATGTCAACACAAGTGGCATATTGACACCAAGTTGTGACTGGTCAATCTAAGTCCAAACTATGTTATGTTTTTCCCACATGGAAATTCTGCTTTGTTTTAGACTTTTTCCCCCCCAAAATATTTGCAAGTTGCAAGAGTTGCAACAACTGGATTGTAGAATAAAACTATTCTTTATAGCCGATATATTTTATTACCCTAACACAAAAATAACACGTAATAGAAAAAGCATGCACAATGTTGCCTTTGATGCTATCACATTGACAGAAATAGAAAACAGGCTAGAACAAGATGAAAATACTACCAGCCACACTGTTGCAGCTGGTAAATATTTCCCTATAAACCTTGAGACGAAACTCTCAGCAGTAGAGCGTGAAAACAATTACTAGGTCTTTCTGACTTCAGTTTCTGTTCCCCACACTGACAGAATGATAGGTTCATATTATTTGCTGCATCAGCCTGGCCACTCTATCACAGTCACTATAGTGTAGGGTGGTGGTAGCCTAAGGTTTGAGAAGTGCACTCAAGACTGGATGGTCAGCAATTTAAATCTTAAAAATACAGTCAACTGAAGTAATGAACATCATTGTTCAATGGCCATCAGTGGAATAATATGGCTGTATTGGTCAGTAATTTACCACTTTCAATGGCAAAGAAATTAGAGCTACAGTATGTTTTGAAATGAGTATTGGGTTTTGACAGCAATCCAGTCAAAACAATTATGGCTACAATGAATATCTTTTCATCAAGCCTGAAGCCTCCAGGGTGTTCATGGGGTATTTGTTAGCCTTCTGGACTCGGCTCAAATGTAATTAGACCTTCTTTATTGCTCCTCACTATTCTATTGTGCAGATTTCACTGCTGTATGTCTATATATTTTATATTGGGTTGCCACTGCACCACATGCCAAAGCAAATTTCCCATACAGTACTTGGCAATGGAATAATTCTAGTGGTGATTCAGATGTTGGATCCATCTCCCTCATAAATCAAGGCCAATTACTCTGCAATTTGTTAGTTACTGTGATACAATACTTGAGCAAGCTTATAATGAATGAGTGGTGCTTTGAATGAGGTGTTCAAATAGAAACAAATAGAGGGTCAGAGACGCAGTGGGTCAGTGGGAAAAAAATAGTATGAAGCGACAAATTAATCATTTATTCCCCAAAACGTAGGTTTCATGAATGAAAGTAAATAAATTAAATAAATTGATTTAATCTAATCTAATATAATTAATTGTATTAGAAAAAGAGGACGCACCTCAGAGAGCAAAGCCCGACCAGTACTGCTGGCTTGACTGCGGGTGAGGAATGTTGGCTTGACAGACAGCAGCTCAGGCTTGTCCCCACTGATCTGGAGTGGTCGTATGAACTCAGATATCAGCGATCTACTCATCTGCGTGTCATTGCCTTAGGGACAAACAAAGGAAATGCTCACATGAAATCAATCTGGGAACAAATTAATCTTGCTTGAGAGATTATAGCTAGATTTAAAACTCTTTTCAGAAGAGTATAGATATAGAGTGAGTATTACCATATAATTTTAGGTTTCTTGTTCTATTTTCAATTATATATGGTTAACATTTTGAGTTTCAAAATAGCACCATTTTATACATACTAGAGGCATATATGGAGATGTCTGTTTCTGTCTCTCTACCTGTGTCCCTTTTATGCCCATATATGGAGATCCCTGATCACCTGTCATCAGTATATGATATGCCCTTATGGCATAAGTCTAAATTCAGCTAATCAAATGAATAATGGGTGTGTTAATTTGCATTGGCACACCTGTTGACTACTGTAGCCTGGGTACACCTACATCTAACACACCCATTATTAATTTGATTAGCAGCAGCTCTGTTTTAAAACTGAACTGGAAAACAAACGACAAAATCAGCTTGGGTTTCATTCCCCATAAGGGCTATTTCTTATCATGATTACTTATTAGGAATTTTCAATTTAGAGTTTATTCTAGTTTACACCACAAGTATTGCCTTCCAGACTAGAAATTCCATCAGCGGTTTGTTTCTCTCTTCTTATTAGACAACATGATTGTTTACCCGACCTTGCGCCATTATGAAGAACTGGCTTGTTTTCTGCAGTGCAGAATGGTTGCAAACAGCTTTAAAATGACTGCAATGATGGATTCATTCACTAGCACTGTGGTTTTCCATGACATGCAAAGTCATTCCAAAAACAAAGTCCTTTAACCCATTAAGAAGACATGAGGCCGATTCTACAAATGTCTGTTTTTCTGAAAAATAAATAAATAAATGTTGCTGCAGTGCTTCTCAAACTTTTTCACAAACCCCCATCTTAAAATATTTTGTTCCAGGGGCCCCAGAAGCAAAGATTTGAAATAAAAATATAATATATATGAACTGTGGTTCGATAAGATTCCACAAACCTTTCCCTAGTGATTCCAGTCCATTAAGGAGCTGGGACAGGGATTTGTTGGGCGATCCAGGGGTTTCGCATAGATTTATGGGTTCAGTGCTAAGGATGTCAAACGTCCCAGCCTGCAACCGGAACTTCTCCAGCTCTTTAGACAGGAGATTGAACTGCTCAGTCTGAGTCCGACATTTCTCCTCCAGCTCTCGGACCTTGGCCTGGTGTGATGTATTCAGAGGAGAGAGAAGAGAGAGGGATGGCAAGAACACATGACGAGAAGGAGAGAGTAAGGGAAAAGCAGCATGCAGGATAGAATGCCAGATCTTTAGGTACATATACACAGTGCTATGCTAACATCTACACACAAACAGAATGTGGAATGGGGTCTGGGACAATACTGTAAATATATGGGGATAATTCAGTACAGAGAAATAGGTGCAGAGACCTAACGAGCAAAACAAACGAAACAATTCCTAAACACCTAAACTACAAACAGTGTGCAAAATCGCATGCAGGACTACAGTTACTGCACAGTACATGATTCTAAAGAGTAGCCTCTTGCTCAGAGTCAGAATGCATACCAAAAACTGCACCGTGTTCAAGGTGCGGGAAACGCTCCTCAACTTCATTGAACAGGGATCGTAAAATAAAGGCAAGAAACCATCAGACGTAATGAAACGAACAAATGGGCCAACAGTAATTCAGCAAGACACCGTAGAGCCATGCAGTCAACCCCATTACATTTGCAAAGTGAAATCTCCTCCCCACCTTTACTCTTTTGAATGTACAGCATAGTTGCATGGGCAGGTGTAGTGGAAATTCCAAGTACTAGTGCATGATGTCCTCTTATGTGTAACCATTGAGAAGACAAGCTCTTAAACACCACACAATCTCACATCCACCTAAGACAATCTAAACCATGGACAATGGTGGGGACACACTGGGGTGGAATTTTCAGCACTGCCCAGTGCATAGCGACAAACAACTTTGTTAAGATGCTATCTTAAAATTACTGTGGGCATCTCATGCAGTCATTATTATTTATTATATGTCATTATAGGATGTAAACATGCAACTTGAAGAAGGACGGCCCTTCCGGCGTTTGATGTTGTACTGACTTAGTACAGAAGGTGACTAGCTAGTTTGCATCATACACTTCTCTATACTGTATGGTGACTGGTGAGTCACAGCCCTATGTGAATTACATGCTTAAGTTAAAAGGGCATACTATAACGTACTCAGTTGGCAATGAAAAGACAATCTCATTCATCACTGTCCAGCTGTTTGATCTCCGAATCAAATACAGATTAACATATTGTTAAAAGGAGCAGTTAACTGTAACTTTATTAACTTTACCGTTAGGTGGGCTAATTCTTCTATATAACATATCTGAAAGATCCCAAATTAATAAAGTTTTAGTTAAAATGCAAATATCTTAGCTGTATTTATTTATTTTAGCTGTATTTATTTGAAACTTCTATGACCCCTCGAAGAGATTGCGTAATCTCAATGTGATTTACCTGGACAATTAAAGGTCTAATAAATTAAAACTGTATGGGCTTTGACAGTTATATATATATATGTTATATATACAATCTTTTATACAGCAAGTGGAATTGTTCTGTAAATATTCACCAAAAGCTGATGTTGTTTTTTACTTCTATTCAAGACTAAAAGACTTCCAATTGATCTCATCACTAATTTCAGCCACCACAAAAGTAAAGAAACACTACAGTAGGCCGTGCATGACCTTTTATCACTGTCAAGTGTTGATGCCTAAGAACCCTTTGGTGAAATTGATGACAGGTGAGTGTGCTACTGTATCTGGAAAGCTCCGGATTATATACTGAGACAGCAGAGTATTCACATTGAAAACCAAATTCAAGTTAAACGCAATACATTATTTCAATAGTCATTGAGCTGTCTTTCACCTTTGCTGTACTACAGTGTATGCATTCAAGACACAACGGATCAGTTGTACCATTGATACAATACTGATTCCAGTTATGGCATCGCATTCGATAACCATACCTCCTGGGCCAAAGAAAACTAGGGGAGATACAGTATATCCAATAGACTGTACAGGGAGAGGTGGAAAAATAGTAAATAAATAAAAGCAATTGTGAAATACCTGCATGCTGTCCAAGTGGTTCTGTATATGCATGAACACACACCAATAACACAGTGAAGATCAATGCAGGAAATAAATTAAGCACACTACACATACTGTATGTTCACTCATACAAATCAGGAAAGAATTAAGAATTTAAGGCACACTGTAGCACACATGCTGCATAATTCTTCATCAAACTGACTGCAACAACAGTAGGAAGATGAAATACTAGTATAATGTTCATGTATGACACAAATACAACAACTGATTATTATTCAAAAAGACTGATAATTAAAAGAACACTGTTGAGGTCAAGTGAGCAGAGATTATACTAAATAATTAGGTTAATTATTAGCTACAAGAAGTGTTCATTCTAGCAAATGTTTTAGAGGCGTAGGAAATGGCTCCAGGCTTGCACATGTTTGACTGGCAGGCTGACCTGTCTCACTCACTCAGGCAGCTGCCACATACAATTTGACTCAGTGCCAAGTTTCTTTCCTCTTCCTGTCTCACCTCCCTCCCCTCCCCTCCCCCACTGCCCAGACACTCACCTCTAACAGATGGACAGCGCCCTCATGTTCCTTCTTAGCTTCAACCTGAGCCTGAGATACAATGAAACAATGAATACATAACTATGCACAGCATGTACAGTAGTATAAAGAGAAACCTTACCAGAGCCAAATAATCAAATTTTTTACTTTAATCTGAATATTACGATTCTATTGTGAGGACATGTGGAAAGTCTGACACTTCTTAAAGTGGCGCTCGCCTCGGGTGGAGCCTGCCCACCAACACACAGGCTGGGGGTTCGAATCCACCGCGGTCCACGTGCATCAGGCTTTGTTGAGCTTCTATAAGAACACAATGGGTCCGTGTTTGGGGCGCGGGGTGGGTGATAATAGACCATATTCACATGGTGGCCATCTTGCCATTAAAGGACCACTTCACCACTTTTCAACCTATCTTCATATAATAGGTCCTGACTCCTAACTAATAATCATGAAAAAAATGGCGCAATTGTTTTCTACTCGGTCTGCGTCTCATAGGAGGGCTGTGGGCAGTTCAGAAGCCGTCTTCCAGTGACATCATCGATGGGGAATACAAGCTAATAAAAACTGCAGGCTTTCTAGTCCTGACGTTCCAATGTGAAAATGGAAGCCATCGTTCTCACAATAATGAAAAAAACATTTTTGTAAAAATATCTTGTTTAAAAAATAATCTGCCTAATGATGATGTCACTGGAAGACGGTTTCTAAACTGCCCACAGCCCTCCTATGAGACACAGACTGAGTAGAAAAACATCGTGCCATTTTATCATGATTATTAGTGAGGACCTATTATATGAAGATAGGTTGAAAAGTGGTGAAGTGGTCCTTTAAGCTAATGAAATGCCCACCCCATTGCCACCGTGTTTTTTCAATGCAAAGTGCCAACATGGCCGCCGTGTGAATATGGTCTACTGTCACTGCACGTACTCCTACAGGCTTGGGCGGCACCTGTCAGCTGTTGTTGGGCGGGAGAAGTAGGTCAAAGGCTCTACGTCCTCCCGGTGGGAGCTCCTCACTGGCAGGTGAGTCAGTAGGAAACAACATGGGGACTTGGGGAGGAATTAATTGGCAGACTATATTGTGGAGAAAAGGGGGTAAAAGAAATAACAAAAAAAAAGCCTTCTGTGGAGATTTTCCCTTGTGTGTAAAACATATAGGAATTGTTCCAGTGCCAAAAGAACAAACACAGATGGCATTGGGAAGATTTATGGCAGATTATCACATGTATCACACAAAGATTATATTATCATAAGAATATTTTAAAATTAATTTATTACACTTTTCTGTGATTAGCAACACCCTGACACCATTTAAATTGTCCAGTAAACCCAACCCATCTGATGCTCCAAAATGATTTACAACTATCGGTGGCCCAGCTCTGAACCTGGCTACTGTGTCTAATCTTGCCTGTTATATAATAGCAACCTCTTTGGTCAGTGAAACGGTTCAAATGCTGTCAAAATGTCTGTTTGAGTGGCTGTGAACTTGTGACAGTGCTCTATATGTGCAATGATCTGTTCTATGATTCTGTGCATATCAGTTATGTTTTAGCAATCTGAAACAATGCTCCCTTAAAAAAATACATGAAGATTTCCAGTGCAATCAAGAATAATAATCTTTGGGTAATATGGAATCACTGTACCGTGTGTATATATATAGAACAAAAAAGAATACATTCTATATTCGTTTTGGAGACCAGGAACATCTGTTGTGAGAAAAACTAACGTTGGAATTAAAGAACATCTGTGGACTTTCCGATTTTGTGAATCCACTTCGCAGGCAATTAATTGAAGAGAATGCAGAAATGCAGTTCAATGTCTCTGCAGGAAGATGAAACACGAACGAACTGCTTGTAAATGGAGGATTCTGCCTGTTAATGCTTTGTTTTCCAATCCAGGTGAGGTGTCTGTGACAATTCCCATCACTTTTCAGCCTTACTTTCAAGTCAGTTAGATCAGACAGACAAACTGCCAAATAGAGTGGAGTAACATTTCTTTACATATTTTTAGACATCAGGCTTAGGACGGCTGTTAGTGTTCTGATCCACCCAACACTATTGTCAGAAAAAGAATACAAAGTAAATACACAAGCTCTGCGCCTCAATACAATTCTGCTCGTGGACATTCCACGTGCCCAAAATGTCCACATGCACACACAATAATACTAGACAGTGGACATCTCCAACGTCAGCACATATCGGCAAATAAGCCCATACAGTATATGCACTGGACATGCCCAACATCGCTGCAAATCAGTTCTGTTAGGTAAGTGCAAAACGCTGTTGTGAGGCCATGGTTTCTGTTGTGTGTGACGTCAGACCAGACCTTGATCAGTGAGAGAGTGAGAGAAAGGGAGAGGGGGAGGGAAGGGGGAGGGAAGGGGGAGGGAAGGAGGGTTTCCGCCGTAGTCTGAAAACCCACCTCTTCAGACTCCACCATGGCCCGTAGCACTTGCCCTAGCCTAGCCCCTTAGATAGCATTTTATGTCGACTTAGATAGTATTTTAGACAGACTTATAGCTCGTTACGTAGACAGCACTAGAATTGCATTTTATGTAGTCATAGCACTTTATAGTACACATGTATATTGTATAATATATAATATAGTATAGTATGTATAGTTGACATAGATACTCCATTGTTACGTTCTTAGCTTATACACGATTCATGATAACTACTTTTCATATATGTGATGTATGACATGCTTTGTTTTTGCTTAAATGTAAGTCGCTCTGGATCAAGAGCGTCTGCTAAATGCCTAAATTGTAAATGCCTAAGTTGAGGGAGGGCTCGATCAGCAACATAGAGCAAGTAAAGAGAAGGGGAGGGAATGAGGGCGGGGGAGGGGGGGCATGATTTGGGATCGACACTGGAATGGTTGGCACGCCATGCCCCCCGAGGCGCTGCTAGAGTCCAGACCGTTTCCAATTGGCTGGCTGTTTCCAGAATGTATAATAACAATGTGCATCCTTAAATCTGATTTTTAAATAAGAGTTTATAAATAGATAGTTATTTCCATTCAGTTCAGTTGACGCTTCTCCCTCTCTCCCTCTCTCTCTCTCTCTCGTGAGTGCACACACACACACACTTAATAACGACAGAGATATAAAGTAGTTGTCAACTTGTCATAGAAAGGAAACGTGGATATAAAGGAACAGACCAGCTCATCTCTGATTTAAGATGCAATTGTGTGAATAAATAGATGGATGGAGGCTAATCATTGCCCATACCCATATTTGATGTACTGTATAGTGATGAGACAACTACTTCATATCTCGCTTGATATTTTGTGAAAGTGCGTGCGCGAGAGAGAGAGGGTGCGTGGGGCTGGGGGAGAGAGAGAGAGAGAGAGAGAGAGAGAGGGGGTGTGGTGGGGGGGGGGGGGGGGAGAGAGAGAGAGCGAACTGAAACGGAATTAACTTCTAAATATGCTGAAAAATAGAATAATGATGGCCATCAATTTATTAACTCTTATTCATGAAGCAGTTTTAAGGATGCACGTTATTATTATACATACTGGAAACAGCCAGCCAATTGGAGACGGTCTGGACTCTATCAGCGCCTTGGGGGGCGTGGCGTGGCGTGCCAACTATTCCAGAGTGCGATCCCAAATTATGCGTCAGGGGGAGGGAAGGAGGGAGGGGAAGCTCGATCAGAAATATAGAGCAAGTAAAGACAGGGGGCCGGAAGGAGGGAGGGGATCTCCATCAGCAATATAGAGCAAGATAGGGGGAGGGAGAGAGGGTGGGGGGGGGAGGGGGGGGGGAGGGAGGCGGAGAGAGAGAAGAGACTGAAGTACTGAAACCTGAACATGCTGATCATCAACGCATCACTTTGTGACATGTTGTTAGCACAATAACCCAGCAAAGCAATGGCAAGCTGATAAAGCACAAAACACCACATTTATATAGGCCTACATATATAGAGGTATATAATTATATAGGCCTATATATAGGCCTCACGCACGCACACGCACACACGCACACGCACACACACGCACACACGCACACACACACACACACACACACACACACACACACACACACACACACACACACACACACACACACACACACACACACACACACACACACACACAGTGATATCCTTTCAATAAAGGTACTAATACCTCCACTATATATTATGTTTGCAAAAAACTAAAATAGTAGGCTACAATTCCTAAATATCCCCTAGTGTCTTTTTTCTGCATTATGTTCCGTGAAAAGTTTTCATATCAGCACATATTGGACAATACATGCAGACACTGATATATCTGTGATGGCCCGAAATCGGCCGACCGATAAATTGGTCAGGCTCTACTGACGAGGGTAGGGATGATGGCCTTGCAATGACGTCTCCGTAGCGATGACTCTAGTATCCCCATGCACTTACCTTCTGAAGGAGGTCAATCTCCTGCTGCTTTGCATTGAGGACAGCCAAGGCTTGCTCATGCTCCAACTCTAGCTGCTGCCGCCTCTCTGCAGCCTCGCGCATATGCTGTCGGCCAGGCCAGGGGGAGCCATTGGTGAAAGGCGGGGGGGGGGGGGGGGGGGGGGGGGAGCATAGGGTGGGGACGGGGGGGAGGGTATAGAAAGGGCTGCTATTAGTAGGACTAACAACTGAATCACAAAAAGATCCCCAGCATGCCCAGCCTTCTATTCCAAACACATGAATGACACAGGTTGATATGTGCATAGAAATAACACAGGCACACATGCATGCGCACGCACACACGGGCACACACATACACACACACACACACACACACACACACACACACAGACACACACACACACACACACACACACACACACACACACACACACACACATACACACACACACACAGTCTGCGTATATCTGCTTAAGGTGCTGAGACGCAGAACACACTTTAACGTTGAGAATGACGTAAACCAGGGTTTCCCAAACTGTGGTGTGTGCACCCCTTGTGGGTGAACGCCTTCTAGGGGGATATGAAAAGGGTAATGGCGGTGTTATGGTGTTATTTAGCACAAGCGGCAAAATCCGGCAAACCACTGTTGTAAGGAGCAGCTGCGGGAGTATAAGGCAGCTACATGTCTCAGTGCAGTGACATTCTGCGATTATTTGCCATAATCATATTAAACTAATTAAAACAATGTATCATTTTCGACCAAATACAACAAAACTTAGCGCTGGGGGGTGGGTGTGTCAGCTATAGGTCAGGAGGCAACAGGGAGTGCACGGCCAATAAAGTTTGGGGACCGCTGACATAAACTATATGCCACGGCACGTACAGTATCAGTTATAGTTTATGTCAAATGATCCTTTAGAAATCAGATCAGTTTGTGTAAGGAAGGATGCTTATGGATGAGGAGTAGGACTATAGGAGATGCTTTGCTGTGCAGAAACAAACAACCATCAGTGCACAGATACTGTCGTTTTGCTGCCCCCTTTAAGTAACACAATCCATGATAGAAGTCTCATTACTGACACTGTGTGAAACATTGTCCTCAGCGAGGTTGTCTTTGCATGATCAATACAGGGTTTTTGAGTGGTGCAACCACTCCAAGGAACAGCTTTGTCCGTGTTCATGTATGTGACGTTCATGTATGTGACGTTCATGTATGTGACGTTCACCTATGTGTGAGCATCATATAATGAGTACCAGTAGGGGCGCTGTTGCCTGCTAATGAGAGAGAGAGAGAGAGAGAGAGGGAGAGAGAGAGAGAGGAGGGGGGGAGGGGAGTTGCACCACTCAGTTCACACAGGTGTGATTTTAGTTACATGAAACGGGTGAGCAAACTCCAGTACGTGGTCATCCATAACACAAGAAGCCATACAATACTATCTATGAAATAGTGTCATCCAGTCTTCCTACTACTGTACAGAACAATCAGGAAGTAAACATATTAGGGGGAAATAAGCAGATGACATCATGCCAATATGAAACTCAATGTCGAGGATACCTGATGTCATCAAATGTCTATATATGACATTATCATCATATAAAACTTGATTGCTACACCATCGCAGGACAGTGTCCCTTGCCGACATTAACCCTTGGACGCCACTTGACGGAAATGGAGAGATGACGGATTAATGCTATAAATACAAACCTCCCGTTGACGGACATGACGAACTGTCAATCAATGTCATTCATCAGGGGTTCAACGGAGCAAAAATAAGCATTTTTTCGCTAATTTGGCTAATTTTGGATGTAATCTTCCTAAAACCGGCCGAAATCCTCACGTGCACGGTCGATCACGCACGCGCACAGTCTTTATGTGCATCGCTGCAAAAAATGCGATATTTTGGGATGTTTTGGGCTTGATTTGAGCTTAATTTGACTTAGTTATGAAAAAGACGATGGTAGCTTAGCATCCCGGACAGCTAAGCTAGTGACTCAGGGTCAAACTACAACCGGATGTTTACGACCGTTGAACCGGAAGTGACTTCGCCAGATTCGTCTATTTGGTCAAAATCGGCATAATGGTGCGTTCCCGCCATCTGGTGGCAATACTATAGATTACACTAGCAATGCCCTGTGAAAATAATCCATAGTATGTATATCGCGGATGTTTCTATTGGCATTAAAATTAGGAAAAAAAAATATGCCAATGTGTTACCCAAACAAAAAAAATGGGAGTGGCAGTCAGAGCATGTGAGCGGAGCGGAGCGCGGAGCGAGCGAGGAGCAGAGCGGGGGGATTTTGACGTGAGTGCGGAGCGGGTTTTTAAATGTGTCAGATTGACTTCCGGAGCGAGAACTGTCCTCCGCTCCGAGCCGCTCCGAGCCGCTCAATGCACACGGCACGGCTAATTTACATCATGCTCCAAAAAAGACTGCATGTTGCTGCAACATGCGGTCTGAAACGAAGGCCTTCAGGTTTAATTAGCCAATTTCAGGAAAACAGCATTTTATTTTTCCCCCGTCATTTCTTTCTGCTGAGCGGAGCGGGCATCTGAGTGTAGCCTCGGAGCGAGCACGGAGCGGGGAGCGCTCCATGCGTAAATGAAGGTGAGCGCTGAGCGAGCGAGGAGCGGCGTGGGGGGAGATGAACGTGAGCGCGGAGCGAGCGTAACAAAAGCCGTCGAGAGCGAAGAGCAGAATTATCGGCCGCTCCGCTCCGCTCACATGCTCTGGTGGCAGTCCAAGGCTAAGTTAGCTTCAAATTGCAGTTTTCGGAAAGTGGGAGAGTAGATTAGATATGCTTATGTTTAGTTTATACTCAATGGCGCAGCGCTCCCAGAATTGCGGATCTACAAGCATCACAATGTGGCGCGTTGTAAGCTGTAGATCTGTTATTGTTCTAGCGTGACCGAGTATAAATGAAGCATTACCCTCCCGAGATGCCCCGATCCCAAACCCCAGCCTGTCTTATCTCTTCTCACCCACCCCCGTCTGACTGTTGCCAAGCTCCTTGGCCTGCCTCATGCACAATCACATTCCACAGTGCTCTGGTCACATCGCCAGGTGCCCATTCGTGTGCCTGCTTGGTAAGCAGCCCAGAGATACAGGGAAGGTGTGTATGAGCACAGCCAATGGGGTGGAGAGAGAGAGCATTCGAAATGGGATTGAAAAGGGATTCTCCCTAACATTTTGACATGGCAATGATACCTTGGAAATCTAGTTGGGGGGGGGGGGCTGGGGGGGAGGGGGCTGGGGCAGTGGAACAATGTTAAGGAGTAGAGGGGCAGACAGGGCAGACTGCTCCGAGCTTCTACTCTTTCACAGCTCCCGGTGAGACCTCCCAAAATGGCACTGGAAGGCAACAGACACGTCAGGGACATTAGACAGATAGAGGAAGATTATCAGGTGGAGTCACTGTAGTGCAGGCAGGGAGGGGGCTGGCAGCAGGAGGTTCAGAGTAGACTCTAATAACACCTGAATTGGGGATGGTATAATACACATTCCCTGGAAACTGGGTTTCTTACCTTGAGCACCTGCTCTAGGTTCTCCAGTTTGCCTTGGAGCAGTATCTTCTCCCACAGAGCTGAATTTCTCTCCTGGGTCACAATACCAAGGGTCTCTTTGAGTTGGGCATACTCAGCTATCACCTGTACACAAAGAACAAGCAAAGAGCTAAGGGCCAAAAACAGTGGGCCTATGAGACAGGTCCAGGTGTGCCTTGTGATTTTGTGACAACTACACATTGTTATTATTACAATATACTGTACACAACTATATCATTTTTGTCACTGCCAGGCCGAAGGAGTGGCTGAGACTATGTCCATTCATCCATCCTTGTGCGTCCGTCCACCTTTCCGTCTGTGGGCAGCTAATCTCCGGCACGGTTGGACTGACTGGCGTGAAGCTTTTGCACACACACTCCCTAGAGGCCATGAGCAGAACCTCTGCCCCAATATTTTTACATCGGCTGTTATAGCACCACCATGAGGCCGATGTTTGTTATACTTTTTTTATAACCTCAAACTTGCTCATGGCTAAGCCAGGACACATTGTCCCCTGTTTGATGATTCCTACTTATTTTTTAGGTTGTCCGTTAAATCCAACCAATGGTAAATAGTGATGAAGGCAGTTAAAATTATTATAACGTGGCAGCAGCAATTCCTACCAATAAACCAAGGGCTAAAACCTAGAATTCAAAACAATTACACACTTGTACAATAGATTAGAATAGATACAATCTGTATTGCACACTGTATGAAGCATTGCCCAGTCACAGAACAATTGCATTCATAACTCAGAAGCTAGTGTGTTGCAATCAACCTTCTGATTGCCATAATCACCAAGAAGGTGACTGGCTCCTGCAGCAATAATGTAGTAATATCCCTTTCTCAGCGCAGTCATGAATGACTAATGACTACTAGGAGAGGCTGTTTCAACAAACAACAGCAGCTATATGAAAACAACAACACCTATAGGCAATGGACCACAGCGCAGCTATCTATGGATACAAATAACTGTATAGTGTATAGACAGCTAAGTTTACAGGTACAGATGTGGTCCTGACATTGGTGTCCCGGCCATCACCAAAAGGTAATATTTGGGAGAAATCTGGTTTTGAGATAGATAGATAGATGGATAGATGGATAGATGGATAGATGGATAGATGGATAGATAGATAGATAAATAGATTTTCTCCTTTCTTTCCTTTTTTTCTTCCTTATGCCTGTCTTATTTTTGGAAGAATCTATAAACAAACATTCCAGAATGAATTAACCGCAGACTAGTGGAGAGATGTGTGCACGATCATGGATTTATAAACTGCCGGTCAACTGTATCAGATGCATCAGATCCGGGCTGGAGTGACAGGCTAACATGGAACGAGGGCGGTTCTGCTCACAGCCACACCTTTCAGGCAAACGATAACCATCTGAACACAGGGGGTGCAGGCGAGGGCTAATATCCGCGCTGCCCTGCAGAGTGGTGCTCTCATATCCGTCCGTGTGATAACACTGGAGGATAGCTGCTGCAAGAGACGCCTGATACGACATCAATAACCGGCATCCCACCCTCCTTCAACCTCACAGCAGCCACCTGCCAATCGCCTCGTCCAGGAAATTGCTTTCTCACCCGTATAGCGAGGCCTAGCTAGTGCCCAGTCTGTGTTCGTTAGTCTCCTCTGGCCCCCTGTGTTATCATTGGAGACAGCCTTTGAGGTCTATGAGCTAAAAAAGGAAGGTGATAGTGCTTTATTGGTATTGGAGGCTACAGGCTATAGGTGGTGAAACAGCTCAACATCCGCACCGCAATCATCCAGGCAGCATCTTACTGTTGTACCTACGGCACCTTTGTCTGACTGGCAGTGGGACTAAAATATTGTAGAGGAAATGTGAAGACAGGGGCAGTGCAGCCTAAGGTCACTGTCTGAAGCAAACACCAGGTCATCTATTAATGTGACAGAAACACCATTAGATACAGAACCTGGGGTAATAATATGTCAAGTAAAACCTGTGAGATGTGGGTGAAGATAAAATGCTTGGAGGTTCATTGTAGAGCATGAAGCCATGACCCAGTTGTCGTCTCTTACCTTCTCATACTCGACTGCCTTTTGGCTATTGCTGAACAACTGGAGACTCAAGTGTTTCTTCTCCTGTAGAACATCATGAAGCTCAGTCTCCTAGGTGGAAGAGGAAGGAGAAACTGTTTTTTGAAACCCTCAGAACAAGGTGTGATTGGAGCACTCTACTCAAACTAATGTGCTGTTAGTGATGTAGCCATGTATTATTCATCTGTGGAGGTGGTTCTCACTCAGCTGTCCTAGAAAGCATGACTAAAAAGAGCAAAGGGAGGTCTGACTTGTGGATCAAAGACACAAAAGTCACATTTATAACAATAACAAGACACATAACGTGTTTAGCATACAACAGTGGAAGAGGTAAAGTCATGAAATGTGATTGTCATACGTAGGATGTAAAAACATATATTTGCATTTTTTATGCAACCCACCCCCACACCTCCCCGCAAACAACCCACCATCCCCACTCTCTCCTTCGACGCTCTTCTTCTTCCCACTAAAAGGAAGGGAGATATTAAAAAACATGCTCTCAATGCAAAGGAGGAAAACCTAATTACATCCAATCGACAGCCATAAGGCGTGCCACAGATGCGATTTGCAGTGTCAACTAGAGAGCTCTCTCTTTTTTCTCTCCATGTGCATTTTGACTTTAGCTACAGCAGCGCCAAGCAAAACACGACATGGCAAAAGCTTGCTGCTCATGCATGGTAGATTTATGTATGTACTGTACACAGTATAGTGTCCCTTAATGGCTACTGACTGTGCACTGTGCTGTACTGCAGCTGGTTCCCGATGTTTTACTTATGAAGGTCAGCCATGCCCATGTTTCAATGGAGGGCAAATGTGGACTGGGGAAATATGTTCATTTACAGCAGTACATGCACAGTACCTGCATCAATGTTGGGCTTGTTACAGAAAGAATAATATGTTACGATCGTTACTCTTTTAAGTTATATTACTTACACCTTGCCAAAAGTAACCTGTTATATTACTTTTCTGTTACTGTTGTGGTTTAACAAAATGTATACCCATATCAGTTAAATTAATACTATCTTAAGTTAATTTGCATGTTACATGTATATGTATATGCTATACACAGAGCAGATACGGAAATGCAGCGAATATGTGTGCGCACAAATGACTGGATACAGCTGCAGGCCCTAGAGAGGATCATATTGGTGATTATAGAAACCATGCTTTCCCAAAACACTAGTGCAGAGTAATTTGGATGCTATTCGGACAAGGAATAAACTTCGATGGAAATTCAGCTGAAGAAAGCATTTACTGTATGGAGATGGACTTGTCTCTTCAGCTGCCAACATCTGGAAAGCTTAACATAAGATTTCTATATTAACGATCTGAAAATGAGTTTGCATGCACTGACTGTATGTTGGACACACCAACTGTACTGTAAACCCTCCCAACACTCGCAAATCACGTTACACGTGACACATATCTCGAGTCTCGACCCACAGTTCCACCAAGGCACAAGAACATTTTTGCTAGTTACTTTTGGTGAAAAGCAACTGTATAGTAGTAATATTTCTCGTTACTGGAAAAGGTACACAGACACACACACACACACACACACACACACACACACACACACACACACACACACACACACACACACACACACACACACACACACACACACACACACACACACACACACACACACACACACACACACACACACACACACACACACACACACACTTTCCTGCATTAGCTTGTGGTTGCATTGGTATTTCCATTCAAATCTTTTGCTCTTTCAATTCAGAAACATGCTTTTTTTTACCCAGAGACTGTCTGAAGAATCGAGTTCCCTAATTTATTTACATTTAATGTTGTCCTAATGAGAGGGACTGTTTTCTTCAAACACATCATCACTCATTGGAAAGTGTGAGGGAACTCTGTGGACTTCCTGACCTCAGGCAAGGAAGCTTTGAGAAGGAAGAGAAGTGGTCACGTGACTGGGCTGCACCATGACACTTTCATGGACGCTTTCATGGGAGCCAAATTACCCGGAAGTTTGGCAGAATGCACTGGAGTCAATGAGAGCTCAGTGACCAGCTCATGAACAAACATTATTTATGAATGACTGAGACCTTTTGTAAAGTAATCACTTCTGGAAAATAACAGAAGAAGTAACAAATTATTGTCTGCTGTGTTGCTTTTCGATTTTTTATAGAGGTATGGTAAAGAGCTTTCTGAACGTACCAAGTATCGCGAGACTTCCCATACTTCGGAGCCAGAAACGATACCTGCTGCTGTTTAAATCCTCAGATAAAATTATATATTGTACACTCTGTGTACATCAAAAGCAAGTGATTAGAAAACAACCTGTGATATGTCTTAGTTTATATTCCTGAACTGATTATATGACAAAGGTCTCAATTGTTCATAAATAATGTTTGTTATGAGCTGGTCCAGCCGGCTGCGTTCAGTGCCATGTATTCATTGCACTTCTGGTGTGAGTTTGGCTCCCATGAAAGTGTCCATGAAAGTGTCATGGCGCAGCCCAGTCACATGACCACTTCTCTTCCTTCTCAAAGCTTCCTTGACCTCAGGCTAGGGTGAGGTTAAGAAGAGAGCTCACATCTGTTGGCCTTTGATGGCTCGAGGTTGTAAAATGTAAGAGTTATTGACAAGGATCATTGTGTCACAACTAGCCCTGGTCTTAGGGTAATTCACCGGCCATGTTTGAACAGCTGTGTGTATAAATGTGACATGTGTCTACATAATGGAATTGAAATCCCTTTCTGTTACTCCTTTGAGTAATTGCATTGATTGTCTAGCCATCTGTAGTCAGTCAAACAAACCACACACCAGTCAAATGAACTACAGTATACACCAGCAAATTGACGAGTTTAACACGTCTGCATGCGTTGGCTGATCCCCTACCGATGCATATGTGTGACTGTGCTACAAGCTCACAACAGCTTGTTGATCTGCTATTTTAGCTTCTTTATTTTACATTTTGGACCATTTTTGGAATCATCACACCTATACGTCGCATGGCCGATCCGACCAAATGTCTGAGTATAGTGTCAGAGACCATGTGCAATTCTGGACAACCGCATATCCCAACGACTCGACTGCGGTCACCAAACATCATCGGGCCCCTGCTGATGCGCTCGCCGAGTTTGAAGTCGGTCTGTCCCATTATTATGTGTATGACATATATACCGGTAGGCATATATATATGGGTGTAGTTTGATTATGGTTATGTCTGAGTCATAGTGACATGGCCGTGTTCTGCCTGTCAGCCCACCATCCGGCCGGTCCTCACATTAACCAATTTTAATGTAGGATAGGATAATGACATGCCCAAAATAGGGACCAGATTGGAAGTGGTTAACGCTTGACTTAATAAGGAATGTTAGATTCTATATCTAGATGTGTGTGTGAATCGCATATGAGCTCTTATTAGATGCCGTCTCATCATATTTTGGTCTCACCTTTTGAAGAAGTTAGCGAGGGAAAGGATCAATGGTACAATACTACTGTATGGCTGCCTGTGGCCTACATTCACTGGCATTTCTAGAGCACTGCTCAGCATGACATGGATGTTCAACTTATTTGACAAGCTCTGTTTCAAAAACATTCTAACCGCATGCATTCCAACATCAACATAAAGCGTAGACTTATTCCACAATCGATTTGCGCTGCCAGTGAAATCACTGTGTCTTGGAAAAAAAGAACGCTAATATGACTGCACCAATGACAGAAACAACAAAAGTGTAGCTCATGAGTCAAAACGTAATGATTCCTGAAAGGGAAAATAAAGCCCTTGATGTTTCATCAATGGAGGAAGTCATTAAAATGTATTCCATTAATTCTGAGAAGCCAGGTTAGCTTCCTGAATAATGCAGTCACTCGTTTAATTAGTCCCACAGTGTAGAATACCTGAGATTCTCCCTCTGTTTTAAGGCCCATCAGTGTGTAGGCGGATGTGGTTTCGGACCAAACATGGTCAGGCTCGACCTACTGAGCTAGTGCTCTGTCTAATTAGAGCAATAAGGCTGAGGGTTGAAACAGCCCTGCTTCCCTTCAGTAAACAAGCAGGAAACATTTCACTTGGCATGAGAACTCCCAGGTGTGCTGGACTTACTCAATGCACAAGACAACACGCACTTTACTTGCACCTTTCTGGCTGGTCTTTTATTATAGACAAGAGTACATGAATATTCTGAAGATAATATCTGCAATCGTGCTCCTTACTGTTGGTTGCATGATTGTAATCAGCACGCACGCGTGTGTGTGTGTGTGTGTGTGTGTGTGTGTGTGCACACGTGCGCTATGCCTAGGACAGATGGCTGTGTCAGTGTTTACTGTCAGTGTCTCTCTCACGCACACAGCGACGACAGCATTAATGGCATTAGTGGCAGTGGTAATTTGTACACTTGATATTGAATGTCGGCGTGCAATCCTATATAGGATTTTGGTGTAAATACATTATCACCCTTCGCACTGCAGTGAGTAGGTTTGCATATGCTTGCTTCATGTAGCCACGTGCACGCTCTAGTCAGAAAGTTCTCACCCGACAGAAAGAGACAGACAACAACAGAGGCAAGACAGAGACATGGGGGGGAAAGAATGCATAGCTTGAGAGAGATTTAAGACATAGACAAGGACGGATGAGAGGACAAAAAGACAGTGGGAGGAGACAGACGGAAAGGGAGAGAGAAAGAGAGACAGAGAGAGAAAAGGGAAACAAGAGCTAGCAGAGACCAAACAGGAAGTGACACTTCTGTCAAACCTCCCTGCCCTCACATTGGTGTTCACTTGTCCTGTACCTGTTTGTCTCTGTCCTCTGAGGACAACACACGAGGAGACGAGGAGGACAGCAGCGCTGTGGCGCCGCCATGGAGGCCAGCCTGCCTTTGCTGCATTCCATTTCGGGGACAGTTTGTCCTTTGGGTCAGTTCCCGTGGACTGAGGAACCTGACGAGGGAAGGAGAGGGAAGTGCTGCTCTGGGGCTGGGCACGTGAGAAGATGTCAGAGTGTTAATGGAGTGTTTATCTGGGGCACGCAGCCACAAAGACGGCGCGTCTAAGGAAGTCGAGGCCTGCAGGGCACAAAGGGATTTGGAATTCAAATACTCAATGCCACGCAAAGCCATTCACTGTAACACACTGATGCACCCCTCCACATACACGCACGCACACACACACACACTGATGCACCCCTCCACATACACGCACGCACACAAACACAGCAGAGCGTCTATATTGTGTCGGTGATCTAGAAACGTAGTCTAAACTTTGGCCTTCTTGTTCCGTAACAGGAACCTCTGCCAAACCATGAAAACCTCTCAAACAGGGTTCCTTCCTCCTCCCGCACCACCACCACAGCAATCCTCAATCCTAATAATGAAACTAGATAGTCACATTCTGTAATAGCAGCGTCACAGAAAAGAGAGCTAATTTCAGAGGACTTGTGTGTGTGTGTGTGTGTGTGTGTGTGTGTACCAGCAGAGCTGCAGAGGGGTGGGAGTGGGGGGTGGAGCAGTCATCTCAGTATAATAGGAGTGATTAGTCATAGTGCATGTTGCGCTTCCTGTGGCTGTGGTAGGGAATGCCTCCAGGACCACAGTGAATTTAGCATTATCTGTGTTACTTACAGCTCATGGTACTGATGTTGCACACTAGTGAGGTCCTGTGGTGCACGAGGCCTGGTGTGTGTGTCTGGTATGTTTAGCCGACTGTGACTCACCGTATACTACTTGACATTTTCCAAAGCATATTATATGCTTTGTTAGATTTTCGAGGAAGCCATTAGGCTAATTAGCTATTCATTTTAATTAATTAAAAACCACCTTGCAGACAGTACAGAGACTTGCTTGAGATAAGTAATCCAGCGCAGTGAACTTTATTGTTGTGTTTTGAGTAGGGATAGACCGATTATCGGCGCTGATATAACCAGTATACCGACCGATATTGGCCGATTTTTCCTCTCTATGCAACGAGGCATAAATTAGGCGTATGTGCTCCTCTCTGCAACTGGTGCTGTTGAATGGGAATATCCACTGACATCATAATATACCTGTATAATATATACTGTTATTGGTGCCAGGATGGGACATTTTGTGCTTTACAACCTGGTGCTGCTGAATTGAAGAGACAAAAAGAGAGAAAAAAACCCAGGGGAACTGTTTTGTCATGTTTAATTTATAATTCAGTTTATAAGAAATGCTGCTAAGTCATAGCTAATTATAATGTTGCATTTGATAGAACAAAACATTTGAGGGTATACTATTTTGTTAATTATTTGTTTAAATTTCAGCTCAATTTATAAGAAATGCTGTTAAATAGTCTGCTCTCTGCACGCCTGGCAGCTCCATAACCTGCTAGCCTTGCGTTGCGATACTAATATACCATTGTAATATGCATATGCATTAGAAGGCAGATGAAGTCTGGCTGCACTTATAACCCGTGGCACCGCGGGTTATTACTAGACATGTCCCGATACTGTATCGGTATCGGCCCTTATTTGTGATATCGGATCATATCGGCATCGGCAAATATGCCAGTCTAACCACCGATCCAACACAGTGGTAAGGAGTTGACACTATGGCAGGTAAATAAAATGTTGGGGCATGTGGAGATTGCTTTCGAGTTGCCCAAACTGCAAGTGCACATTTGAGTGAGGAGTCTGCTATGAACACAACATGAGATATTATAGCTAGATAGCTATAAACACAACACAAGATCACCGTATTCGGTATCGGTATTGGCTAACAGAAATTGTGGTATCGGAATCGGATCGGGAACAAAAAGAGTTTATCGGGACATCCCTAATAATTACCCATTGAAAGCAAAACCTGCGGCGCCGCGGGTTATAAGCTTTATATATAAATCGACCGGCAGAAGCCAAACACATACATCTAGTGCTGCCCAGGTTGCTAGGCAACGCCTTCGTCCCTCCCGGCACAAGACGGAATGCGCGTGCATCCAATAGGAATCCACTTACTGTGATTTCTTCTCTGCCTGTTTTCTCTGAAAAATACTCCAAAGTCCGTCTTTTTGTCAAATCTGTCCGGCGATCAGATATAGTGAATAGTGATTTTTGATCGCATCGCGGCCGACATATTACCGTTTCTGGCAAAGGATAAACAACATCGCCAGCAAAAAAGTACAATATATGGCCAAAGATATGAATAGACATTGGCCCGGTTTCCCAAAGGACAGAGGTATGGTGTTGCACATGCTCAGATGCCCTCTAGGCCGCACACAGAAGCCTGTGAACATAGACATTTCGTGCATAGATGTGCCACGCCTGACCTGAGGCCTGGTATGGCAGGCCTCAGGTCTCATGTCTATGTTCACAGGCTTCTGTGTGCGGCCTAGAGGGCATCTGAGCATGTGCAGCACCATACCTCTTACACCATGTGTCCTTTGGGAAAACGGGCCAATGACATCTATTCACTTACGGACAGTTATGGCCTGACTTGATCTGCAATAATAATACAAAATAAAAATTCGGAAATGACAAAAGTCTGGCCCCCCGGGAGTTTGTGCCCATGTGGTAACCATTCGGCTATTGGTGGTTTGCCCCTAAACTGCAATATTATATACTGGTCGGGCAGCGATACAAGAACATAGAGAAGATGCCATACTATTTCAGGGTACAATATAATTCTAATTAACTCATTTGTACAGGGGTGAATTTCCATCCATTCATCCATCCATATACAACCACTTATCCTTAGTCGGGACCTCCCTCAGAGGCCTCCTAACCAGATGCCCGAACCACCTAAGCTGACTCCTTTCCAGGCGAAGAAGCGTGTGTGTGTGGGTGTGTGTGTGTGTGTGTGTGTGTGTGTGTGTGTGTGTGTGAGTGTGTGTGAAATTTTAAATGTCGCAAACATGCAACCAACAGTAAGGGGCAAATGCCGATATTGTCACAAGAATATCATGCCTCCTCTTCTTTCCCTGGCCTTTTAGTCTGGAGTCAAGGCGAGCCCACAAGGCAGAGTGACATTTCTGCTACCTTTTAGTCTGGAGTCAAGGCGAGCCCACAAGGCAGAGTGACATTTCTGCTACCTTTTAGTCTGGAGTCAAGGCGAGCCCACAAGGCAGAGTGACATTTCTGCTACCTTTTAGTCTGGAGTCAAGGCGAGCCCACAAGGCAGAGTGACATTTCTGCTACCTTTTAGTCTGGAGTCAAGGCGAGCCCACAAGGCAGAGTGACATTTCTGCTACCTTTTAGTCTGGAGTCAAGGCGAGCCCACAAGGCAGAGTGACATTTAGTCTGGAGTCAAGGCGAGCCCACAAGGCAGAGTGACATTTCTGCTACCTTCTCAGCAAATGTCCTTTCAGACATGCTGTACATCGCATGTACACATGAACAAATGCTACTGTACATACAGTATATGCATACATGCAACATTGCTGTGGGCGCATGAATTGTTAGTATTATGCAAAAACTCTGTGGCCACTATAGCCAAGGCCTGCAGAAACCCCATATAGCCCCCACCCCGTATACAATGTTACACCAACTCTGTTTACCATTAACAGATGCCCTACAAGCTCACAACGGGCTTGTAGATCTGCTATTTTCGACGTACTTTATATTTACCTATTTTGAGAGAGAGAGAGAGACAGAGAGAGAGAGAGAGACAGAGAGTGTCTTGTGTGTGTGCGTGTGTGTGTGTGTGCGTGTGCGCGTGCGTGTGTGAGTGCATATACAGCATATATACAGTATTATATATATATATATATATAATTTTCAATTACAGTAATCAGTAATCACCACTAAAGACTCTTACAAGTAAAGTGCAGCTCGTGGTCCCCAGGGAGCACAGTGTTGGATTGTACTATAGGCAAGGCTATTAGGGACACATCAATGTGAAGCCTCAGACTTTCAGCCAGGGGCCAGGGCAGGGATTGTGTGTGTTATATTTTTGGAGCACTTACCAAAGTCTGACATGTCTGACTCTTTTTCTTCACCTCCGCCTCAAGTGTTTCACACTCCTTCCTTCTGGTGCTGATCTCTGACTCCTGAGGAGAGAGAGAAATTGCGTGTCAGGAACACTGAAAGAAATCAGAATGCAGCTAAACCTGTGCGTGTGTGCGTGCGTGCGTGTGTGTGTGTGTGTGTGTGTGTGTGTGTGTGTGTGTGTGTGTACCTGTGTCTGTGTATACTGTCCATATGTGGCTGTGAGGGGATTCTCTTGGGAGTTTTAAACCCTATAACCTACAGCAATGTCAACACTGAGCACTGCTAGCTAGTTTGCGTGTGTGGGTAATTGGGTATGACCTAAAATTGAGACACTCAAGGGTAAAAATCTACTACTATGTAGCCACCAAACAGTGGAATGCTCTAGTCTACATTAAGCAGCCCTGCAAATTGAATTCAATTTCAGGTCTGCCCTAAAATCATGCATTCCCACATCTTTTCCCAAGCATTTAGTGTGCACCCGTCTAAAGCAATACCATGCTGATCAGATATATAAAAAATAAAAAAATAAAAAAGGAAAGGAAAGGAAAGTTTTTGTCTTAGTTATAGTTATAACTATAATAATCATTTGTTCCTCTATCACTGGAAAGGACTCACTAATCTTCTAATATTAGTGAGTACTAGAATTAAAAGGGAATTTAATTATCTATGTCAATGTGACACACTCCCTGATGACATGGAACCATATCCCAAGATAGGGCTAAAATAAGCACGGGAGACGCGACTAGGAGACCATGGAGAACACAATGCATGATATTCAGATGAACATGCAATTCATAGTGCACTTCTAGTGCTCGGAGCTCAGTTTGATTTTTGATACTGGACTCCTGTCAAATGGCAGCCATTTCGGAGAAAAAGGGGTAAAAAAGCTAAATAAACACTCCACAAAAAACATGGATGCACGTATCCTCAGTGATGTACCCCATGGTCATCGGGGTTTCGGGTCTCTCAAACATCATACCCCTCACTCAGGCGACCCAGTCGGGGTGATCAAGTCCCGACTTACGTCCCAGTAGCTACCCTCAATCAGTCCCATTATGGAAAAACCAGGGCCACACAATCCGTTGGAACTACTCCAGAACTACTCTGCCAGGGCTGGGAGGTACGCTTCTGGCATGGATGGACTAGGCTCTGTGGGTTGACTCCTGTCCGGGCCCCTCCTACGTCTCACCAGGTCCACTCCTGCTCTCACCAGGCCCAGGACCTGTGCATTGCACCAGAGTCCCAGCACCAGACACTTCATTCAGGAGTTGTGGGCAATGGTTCCGCAGACTCCACCCGAGCGAGAAGGTGGTGCTGCGGGCCCTCCCGCAGCATACCTGGTTGTCCTAAGTATACTGTATGTGTAACACTAAAACCCGATTATGGAGAATTTAGTTGAAAGAAAAGTTTGTGTCCGGGTAGCTCAGTCGGTAGAGCTCTTGCCTTTGAACCACAAGTTCATGGGTTCTATCCCGGGCACCGCCAACTCAGCGTATGAGTAGCACAGCTTGGGTGCGGGAAGTACTGGGTGTGGGAAGTACTGAGTGTGGGAAGTACTGGGTGTGGGAAGTACTGGGTGTTGGAAGTACTGAGTGTGGGAAGTACTGAGTGTGGGAAGTACTGAGTGTGGGAAGTACTGGGTGTGGGAAGTACTGAGTGTGGGAAGTACTGAGTGTGGGAAGTACTGAGTGTGGGAAGTACTGAGTGTGGGAAGTACTGAGTGAGGGAAGTACTGAGTGAGGGAAGTACTGGGTGTGGGAAGTACTGAGTGTGGGAAGTACTGGGTGTGGGAAGTACTGGGTGTGGGAAGTACTGAGTGTGGGAAGTACTGGGTGTGGGAAGTACTGAGTGTGGGAAGTACTGAGTGAGGGAAGTACTGAGTGTGGGAAGTACTGAGTGTGGGAAGTACTGGGTGTGGGAAGTACTGAGTGTGGGAAGTACTGAGTGTGGGAAGTACTGGGTGTGGGAAGTACTGGGTGTGGGAAGTACTGAGTGTGGGAAGTACTGAGTGTGGGAAGTACTGAGTGAGGGAAGTACTGAGTGTGGGAAGTACTGAGTGAGGGAAGTACTGAGTGTGGGAAGTACTGAGTGTGGGAAGTACTGAGTGTGGGAAGTACTGAGTGTGGGAAGTACTGAGTGAGGGAAGTACTGAGTGTGGGAAGTACTGAGTGAGGGAAGTACTGAGTGTGGGAAGTACTGAGTGTGGGAAGTACTGAGTGTGGGAAGTACTGAGTGTGGTAAGTATGACTAATTACTGAATAGATATTTATTGAATAGAGCTCACGCTTACTCTGCGTAAACTTCTGTAAATATGGGCCAAAGGAATCGGTCACAATCAGTGCTCATGTTCATTCCTCCCATGAGAAATAATAGACTCATGGGACCTGCCATTGGTCTCTCAAAGGAGCGAGGCGCCCACGTGACGTGACACACAGACACAGAAAACACACATACTCAAAGTACACACAAGGAGCAATTCCCCGGCTTCAAACACACTGCATAACTGCATTACTTAATGTCCTATCCTCCTCCCCTTCTCTGAATATTATCAGTCTTTCTTCCTCACACACACACACACCTGAAATGACTCTGACAGTGACAGGCCACTTATCACTCCAGTCTTCTCTGCTTCTTTTCTGAGTGGGCAGCAAGTCAAACAGCTATAACCTTCAAATACCCTAATCTTCAGGGGTCAGTATATAACCGACGCTGTGATTCACAATAAATTATATAACCATCCATCCCACCCCTTATTTTGATTGATCGTATACTTCTATCCCAATAGTGTCATGTAATTTTCTCATTATTTGTAATCATCACGCTATGTTGGCTTATTGTCATTTGCAATCACGTACTACTCCATTTACTGAGTTCATATGGGTAGAGTCCAGGCACTGTTTTTCATAAAAAAATTGTGCTAAACAAATCAAATCGCTTTTCTGAATGCATGTGGAATCGTGGATCCTTATGCTGTGAAAGCAGACACTGGCACAGCTATCATAACAACAATCTACAGTATGTCTACTCTTTTCTCTTAGACTAACTGCAGTCTTTTCAAATAATCTTTTGTCGTACACATTTCCAATTCCGCTCCCTGATTCCTGTGCCGATGCCATTTTCTGTCTCCGACCCCCCCCCCCCTGTTCCTCTGAGCTACCCCCCCTGTTCCTTTCCTTAATGTGGCCTGCTGTCAATGGAAGCAACAGAATCATATTGTTCGGAAGATGAAACATACCCAGTGTATATGGCCTGCCACGCTAAAGAGATGGTTGTGTTTTCTAACATTCTCTCAACATCATAAATTATGTAGTGAATCACCTTACACCTGGCAGACACCACTTGCCGCCTCCCTGGAGGCTTGGTATGTAATGTCTTCTTCTTTCATGTATCGGCATCAAATGTCCAACTCTGAAGGTGGTTGAGACTAACCATAACCGTATTCTCTGGATGTTGTCTCCGGTAGGTCGTAGATGTTAAAGGGATATTTCCCTTTAAAAAACAATTGGGGGACACTTTATCGTCTACTGCAGGCTTTTGTGAACACCCCAGACAGTTTTTAAGTTGCTCGATTCAGTATTTAGATATTCATTCATTTGATATACATTTTATCCTTCCTATACAAGCCCATTGTAACTTCTAACTCCATTTTAACCATGATTAAATGGTGATTCATCGAAAACACCCGTCCTTGCCTCCTTGGTTCCGGTGACTCATACTGTTTTCCTAATATGTGAGAGGGGGCTGTGTTTTTTTTATATAACTTTTCTCGTAAATGTTTTTTGGTTGTTGGTTGTAAAGGTAATTAAAAAAACTCAGACCCTTACGTATTAGGAGAGCAGTATGAGTCACCAGAACCAAGGACAGGTGTTTTCGATGAATCATGCTTAACATGGAGTTTGAATCAAATATCTAAATACTGAATCGAGCAACTTAAAAACTGAGTAGACTTTTTAAAGTGAAATATCCCCCCCCCCCCCATAAAACATTATTTTCTTTCAAAAAAGTGTACAGAAAGTTTTAAAATTATGTTTTCATGTGTCCACGTCCACCAGCTTATTAAGTATGTTTGGTTTTCAGGTGGGTGGTGATCCACTGTTAAAGGGACATTTCACTAGTTGCCAGCCCATAGAGCCCCATTGTGAACCCGGACATGTTGAGTACACCAAAGTTTTATGTTATAAATGTTGAATATGGGTCCCCAGCATGTAGAAACTGCCGGATGCTAACTTGCATATGTTGAGGAATTTTCATAATTGGCATAATATGTGACCATACCATTAACAACCTATAGAAGGCAAAAAAATCCAAATTTCATCATGCTTTATGTAGCATGTGACATGTCAAACTAGGGGGGTTTCATGATGCTGAATCCATTCCAAGCATTAGTTTTGCAAAAAAAACACTCCATGGGCTATAAAGTATACACGGCCATAGCTACTACCCAAATGTGCTGACATCATCACATTTGTGATTACGGCTATGTGATTACGTTTTAGCGTAGTGTATTGTGTGCAAAACTAATGCTTGGAATGTATTCAGCATCATGAAAGCCCCCTAGTTTGACATGTCACATGCTACATAAAGCATGATGAAATTTAGATTTTTCGTACGGTGTCTGTTCACATTCTGGCTACTAGACTATTATGTGAACACCCCAGACAGTTTTTAAGTTACTTGATTCAGTATTTAGATATTTGATATTCATTTTACTGTCCCGCCCCCTCCCCATTTTAACCATGATAGATTCATCAAAACACCCGTCCTTTTTTCTGGTGACTGATATTGTCCTAATACATGAGGGGGCAGTGGTTTTTCATTTACTAATATTGTTTGGATTCTTTAGTCTCTTCGGTCCTGCAGCAGCTTCTCCCTCCCCCTCATAATTTTCCAAAAACAATATTTAAAAATAAATGAACAGGTTTGAACAGGTTTGTATAGGAAGGGGGCGGGGCAGCTAAAATGAATATCAAATATCAAAATACTGAATCAAGCAACTTAAAAACTGTCTGGGGTGTTCACATAAGACTGAGTAGACGATGAAATGACCAAAAGTTTTTTTTAAAGTGAAATATACCTTAAAATAATTTTCAATCAATCAATCAATCAATCAAGTAACACTGCTCACGCCAGATTATTGATGACAGGCCAAAGAGAAAGCTGGAGTTCTGCTGGACCTGATAGCCGCACATGATACCATCTGGCACCGCGGACTCCATCTGAAGCTACTGAAGACAATCCCTGATCGGCATATAACTTCATCATGGAGACTGTAGAGGCTGTCAAACTGTAGCTTCACCCTACAGACCAGCATGAAACGTTTTCAGAACCAGACGACTTGACATTGTGCCAAGCTATGAATATCTATCTCTCTCTCTCTCTCTCTCTCTCACACACACACACACACACACACACACACACACACACACGCACACACACACGCACACGCACACGCACACGCGCACGCGCGCACAGCTCTCTGCTTACAGGCCCATTTGTTTGGAACACATTCGCCAATGTTCAATTAAAAATCCCTGTGATAAAAGATTCAAATGGCTGCCATTGTGAGTAATGAGCTCAGGGATAAAGTGAAGAGGCGTTTACTACACATTAAATGAAGACAGATGAGGGAGTCTTAACCGCTGTAAGCTGGATCTTGCATTTGTGCCTCAATGGCACTAATGCAAATACACATCCATAGCGATCCATATTCCTTCCATGTCAAACCCACATGCTTTATAGTGGGTGGGAACGTTATCGTTCCAGACTGTTGTGCTGGCAGCCAGGAGGCTGCTTAAACCCTAATTTAACTACTTTAAGCCTGTGTTTTTTCGGGCCTTACATTATTGCAATTGTTCAGGCCCAGCCGCGGCAGGCCTTCATTTTCAGGCCCGTTGAGAACTCTAGCAGGAATGGAAGGCCAACAATTTGTAACTATGTTTCAGCTGCCAGCACACACACACACACACGCACGGTCCAGTATGTTTCTGCAATCAACAATCCACTATTAAACCCACCATATCTGCACCCTTTCGAAACAAAATTTAGTTTAGATAATATCTTTCCAGCGATAAGTTATTAACAGGAGGATTTCTCCTCTCATTTCCCTATACTTTCATCTCCTGATCATTTGTAGTTGGAAAAGCTCTTCTTATGAGCTCTGCTGAGGAGGGTTAACCTCATTAAATATCTCCCTCTCCCACACTCCCTCTCTCTCTCTCGTTCCATATGCATGATGCATAATCAGATCCAAATTCTGCCTCCAACAATGTTCAGAATGCCTGGTGTTTATCTGTGAAAAGATGTCTGATTGTGATCTATGTAGATGTAGGCACTAGGCAGACATACACCATTAAGTAGAGCAGCTGAAGGATGCAATATACAGGCCTGGCTCTAGTTGTACAGAACAACATCCAGAAACCAACAGCACTGTACATCAACAACTGACAGGAGCACACAGCTAATTTGTTGCCACTCAAAATGCCATTGTTGTTGTTCTAATATAGCGTACAGTACAGACACACAGCGATTGACACAATAAGCATGTTTAAAGACATTGGCTCCCTGCTACGCTGTGCTCACTGCGCGCCTTCTCCAGAAGATCTACAGCGCAGCCACACCACAGCCAAGCTACT